>NW_006159809.1:9325382-9408887 GCF_000334495.1 Tupaia belangeri chinensis
TCTTCTGGAAGACAACTGTATATAGCAGAGATAGTGTAATGGGAGAGGGAGAAAGGGCAGAGGGTCAAACATAGGCTAAAAAACATATATATATGTATACATATATATGAAAGTAGAAATGGAATATTATTGATGATAACATGCTTGATTAGCCACCAATCAGTTTATCCTAGATGGGAAACCACATTTAGTATGTTGTGATGATGCTCAGGGAATGAATGTTAGGTAATATAAAAAACAAAAAAACCCAAAAACGGTAAAACTGTTCGTATCATTTTATAAAAAAAAAATGCATATTTGACGATTGCAGCGAGCTGTATGGGCACAGCTGGGCACTACTTTATAGTATGTTCATTCTACTCATTGGAGTTTATGCCTAAAGTCAGACTTGGGTTCATGTATAGGTATGTGTCAGCTGTGCTAGCTATTGGATATATTTAGACTAATTAAGTTCATTGGCAGAAGAATGGGGGGGGAAGGCATGGAGGGCAACCATGGATGCCAGAGACAATGGGGGAGGAGGATGGGACATAGCAGAGGGTGGGGGATGGGGAATCAAGAATGGCGAAACAAAAGGCAAGGTATGCAGGACATAAGAATTGGAAAATTATTTGCTGAGAACATGTATGTTGATGTGCTTGATTGAGCCAATGCACAGTGTATTTTGGATGGAAAATTCATTTGTGTGTTGTGAATTAATGTAGAAAATGAATAAATTTTTTAAAAAAAGGACCTCAGTTGAGTCACCTGCCCCACAGTCAATACTTTCTTCCTTTTGAGGAACTAACTCAGAAAGTTGGAGGGTACAGTGAGGGTAAGAATGGACCACTCCATCATACCCTCAACTTCAAGCCACTGAAGCAATTAGTTTAGTCCCCTAAACTAGGAGAGAAAAATGCTTTTTATTGTCATATTAAAGATGTGTTTCATTTTGAAAAAGAATCAGAGAGAATAGTAACTTATTGAAGGTCAGTTATCGATTCGTTGTCTTCTTTCAAATTATAATGGTAGCAATTCATTGAATGTTCCTTATGAATCCAATCTCCTGCTAACCTTTTGCCATGTATAATCTCATTTAATGCTCACTCTTCTGATTATTAATTTAAGAGTAAGGGCATGGAAAATAAATTTTGTAATTTACTTAAAATTTGATTCCATGATTTATTTTTACTACTCATTCTATACGCTTATATTATAAAAGGCAGTTCTATGAAATTATAATTAGGTATTAGAAAGCTCTGAAATTGAATATGAGAGATGCTCTGTATCTTGCATGTGGCTATTAGATCCTATTCCAGAAAGAAATTTGAGAAAGTCAGAATGTTGAAGCCAGAAAACATGATCAAGTGCCTGCCTTTTCTGGTCCCCCATTGCACCACTTTCTCTTCTACCCTAGTCTGTACACAACACACACACACACACACACACACACACACACACACACGAAGATTGTCAATGTCAGTGCCATAGATAAGAAAAAAAATTCTCAGAGGAGCAGCAACAGTTCCAACCTGTTTTCTTACCAGTGATGACATCAAGAGTCTATTTCAATTCGCTCACTGAATTGAAACAAAAACTGAGCAACAGAGATAGTTAGATTTTGTTGGGTTACCTAAATTAAAAAATTAAACAACATATTGGGTCAACTTAATGTCATCACTTCCCATGCCATTGTTAAAAAGGTAAAAAAAAAACCCAACAAACAAAAAACAAAAACAAACAAACAAAAAAACCACTCAGGGGGTTTTATTATTTGGAGTAACAATGCAATATTGACCAAATAAATTAACATCCCTTTTAATGGTCTTAATTGGTGGAACAATGAGCTCAAATACTAATATAGGTAAGAAAGTACATATGGAGCAGAGTATGTTGTATATTTTGTCAAGAAATGAGCACTAGTTCCATGTTATTGATTTTTATTTTTGACAAAATCCCAAACTTACATAAAAGTTGTGAGTAGGAAAAAGTGCTTCATTTTCCTCACCCTGTAAATTGCCCCCTTGATACTCATCGCCCTTGAATCCTTATTCATATTTCTTACAGACCAGGACATTTTCTAGCTAATCACAAGATAGCCAACAAAATCGGGAAGTGAACGTTGGTACATTGCTACTATATCATGGTTACATCCCCAGTAGAGTTTTGCCAATTATCCCATTAATGCTCACTCCACTCCTCACTTAACTAAGGTGGCTCTTTTCAAGCACTACCACTACAATCACTGCCACTCCCCTTATCCAAAAAAGGACTTCTGTCGAATGGTATTTGGGAACTATGTAAATAATTCCATGCCTCATTTCTAATATTCAATGCATTCATTTTTTTTTATCAGGAGGGACTCTTGGTATCAATGGGTGATAATCTATTACTATCATTAGTTATTCTGGTGCTCACAGTGTTCCCAGCTTGGCCTGAGGGAGTGCCTTGTGGGATTCTGTGTCCCTTATGCACACCCCTTTGTTCTCTGAGCACTCCTTTATTGTCTGGCAGATGATATTGCAGGCTCATCTTGGAATTTCCCTACTCCGATCCTGGAATCGGCCATTTCCTCACAGAACACTGGCTCCTTTGCCTAGAGAATGGTGTTCATAAGCCAGGATCTAGGCTCTAGATGTGCTCATTGTTATGGGGATATGGATATGTACATATATCATCCACTGCAAAGTGGATGATATATATATATATATATATATATACATGCACATACACATACACACACATACGTATTTAAAAATACAGAGAGACATAGCTATAGATGCAAATGTGCAACATTATATAAAATGAGGTCTTGAAAAAGTCCATGAAAAGTATGTATTATGAATAAATTATGCAGGGATTTAAAACTTTTCTTGCACCAAAAATAACTTAAACCTTAATTCCATTTTCACAAATGTTTTGAAGTCCCCTTATGTCTACATATTGATGTTATTAATTAATTTGTTATATAACATTCACATCTAGAAAATTGTAGGTCACTCGATTATTTCAATTCTAATAATTCCAAGTTAAATTTAGTCCCAGGATTCATTTTAGTTTCTCCCTTTTTATATTTATAACTCCTTTCTTGGTCAGTGAAGAATCTGGCTCTCATTATTCTAATGTGTGTATTTATTTATTTGATCGATCATCCTGCATATAATCAATACCCCACTGCCACTGGCACCTCTTTCCTTAGGTAGAGGCCCCTCCCACCACTACCCTTGGGCTCTGGCTGCCTAGTCCCCACTCCATCATATGGACACCCTCCTGACCTGCTCAGACAGTGACACCCTGATCTGGGCTTCCGTAGCTCTCTACCCCACCCAGAATTGGCTGTGTCCACCCAGTGGACTTAATTGAAGTTGTTACAAATTGCTCCAGAAGGGGATAAAAGAGACTAGAAAGAGCACATTTACTTTTTTTCCCCCTCCAAATAAAGGAGAGAAGAGTCTCCCAGTACAGCACTGTATTATTCCAATGTGTCTAATGATGAATATTTCAACTGGCTTAGAGTTGTAGAGACTTAAATTGGGAATTCTGAATAAATAAATAAATCCTGAAGGTTTTGCATGAAAAGGTGTTCCCAAATAGATAACCTTTGTTCAGAGACAGCCTCAACAAACTGTAATGACCTGACCCAAAAATGAATTTGTGAATTAAAATCCTGTGAAGGTCTCTGTGATTTGGCCCTTGTCCTTCAAATTCAAAGAGGGGACAAGAGGGAGTGTGTGCTGGGAATCAGCTCTTGGTTCTAACCTTGGCTTTAGAACCCACTCATGAGGGCCGTGAAACAAATTCCCCTGCTAAGTGTCAGTCCTCTTGCAGTCAAACCTGATAATCCCTGGGTCTTCATATAGTTGGACAGCTCAGGATCCCCTTGTACTCTATAGATTTGTCACACTGTGCATCCTGTCCTCCTCAAGGGCAAGGGCCAGACCTCAGTCATCACGACTGTGCCAGGTTGAGTCTGACAAATGTGAGCATCTGATTGGCCTTTGTGGGTAAATGAATGCAGGATTGAATGACTCTGCTCATCAGCTCTCCCTTTGGAAGCATCCACTATTAGCACAGATGAGAACTCACTCTTAGATTGCATTGCCGAGAAGTCATGCTTATTAGAACGGCTGGTGCGCTGGAAGGGCTTACATCCACCCAGCCCTCATAAAATTCTGTGATTCCCCGATAAGGAGAGGAAGTGGCTGCCGCAGGAATTTGATCTGTGATAACCCGTTCCACCACTCTTGGTGGACTGTGTGTGCATCTGCAATGTGTGGCTGCTTGTTGTGTGAGGCAGCAGCCGCCTCAGGCTCTAAAGGAATGTGTGTCCAATATTTGGTGCTGAAAGGCTGGAAGGAGAAGCAGAGCCAACGTGTCAGGACAGCTGATTCGCTGTGATGGAAAGGGTGTGATCCTCCTGTGAGCAGCAAGTGAGGGACGGGGTCATGGGGAAGAATGCATAGAGGATTAGAAGGTCTTGCTTCACAGGGTCTCATTTTGAAAAAAATTATGTATTTATATATATATTACATGTATTTATATATTCCCCAACATTTCCTAACTTTTTCCCTTTCATCTTTCCACCTGGCCTTTCTAAATCTGAGTTTTAAATAAGCTAAACGTTGACAGTGCCTCTTGCATTCATTTATCCCTTCCCTTTGGGGATGAGGAAACAGACTATCATATGATGCCTGTACAATAGCAGTTAAAGGAGCTGAGTGTTCTCCTTTGATGGTTGGTGGAAATAATTGGGGGAAGAAGATAGAAATGGTTGGGGAAGTAGTTAGACAGCAAATTTTCAGATAAAGAGCCAGGTGGTTGACTCCTACTCTTGGAGGAGGAAGTGATAGATTACAATGATCAAAATTACTACCAAAAGGAGCTGGGTAGTGGCGCCATGGTAAAGTATGAGGTTCTGTGAGGCTGATCCACGTGGGAAAATTTCTGCTCATGTCTGGAGACCTCCCTGAGTATGTCAGATATATATGTGCCCGTGGTCTGGGCTGGCTGAAGCTGGGAGTGGATCTTGGCATTAAGACACTGTTGGACGTACTGTCTCTCTTGTTCAAGGAAGAAAATAAAAAAGACCCCACTAAGCATCCTATCCATTCATTTAGATAATTTATTAGTGAAAAGAGTCCTGGAGAAAGCCTCTGAAGATTTGGGTGTTTGCCCAGTTTTGCCACCTACTGATTCTGTCCTTTCTTTATTTCCATTACTGAGATCAATCTCTTTAAATCTTATGACAACCAACGAAATCTCTTCTAGAAAAGAAAACATATATAAATTGATCCACATGAAATGAAAAATATTCTATTATTTTTGAAGTATAAAACTGGTCATTTCAAATGGTTCAGTCTAATAGAATAAAAGAAAAACTTGTGCTAAATAATGATAGTGAATGCTTACAATTTACTAGCATATAGTCTTAAAATATTGTATGGGCATCATCTGATTTCATCGCACAATGACCCCAGGAGGTATGTAGCATTTGGATCTCCATGTTGGAAATAATAAAACAGTCTCAGAGAGATTCAGTAATCATTTCTAATTTGTATGCCCAATACATGATGTTATGTGTGATACACAAAAATGTCTGTGTGACAGAAAAAGACTATGATCTTCGATAGTGCATTCAATGAAACTCTAAAGAAATTAGAGAGAAAATAAGGGCAACAAAGCAGCTCTTATTCAAGTTTCTATCGCACAATGTGTGCTTAATAAACATTAGAGAGATACACGGGAAGGAGAGTGGAGAAAGGAATGGTTAATGATAGTTAGCGAACCAAAGCATGAAATCCTTTCCATATGTTCTGTTTGTTCGCTTCTCTCTTGAGTTCCAAAGGGTACAAAACAATCTCCCTTATGCTAGAATCTCTCTTTGGGTGTCATCTCCACATAATTTTGTTTTCAGAGGTTCTGGGAAAATGCAGGCTCTCTCCAAGCCCCCTTTAATCCATCATTTCTGATCACTATCAAGAATCTTCAGAGTATTAGACTAGAATCTCATTTCCATATTAAGCACCTCTCTTTTAATGAGGCCCAAACAATGCTAGTCTCCATCCATAAGCTAGTTAAGTAAAATGTAAACTCATGAAAACTGAGTAACAATGCAAGAGGGCCTATATGTGAGATACGAATAGGTTCTGACCCAATGAATACATTTCAGTCAGAATTCTGTTGCATCTATGATTCAGGCAGTCTTCAGACAGAGGCAATGTTCCTGTTAGGATGCCTCTGAGTTTGCTAACAACAGTCACCAGCTCATAAAACGCCAATGTGTGAACCACTTGACTCCATCTTGTGATGAATATTCTTTCCCAAAGTCCTGTCATTGTAATCCACCACCCTACAAGTTTTGCTTACAAAATGTGTGCTGGCAACTGCTCCTGCAGCTATTTCAGAATTCTGGTATCTATCAATGCTCTTTGGGCAATGGAATGAGACAAGTCATTCTAAGTCATTGGTACCAAAGGGCAATGCTAAGTTCTTCCACAGCATTCTGGGAAGAGCATCATGAAGATGCCCATAAACACTATCAGGCATTGCTCTGCACGTGCAAACCATTCAAAGAGAGAAGAGATACAGAGGAGCGTGATAGGGGTTGGGGGGGGGGGATGAGTGTGTGCAGGATAACCAAATATAGTTTCCAATCTGAGACCCTCATTTCTTTCTTCTTTGGAAGAGCTGTCATCACCCACACATTTCCCCATACATGGTCATTTGGTAATAGTATCCATTCAAAGGTCTAAATGTCAACTGCTCTGAAAAAAGCTTCTGATACTCTACGATGAATGAATGTGTAATATTTCAATCAGATACTCTGTGGAATCTTTTCACTACTGCCAGAAAGCAGCCAGGGAAAGAACCGTGGCCATAGATTGAAGCAAGTCCTGGTTTCTGGCCTTGTAAAGGCAAATGTTTCATTTCATTGACAGATGTTCATCTCCACCAGGCATTCTCCAGATGTTACATGTAGGCTTCCCATCCCTAAGGAAGTCACATAATAGGCTGTCAAAAGCAAATGGAAAAACCTTTTCCTGAAGTCACTGAGCACAAAAATATTTAGAGATCAGTTGTTTGTATGCCCAAGAAGAAGGCAAAGATTTCCCTAAAAGTTCTACAAAAAGGAGAAGTCACCTGATATTTGAGACTTTGCAAAGTTTCATAAAGGGTTACCATTTCAAACACTTTCTTTTAGGGGAAAACATCAACTTTAACAACCTCAGTTATATACTTATTAAAATTTGTTTGAGTCGATAGAGAAAAAAAGAGACAAAGGAATTTGATTCATGTTTTGTAATTATTCCCAGAGGTATGACACCTCAATTTCAACAAATAAATGTTATCCCCCAAAAAAAGCCTTTTAAAGATTACCTTAAAAAGCAATACTGTAAGTGGCTACCCTAGACATGTCATAAATATACACCTGTGCACCTCAGGATAGCTGTGAAAACTAATAGCTAATATTATGCAAATGTATACTCATGCATGGGATGCATGGGATCCATTTTCCAGTGAAAAGTTGATGCAGCAAATGTCTTAGAAATGAAGATGATGGAGTCTAAAAGTTGCATTAAATGACATAAAAATAACTCAAGTGATGACACTGGGATTCACTTGAAGGGTTTAAATGCAATTTTTAAAGAAAATGTGAAAGTGGAAACATTCTGAATTTGTCATTTATTTTAAATAATATTTTAAAAATATGTGTATGAAATAATATAAATGAGCATTTTAGTGTTTTATCTTTATCTTTACAAGGTGTGTATATAAAAGATGCCTCCAAGTCACTCTATCTTTTTTTAAAATTTTCATTGGAAAATAGGAGAACCACTTTATATTTGGCATATATAGGATCTTTTTTTTTTTTTTAAAGAAAATCTTCTCTTTTAAAGAATTATTTTATTTAACTTTATTTATTTATTTTTAATTTGACCAGAGACGGACAGAATGAGAGTGAGAGGAAGAGAGGAAAAGTGTGAAAGCAAGACACCAGGTCTGGGAATCAAATCACAGTCAGCCAGTCATGTGGGAGTCCAGCGCCTTTTACTACCACGCCACCTGATGGCCCCAAGCATATGTAGGATTTAGGAAATATTTGTAGGTTACTGTAGAGAAGAGTCAAGTGTCATGTATGTGAGAGAGATTGGATGTCATCTTGCCAAGTTTTGATTGATTAAAACTATTGATTAAATTGTTAAAATATTGTCAGCAAACATTGCATAGAATCTGTTTTAAGTATTTGAAATTATTAAAACCACTAACCAGATACTGAGTTTACTATTCTGATGCTATTCAGATTATTTTCTATGTGTAAATTATCCCGTGACTATTTCTTCATTCACTTTAGTTTTGGCCTAGTTTAATTGTTAGACCTCAGCTTCAATTTTCATGGCCGTTGTAAGGGGTGTTTGACAAGGGCTTTCTCTTGGAAGAGTCATTTCACCTTTGGGGTTTATTTTCTTTATTTATATAAAAAAGAATGAATCTGCCTGCCTTATTTATTCCATGGGATTACTGTTAGAGTCAGATGACATGAACGCAAACTCTTCAGAGAGTAGGGCGTTAGTCAACACTTCTCTCTCTCTCTCTTTTTACATGTATTATACAAATATATTTTACAAGTTATACAGGCATATATGAATATATACATTTAAATTAACCAGAAATGATTATGGCATATAATTAGAAAGAGAGAGAGGGAAGCTAGAAAGGAGGAGTAAAGGAGAAGACGGAGAGAGGACACAGTAAATAAATTATGCAATAAAGCTGTATAATCAAGGTTGTGAATTTCACACCCTTTTTCTCATTTACTGTCCTTCTGTTGACTCTGGTCATTTCACTCACATTCACTTATCCATGAGACAGCAGGCTAGAGGACAGAGCTTACTTCTCCTGGTTTAGAAGACTGCAGTTTGTCATTAACCTTTATTTTGCAGACACGGCTAATGAGGACTTAGTTGGAAAGTTTGACCTTCAGAGTTTGACCTTCTCTTATATAGTGTATTCTTACAGCTGTTCTAGTGAGCATAAGTCAGTCACTCCAATGAATGAAACTATCTGATTTAATGAGAGTTAACTACAAATTCATTTAATTATTTTTTCTTTAAATATTTATTGTAATTTATGGTTCTATATAACCATTACACATTTTTGTAGGATACAGAATGGTCTTCAGTAGTATGTAAATGATGTGTAATAAACAAATTGAGGATAGAAGCATATTTATCACTTTCAGCATTTAATATTATATATATTTATGTTGTGAATGTTTGAAACTCACGCCAATGATTACCCTGGAAGTATGTACTGAATTGTCGATGATGTTCTTTACTGTGAGACACAGTTCTAAAGAAAAAACATATTAATTAAAAATCAGGCAAGAAACAAACTTAAAAATTAACAAAGATAATCTGAATTTAACTAATGAAAGAAGAATTTGTAATTTCCATGTAGAAGACATGGGAGATATGAATTTATAATCTAAAAAAAAAATCTGTGGATTTTGGTGAATTCTTTCAGTATTTGCTTATTTATTTCTCCTTCCTATTTAAAGGATAATCTTGCTGAGTATGGTACTCTTGGCTCAAATTCTTCCCCTCGCCCCCAGAATTTTAAATATGTCTTCCCATTCTTTCCTTGTCTGCATTGTTTCTGTTGAGAGATTTGATGTTAGTCTAATGGTATAAACTTTGTAAGTAACTTGACATTTCTCTCTTGCCATTTTTAGAATATTGTCTTTGTCTTTGATTTTTACCAGTTTGTCCATGATGTGTCTTGGAGATGATCTTACGTTATATCTATTTGGTGTCCTTTGTATTTAGATGTCCATATGCCTCTCTAAATTTGGAAAGTTTTCAGCTAAAATATTATGAAAGATGTTTTCCTATGCCTTTACCTGTCTTTTCACCTTCTGGAATACGTGTTATATGGATATTTGGCCATTAATGGCTTCTAGGACTTCCCATATATTGTCCTCATTTTTAATGGTTATTTTTCTATTCTTTTCCATTGTTTGGACTAAACAGGAGATCTGTCTTCAAGGTCAGATTGTTTCTTCTGTGCAACCTAGTCTCTTGTTGATATGATTGAGGGAGTTTTATATTTCCTACACTGTATTCTTCATCTCCAGAAACTCTGTTTGATTCTTTTTCAGTGTGACTATATATTTTTTAAAGAATTATTTTATTTAACTTTATTTATTATTATTATCATTATTATTTTCCAGTTTGGTCAGAGAGAGACAAAGAGAGAGAGAGAAGAATTGAGAAAGCAAGCCACCAGGTGGGAGTCCAGCGCCCTTAACCACCATGCCACTTGTCAGCCCCAAGTGTGACTATATCTTTATGGAGTTCCTTCTTCAAGTCATGTAAGGATTTTTCTCATCTCCCATACAGTACACTTGCACACCACCTGAAGTGGTCTACCACCTTACATTCCACCTTTCATATCAGGCTCCATTCACACTGGGAGCACTTAGGTTTGGGTATAGAAAAACCAAACACCTAAAAATAGGAGACTCTGGAGGAATTCTTTCTTCATAACCCCCTTAGTGGTAAAAGGAGAAAAAATTCACTCTGGAAACCTGAACCCCAAACTCTTACTGTGAATTTCACATGCCCACTCAGAGTAGAGGAGAAAAATTTGCACAAAGCTTACACATATCATAAAGAAGTTTAGAAGCGCACAGCTACAGAAACATACTCCAAAGAAGTAGTAAGTGAGTATATCTTCAGATGACTAAAAGTCAAAGTACAGCCCAAGTTATAGGTGAAAATGAGGAAATACCTTTCCCTTAAAGGATCATAAGTCCTCATCTACAATGGATAGAACACAAGAGATTGCAGAAATATCAGAAAAAGAATTCAGAATATTCGCAGTAGCAAAATTCAGTGAGATGTAAGAGAAAACAGACAATATGAAGAAAGAATTCCTCCGGAGTCTCCTATTTTTAGGTGTTTGGTTCTTCTATACCCAAACCCAAGTGCGCCCAGTGTGAATGGAGCCTGATATGAAAGATGGAATGTAAGGTGGTAGACCATTTCAGGTGGTGCGCAAGTGTACTGTATGGACTGGAGTGCTCCTCGTCTCCACAGCAGGCTGGATGGGGGGTCTCTGCTGATGAATTCAAGCTGACTGACTTGGCTTAGGACTGCCTGTTGGTTCTGGATGGGTGAGGGGCACAAACAGTGTCAGCTCAAGTCAGGCAGCACCTCCTACGTTCTATCTCTCCATTTAATTTTATTTTTTTCAAAAATTTCTAAATAATTTTCAAAAAAAGTTTGAGTCATTTAACAGATTA
Source organism: Tupaia belangeri chinensis (assembly GCF_000334495.1). NCBI lineage: Eukaryota > Metazoa > Chordata > Mammalia > Scandentia > Tupaiidae > Tupaia > Tupaia belangeri. The sequence continues at coordinate 9,336,667 of NW_006159809.1, forward strand.
GGTCATGATAAAAGATATAGAAGATATTAAAGTTTAAACCAAGATTTTATTTAAAGGGAAAATAAATGGTTTCAAAGCTTGAAGCTGAATAGATCTCCAAATTTGAGCTAAACTGTATTATGTCAAGGACTGTTATCCCTGCTTTATAGATGGGGAAAAAAAGAATGTTTAGAAGGATTAAGAAAAATTGCTTAATGAGAGCAAGGATTAAGATTGTCTGACCACAGGGTCATACTCTGAAGAGTAGGAACCCATAAGCAACACTGTGTATGATTCTGGCAATGCATTCTTTCTTTTCTTTTATTCTAATTTATTTTATACATCCAATCAATAGCACTATAGCTTGTAAAATGAATTACCCAACATGAATACATGTCCCACCAGTGCAGTTGAAGATATCATACACATTATCATCAACAGACAGTCCTCCATTTCTGTGTTCCCTAAATGTCTTCCTTATTTTTCTCCTGATTTCTTTCTTCTCACTCTCCCCCTTGTTTTCTTTATTTATGATAAACTGCATATGTGCATGAGAGAGTGAGCTCTGTCCCTACCTCCACAGGGTCTGGCCATGCCACAATCCCCTTCATCTAGGCCTTTGGTTAATCAAATCCTGGGCACTTCTGTGCATGCCTGGTGTGTTTCAGGCTGAACAGGCCAGGGGTGTGAACAGCAGTAGCAATGTGGGATCTGGTTTCTCTTGAGCAGTTCATTACTGTTGTATCACAGAGCCAGCCCTCAACAATACACTTTAAATATTACCAGCTCATGAAGGTAAAAAAAAAAGTATTAAGATTTAAAAAAAAATAATAAAGAGAACATAAAGAATAGAATCTATCTATATATTCACTTCACAGTTTAAGGGAAAAAAAGTATCATTTCGCTGTCTTGGTAGTAAACACTAAAGATGCTACAAAGGAGAACCCCAAGAATTGACAGTTTGCTTAAAATCTTGTGGATGATGTCTTTGCAGAAATTTCCTTCCTTGGACTATGGAAACCAAGGAGTCTGGACTGGACTGAGAGAGAAGGGATTAGATTGATAGTGCAAAGAAGAAAATATGAAAGAAATCTGAGAAATGCTGGCTCAAAAAGAGGTATTACGTAATTTGATCAAGGAATTTGAGAATGTTGATTAATTTAGTAAAATACTCCAGAGGGTGACATTGTAAACTGGCATCTTCAAGAGCAACAATTTGGCAATGAAAGAGAAAGTTCTTTCTATGGAGAAATTAATCACTCCTTGGCTCTGTACCAGGAAAAGAGTAGCAAATGACAAAGGAAATAGCAAGAACCAGGAAAGTAGATTTTGAATGGATACAACATAAAGAAATGAATGTCAGAGATGGTGGGTGTGTTATCTTGGTTCGATCTGTACACATTATAAACATGTTTTGAAAAACCACACAGAACCTCACAAATATGTAGAATTATTGCATGTGAATTAGTAATTGAAGTACAAAAGATTTTGTATATGATTGTATACATATGTGTGTGTGTGTGTGTGTATGCACACACATACATATATGTATACAGGAATCGATTTTTATGTTCTCCCTGGTAGAACCCTTATATCTCCAAGGTTCCCTCCCTCTGGTCCTTGTCACCCTCTTCCACAGTTCATGTCTGGAGACCTCCCTGAGTATACTGGGCATACATGTACCTATGATCCAGGGTTGTCTGAGACTGGGGGTAGATTGTGGTGTCTTCCTTTTCCTCTTGTCACTGTTTAACTTACTGGGAGGACCTCATTATGTTGTGACGTGGTTGTTTCCAGCACTACAAGGACATTCATTTATTTTCTTCACACATTTGCTCAGTTATGTACTTAGCAGCTGACAAACTGCCATCATTCTTTTTATTCTACAAGCCTAGTTTACTATCAAGTCTTACAAGATTATCTCAATATAGCTGAAATTCAAAGTATAATTGACTTTAATAGCTACCAAAATGGTCTCAGTCCTACTTACAGAGACTATTAAGACTGTGAAATTCATTATGTTTTACTGAATTTTTGATAGGGAATAGTACGTTTTACCGATATTTGTAAAAGTTGGGATTTATACATGTTTTGAATTGTGTCACCAAGAAAGTCAAAATTTTGGAACCCCAGGCTGGATGGTGACACAGTAATAAAACAAAAAAGTTCTGTGACGTTGACCCACATGGGGAGATTCATGTCTGGAGACCTCCCTGAGTATACTGGGCACACACATACCTTTGTTCTGGGATTGTCTGAGGCTGGTGGTAGGTTGTGGTGTCAACACTCTGCTATGGGTGCTCACATGGTCTCTCTCCATCTCTCTTGTTTATGAAAAAAAATAATATTTTTTAAATGTTGGAACCTATAAGGTAGCTCATATATATGATATATTGTTATGATTAAACTTAACTACTAGTTTCTCTCTTGAACTTCAGTTTCAGAGTAACTGTCCCATTTTCAGTACAGATATACCAAGCTAGAAAATTCTCCCTCAAACCACCTCTTAGACCACCAATTTTCCAATGTTCATTTTTTTAAATTAAAGATAAATGAAGAGCCACGTTTTCACATGTTACTTTCTACCCTGTACCGTGGCCCCTGGAGTCAAATTTCCCAAGTTAAAGTCTTAGTTCTACTACTGCTCATACATATTCCACAATGGGCATGTTATTTCTCTTTGAGCTTTAGTTTCCTTGAGCACAAAGTAGTATGTATCTCATGAAATCATGAGAGTTAAAGAAGATCACCCATGTATAGAAATTAGTGTCAGACACACAAACTCAATATTTGTTGCTATTATTCTTCTTACCACAATCATCACTATCATCATTATCATAATCATTATCCTGGCACAATTTTTGTACTCATTTTTATTACCATATAACCCTTCCTCTTGCTTCCAAGAGGAAATTGAAGATAATAGGTATGAATTTTCTCAACTTCTCCTCCCACTGCAAATACAGTTGGATCTTCAACCTCATCTTTCTTCTCTCCTCCATGACAGATAAAGGTGTTCCTCTTTGTACCTTCTCCTTCCCCTCCCAGTGGTGCTCTCTCTGCCATATCCTCACTCCATTGAATCATCCCCTCTTGGAAATGTAGAGTGTGCATTTAACTGAATGATGGAGCATTGAGATTGAGCAGGGCTGCTGTCAGTCTTGGCTCTTTCTTTTCCTGACTCTCTAACCAGCATCCTTGAGCATAAAAATTGAGAAGAGGATAGCACCTATCATAGGGCTTGGGGGAGATTTGTATGAGATCATAAAACATGGGGCTCGATACTTGGCGCAGAGCAGAATTCGAATAAATGGTAGCAGTGCATTTTCTTGCCATCCTACTGCCACTGTGCATTACATAGTGCAGGTGCTTAATAAACATTTGTTCTAGTGTTGGTGGTGAATGATGAATTATTAACCATGATAAGTTGCCTCTGGCTGGGGCTCAAGACTCCTGGCTCTGCTCAGAGTTGCCTGACATGGCCACAATTCCCAGAGAGCAATGTTTATGCAGAAGGGGGACACTCTAGGCAAAATAATTTTATTTCTAGGAAGAATTTGTCCCAAACCTAGTGCAGTCTTCTGATGAGCTGGACTGGACCAGACACAGAGGAAGACTTTTGATCTGGCTATCAACACGTTCAAGGTTTAGCACTCAAAGACAATGGCCATTTCCAGGTCTCTTTAAGGAAGCAACCTTTCTTAAAATCTTACATCAAGCCATTTATGAAGAAAGACAACTCTAAGCACTGTAAGAATAAGAAAGGATTTAGAAAAGTTTCATCTGAAGACCACAGGAAGGGAGAAGCGGGTTAGAGGGGATGTGCCCTTCTAACTGGAGCATGCCCTGATCTTTCACATCTTATCAGCACTTGGAAGACCAGGATTCCCATGAGTCATGTCTGGGACAACATTCCCTAAACACTCTCTCAAAGAGAAACAATCAGAGAGAGGGTCTCAACATTTTCAAAGGAAACATCTAAGGAAGGAGAGTAGGTGGGTGTATCTTGGGATAGCACATAAATGGCAAGAGGCAAGGGATGTAAATCCCTTTAGGGATTAGAATGAGCCTAAACATTGTAATGTTCAGGAAGGTTAGCATCCTTAATTTAAATGTAGATTTTCTTGGATATATTTAAGCTTAGTTCTTTGCAGAGTACTTTATAAAACCAAAAGCAGGTGAATATAATGCCATGTCACAAATGTGCCACTTTGTTTATTGATTCATTGAGCATGTGCTATGTGCCAAGCTTTATACTGAGTTTCGGGGATACATGAATGGAATAGCCCCTGTCCTCAAGTTGTCAGCAACATTTGAGAAGACAGACATTCTACTCTTATCTTAGGGAAGCTGATACTACTCACAAGCATGTCAACCATGCAAAAGAGAAAGACCATTCCTGTGCCTGGAATAACAGCTTAAGGATGAAGATTTTGGAATTCTTTTTATCACAAATTTGGACATCTGGCTGTATTACAAAATTTACTCAGGAGTTCTGTCTTAGCTGAACTGATAATAGTTGTGTGGTGAAAGTGGCTGAATCAAGATAACTGCAGAAATCTCCCCCACCAAAAAGCCTTAGTTTTCTATAACTCAGCTGCCCAAGCCATTTAACAGTCTAGTTGGCTATTTAAAGAATTCTGTTGTCCTTCACTTGAATTACGTTTAGGTGCTGTTATCAATCACAACTGCACAAAATCCCCAGGGATAATTAACCACTGATTCCTAGACACACAGCCCTGATAAATAATCCACTAATAATTTTGGAGGGCATGTGAAGGACTATATAAATGACTGGTCCCCTGCACTTGCGCACAATGTAAATTACATCAGAACAAGCTTAATTGAAGGTGCTTATCTAAAATTCACTTTGTCATTTCCTAATCATATGTTCACATTGCTTTTAAGGGATTGCTTAAGCAAAATTGTTGTCTTATGACATCATATGGTTAGGTTGGAACTTGACTTTTGTAACCTGACCTCTTTCCATTGAAGGGAAGACAATAACAGATTTCCTTGGGAGTTAACTAAGCCTTTTAAGGCAGAAGTGATCATCCCTTTCTGTTTAGGAACCAGAAGTCTGTTCTTAAGTAGATTTGCCATTCCGACATTCCTATACAAAACAAAAGATTGCCCATGGCTTCAATTTTCTTTTCTTCTTTGTCTTGTGCATGGCATTTAATGAAGATGAATCACAAGTAGACTCTGATTTCACAAATACGTGATGCCCAGCAACAGTTGTGTCACGATACACTTAGGCTATCGCTCTGATATTGAAGATCTTTAAGAAGCACTTCTGGCATGCAACTTTTTGAACTCATCAAGTGAAAGTAGTCGGAAAAGTGGCTGCTCATTGATAAGGCAGATCCTAGTTATATCTCTATCCTTCCTTCTTTCTTCCTGCAGAGTTGGAGACCAATCAGGCCAAATGCTAGTATTTCTTCTAGCTTTGAAAAGATAGATTTTTTAACGTTTTATGTGGTTATACAACCTCAGACTATAATGCTGACATTCAGAGCTTGATTTGACTGAGATGAATCTTGTTTATGAAACCACCTTTCTTTTTCTTCCAAGTATTCATTATCTTGTAATAGTCACTCTCTGTGTTCAATACCATGAGTGTAGTTTGCCTTGATCTTGCAGCTCTCAAGGTGAGATCCTTTTGATAATTATTCACAGAGGAGATACGTGTCACTCCTTAAAAGTGCACCAAATTCTATGAATAGAATGGCCACATTTCCTTCTTTTTCCTTCCTTCCTTTTGCCAGATAGTGCTCACCCAAGACGGGGTGGGGGTGGGGGTGGGGTGGGATGGGGCATTCCCTCTCTCTCCATCTTTCTATCCTGTCAGGATTTGGGGCATGCATACACATGTGCCCAAAGGGTTTTACAAGCTATCAGGTCAGCCAACTGCAGCTAACCATGAGGGATCTGGCTCCCTTAACTACTGGACCACAGGCTGGCTTTACCATATTCTCTTGATTTAAAAAAAAAAAAAGAAAGGGTGACTTGTGTTTTACTCGTACTTAGAGTACTCGTACTCGTAAATAGAACAGAGCATTTGAAATTAGATCTGCCTTGGGAAATCTAAAAAGATTAAAGGGTTTATTGAGTTTTCAGTAAAATCACAATTAATAGCTAGAACAGAGAAGCCCACCAATATACCCAATCTATGTGTATATTTATAATATAGTCAAAGGTTTATATCATGCCCTGTCCCCCTTCTCAGAATTCAGCTATATGGATCCTAAATCTAACAAAGTCTGTTTCAAGAATTAGGGAGAAACAGTGACAAGAATGAGTTTGAATTCAAGTTTCTTCAGCAGCTTGAACTTGAGGAAACGCATTTAACCCTTTGAGCTGTAAGATGGAGAAACAAATGCCATCCTACATGTTGAGGCTCAGATAGTGAGTGCGAAATGGCAGACCCGTAGTGTGACTCACCTCAGGGCCTTGAGGTTATTCCTTTCCCCTAATCCACATTAATAAGCTTAGAAAATCCTACATTCTGAGGAACATGCTCTTACTCATTCCTTATGGAACCAGGGTCAAAACAACTTGAATCTGCTCATTTTCTTCACTAAAAAAAATAGTACGTATGCACATCTCGAAGTTTTTCCTCTGAGCTGTTTTCCAGATCTGAGTGTCTTGTGAGGCGTGAATGGCATCTTATCTTGCTGAGAGTGTGGAATAAACCCTTAGCAGCCTCTGGTGTTAAAGGACTTGACTTATCTCAGGGTGGTGGCAGAGAGCCCTGGCTGCGTTTACTTCTTTGTCTTTGCACTCTGTGTCGTTGCTTAGCACAGCTGTCAAACACCTCTGGTGATTCTAAAAGCACGCTGATGGGCAGTCTATTCAAGTCCTAGGATATCCTCGGTCAATGAGCACTTTCATTTTTAGCATTTGCTACTTAAACTGTACACACACAAAAGATTTCATTAGCATTATGATCTCTCTATATATAACATATTAATATGTACAATGTGTTATAATATATCATAATATAATACTTAAGACAATATAACCTTCTGTAATATGTAGAAGTTGCCTCATTCCTTGCAATAGATTTGTTTCTGAAAGGAGATTAAATGTAATAAACTTAATTTCAAATGCAATTTGGACATTTACTATTCTAAGGAACTCTTGGTGAAGCTTTCTCTAAGGCTAATAATAATAATAATACCTTACTGCTTTGGAATTTGATAGAAAATATCAAAACATATACTTTTTCTAAACCTGTGTTTTTTCTTTTGTTCTTTATTTTTTGAAAAAATTAAACTAAAATAATAATTTCTAGCCTTGTTATCCTGTAGGGTTGTAAATAGTGATGAAGTATCAGTTCTTTTCTTTTTTTAAAAAAGAAGGTTTTGCCATAGGGTGTGTGTACTCCAGAGAGAGAGAGACAGAGACAGAGACAGTGAGACGGAAAGTGAGAAATCACCCTCTGGGGGCATGGCCATGCTGCAACCCTTTCTTCTCCATTTCTTCTTGGGATCTTGGCATGCCCACTCACATGCTTGGCATGATTTTCAATCCGCCAGGTCCATAGCTCAAACTACAGTCGGCCATGTGGGAGTCCAGCGATGTAACCACTATGCCATCTGATGGTCCCACAGTATCAATTCTTAAGGTGAAAGGAGCTTTTTTTTTTCCTTTTTTTGGAGAGGTTTTTGCCATAGGGCGCATGCGCTTGCCAGACAGACAGAGAGACAGAAAGCGAGAAATCACCCCCCAGGGGGGATGGCCAAGCTGCAATCCCTTCTCCTCCTTTCTCCTCTTGGGATCTTGGGCACGCATGCATGTGCACCCGTGAGGTGTTTTTTTTTTTTTTTTTTGAGAGGTTTTTGCTATAGGGTGCATGCGCTCCCCAGACAGAGACAGAAGGACAGAAAGTGAGAAATCAACCCCCAGGGAGGATGGCCATGCTGCAGTCCCTTCTCCTCCGTTCTCCTCTTGGGATCTTGGGCCTTAAGCCACTGGGTCCAGGACGCGAACTGCGGTCGACTACATGGGAGTCCAGTGACATAGCCATTACGCTAACTGCTAGTCCCAGGAACTTTTCTCTTAGGCTTTCTTTTAGAAAAAAGTTAAAATTATTTTGCTATATGAAGCCCTTAATCCATCTGAATTTGATTTTTTATAAAGCAGAAGATCAGTGTTGCCAATAGATGATCTCATAATTTTTTGAATCATTTATCATTTTCTCCATTGATCTGTGATGCCAGATCATGTTCATCGGTTCATCATGCCATCAATTGTTCACAGTTGTTGAGTCTTATCCCAGCATCTTTCCTCTTCTATTGATCTATTTCTACAACACCATTGTGATGTCTTTATTATTACTGATTTTTAATAACTCTTACTATCTGGTAAGATAAGTCGATCTAATTCTTCTCCAAGAGTATCTCAGCTACTCTCAGGCCTTTGCACCTCCATATAATTTAGGGCCATGTTTTTAAGCTCTATTACAATTTCTGTAAGGATTGTGATTGAAGTTTTATCGAATTTATGTATCTATTTGGGGATTGCTGGCATCTTTATTAAATTGTCTTCCTATTTGTGGACTTGGAAAGTTGTTACATTTAGGGAGACCTCCTTTCCTGTTTTTCAATATTTCTTTTTTTGCTCCTAGATACCATGCTTTACATGGGCTGAATCATTTAATATACAGCACAGAAGCCAGCACAATACTTTGAAACAGTGCTTTCTAACCTCGCTATAATTTTGTCTAAGAGACTTTCTCTATGCTCTGTTGCTGATCTCAGAAATGAGTAGGAGAAGGCAGCAGAAAAGAGAATCTTCAAGGCTCAACTAAGTCCCCAAAGTCAACCGATACACATGTTGGCAAGGAAGCAGAACAACAAGAACAGAATTGGGAAGACCATTTAGGAAAACAAATTGGTATTATATAAAATTGTTGGGTTTTGCTGACTATAAACCAGAAATTCTATTCTGATATTTATTTATTTATTTTTTTATAGGAGAGAGGGGAAAAAGAAAAAGAGACACAGAGAAGTATTTTTGATAGGGCCTGACCATGGACAAATATTTGTATATTTATAAAACAACTATTCCATAGTGAAAATCAATAAACTATAGCTACAAATGTCAACATATGTGCATTGGAAAACACTCTGTTGGGTGCAAAAAGGCAAGTCATGCATAAAAGCTATATGACACTATTCAAGGTATATATAAGTTAAAATGGGCAAAATAGCTTGTTAGGGGCCCAGAAGATGGCATAATGATTACGTCATTGGACTCCCACATAATTGACTGCAATTTGAGTCCTAGACCCATCAGCTTAAACTCACATCAGGCACATATGCATGCATGCCTAACTAAAATCCAGAGATGAGAGGATGGAGGAAAAGGGATTGCAGCATGGCCATGCTCCCTGGAGGGTGATTTCTCACTTTTTGTCTGTCTCTTTCCAGTGAGTGCATGCACTCTATAGCAAAAATCTCTCTCAAAACAAAACAAAATTGTTAAATATTTTTATTATCACACTGGATTTGGCAAGTTCTTCTCCAAAGTCTTAAAAATTCCTGAGCAGGTAGCAAGAGTAATGTAATGCTTCCAACGTGGAATCTAAGGTAGAGGGTATTTTCCCTACCAGAGTCATGTTTGAAGACCTCCCAACTTTATTGCACTCTTGTTCAATACTGACCATATTTATTCAGGGTCTATCCACAATTCACAGAGAACAGCAGACTTCATAAGTATACTGTTCAATGTTTTAACCTTGTCTTGATCATAGATTCCTTTAAGACTACAATAAAGTTCATTGTTATAGACTTCAAATTTGTACAGTTATGAAACTAGTCCTAAAAATGGTCCTAAACTTTGAAAAGCAGCAGCTCTGAAGCATCTTGAAATGGAATTGAAAAACATGACATATAATTAACATTTTTGCCTTTTACATGTGTGTGTTCTCTTAAAACATCTAGATGTACCTTTTATATGTTAAGCTTAACAAAATTATAATTCTCAGTTCACTCTGAATGAATTGTAACACATTCCAAGTGACTAGGAGTCCAAATAGTGAGATCAGTGCAAAATAATAGAATAGATTGTATCTGGAAGAACCAAGAAAAGAAAAGGAATCCAGAAGCATTTGGATCTTATAGAGTTAGATGAAAGAGCTTCTAGAGAAAGTCATAGGACTAAAGAGTTTCTACAACTAAAATGTAAAGTGTCCTTATCCCAGAAGAGGGAGGAAGCATATGTTCTCAGCTTGTATGCATGAAGTCCCACCTCCTTCCACATCCACTCCAGCACTGGGTGAGGTTTAACAACTTTTGCTAAGCATGTATTTCAAGATATAGGCACTGGATGTGTCCTATCTTTCTTGCTCTTTTTTAAAAATTTGGTACAGGGTGCATGTGCTTTCCAACAAGAGAGAATGAAAGAGAGAGAGAGAGAAATGTGAGAAGTCACCTTTCAAGGGTAAGGGTATGGCCATGCCATAATTCCTTTTCCTTCAATCTCCTCTCAGGATTTTGGGCATGTATGTACACACACTTGACGTGGTTTTCCAAGCTACTGGGTCCAGGACTTGAATCACACAGTTGGCCACGTGGGATACAAAGCCTTCACCTACATACTACCTGCTAGCCCCTTATCCTATCTCTGTTTTTTTTTTTTTTTTTTTTTTTGCTATAGCGTATGTGCACTCACTAGAGAGACAGAGAGGGACAGAGAGATAGAAAGGGAGAAATCATCCCCTGGGGGGGATGGCCTTGCCACAATCCCTTCTCCTCTATTCTCCTCTCAGGATTTTGGGCACACACACACACACACACACACACGCACGCACACACACACATGCACCTGGTGTGAGTTTTAAGCCACTGGGCCCAGGACTTGAACCATGGTTGACTACATGGAAGTCCAGTGATGAAACCATTATGCCATCTGCTAGGCCTTATCCAATCTCTTAATCAGTCAAAAATACAAATGTATGATGGAGAGATGGCTCTAAATATTTAACCCCAGAGTTTCACTCACACCAAGTACAGGGAAGCCAGTGAAGTTCAGTTACATGTTTTAATGCCTGAGAATATAAAGAACTAGGACTCTGTAGTGTGAAATGTGTGTCTCTGCCTGACCTTTGAAGCCAGCACACCGAGGGTTATAGGTATCACCACTTATACTGCTCTTCTGTGACAGTTACACACACATGTCTGCCATTCAGAGTTCTGGAGTGTGCGTTGACATCTGTGTGTATGTGAAGATAAATGGGTTCTTGTTTTGATGCAGGAGTTTTTCCGGTATGCTGTCTGAAACCTCATGTTAAAATGTGCCACCTGGAGAGTGGGATCTGGTCCTTGCACTCACTCACTTGTGGATCTGATCAGGGTACCATCTATTTTCAGTCTATACTTGTCTTTTTACTCTGGGAGCAGAAGCTTTAAGCAAAATAAAATGTTGAATCAAAATCAACAACTGCTAAACAAATGGATAATAAGCAACTATTAAAAAAATAAAGTTCTACAATAATTCAAAAAAGCTCCTATAAAATTTTACATTTTAGGGGGAGAAAAAATTGAAATATGAGTAGAAATTTTAGAGATCCTGCAATAAAAAGGAACATGAAGATATTGTAGCTAACTGGTTAGGTACGTGTAGGAAAATTTAACTTGGACAAAGGAGGATTCCAATGAACCAAGTACCTAGATACAGTCTTCTGAACACGCGTACAGGGGGTGCTCTGAACCAGTCTCCTGAACATGCATACAGGGAGTGCTCTTGAACCAGTCTCCTGAACACGCGTACAGGGAGTGCTCAGAATAAGGCAGCGTCACTACCTCAGTGGGAAAGTCACCAACCTGGGCACCCTGAGCGAATCATGGCTGCTACTGTCACTAATTAGCGTGGAAAGTGAGATGATTTGTCTCTCTTAAACTGAACAGTCAATTCTCTTGTTTTTTTATTTATTTTTAGACCAAGGCATTAGGTACTTTCAGTTGCTTTGTAATAGTGTTTGCCAAGTTTTTGCAGAAGCTTCTTGGTGACCAATTTCATTTCATCATAAAGACAAACTTGACGCAGATTTCGTTCATATTAATAATTCAATGAACAGGCGAGGGACTTGAGGTCCACATTTAGCCACAAATTGTTGTGACCTGCCTCCTGACTGACTGCCTAGGGCAGGGCTGGTGTGGGGTTCTGTTAGCCTTTCAGCATTATTGCTCACACCCTGGTCTAGTGGAATAGTGATTTAAATGTATTATGATTGGCTGTTTTGTTTTGTCTTGTTTTTATGAGCCAGATTTCCTGGGTCCAAATTGTGGCTCCAACAGTTTACCTTGTGACCTCAGGCAAACTATGGAACCTCAGCGGCCCATATATGTGATGGCGATAGTAGGGTTATTTTAGGGAGCATATTAAATGATTAAATGTAAAGCACTTGTACTCAATCCCTGTTTGTAGAAAGCACTCAATAATTTTTTTGTTGACATTGTAATTAAGCACTTGCCCTATTTTCCAACAGTCATTTTAGCAAGATCAAATCTATAGGAAAAAGGCTATTGATGATGTTTATACTTTCACTTTTTTTAATATGTGCTTTCAAAAAACTTACATAGATTCATTTATAGTTATAAATTTGAGGACTTGGTCCGTTTTCAGAAATGTTTATCTGAGGATGTGAACTCCATCATTCAAATTAATGTCTATCTCTATTGACTATGATGTTGATTCTTAATACCTCTTAGATGCATGTGTGAAACTGAACCCTATAAAAGCAGAATTTAGGAATTCCTGCCAAAAGGAAGTGAATTGAAAGGAAAAGAAGCAGAGCCTTTGCAAGGAGAAAATTATCCTATCTCTCAGCCAGTGTCAGAATGTAGAAATGTTTACAAAATGCTCATTAAAAGAAAAAGGGATTGCAAGATAGAAACGAAATCTGGTGCGCAAGTTTACACTAGGAAGATAAGAAAGGCTAGGCCCCTATAGGGGATTTTGTTATCCAATTACTGCAACCTGATTTTGGGGGGGAGAGGAAGGGTGGTAAGGGGAGGGAGGAAGAGAGGATGGTTCCAAACTTGTCTCCAGTGACAGGAGACATTTACACTCTGCGAGATAAAACTGCCACTTAGAGCCCAGGAGCACTAAACCTTCCTGGGCTGGCCTGGGGGCCTGAGTGGAGTGATGGGTTCTCCAGCCCTGTGGCTGTGTGCTCTCTTGTGCCTGGTGGTTCACTCAGTCTCTGGCAGTCCCATCATGAGCCTTGAGCAGTCACCTCTGGAAGAAGATATGCCCCTCTTTGACGACGTCTTCTCGGAGCAAGATGGTGTCGACTTTAACATGTTGCTGCAGAGCATGAAGGATGAGTTTCTCAAAACACTGAACCTGTCTGACATCCCCATGCAGGATTCAGCTAAGGTTGACCCACCAGAGTACATGCTGGAACTCTACAACAAATTTGCGACAGACCGCACCTCTATGCCCTCTGCCAACATCATCAGGAGTTTCAAGAATGAAGGTAAATTTACATTTTCTCTTATGAAATTTCGCTATTGTTGCCCCCCCCACCCCCAAGAAGTGATAAATAAATTTACAGTGCACTGGAATGATATAGACAAAGGACAAATGTATCGATGTCAGGGTGTGTGTACACAGATATACAAAAGCAATGCCCATTTGGGCCTATATAATTTATCTGGTCGTTTCAGAACCCAAAAATATACTTACAAACATCTTTTAATCCCAAAGTGCAAAACATCTGTCACTTTGTCATTGTAATTGGAGCTTTTCAAATTTGCATTTGGACAGTAAGTAATATAAAAAGTGAATGCTGGTGTATTGCTATATCTTTGTCATTGTCCAAATGGGCCTCAATTTTCATTTTGACTTTTAATTGATGACATTTGTCAACTTCTACTTAGAATGAAAATGATGAAAACTGTCAAAAAAACAAAAGTTTTTTTTTTTTAACTGTTTTGTTTTAAACTTTGAATGTGTTTCCCTTTTGTGATCTTATTTAAGAAACATTAAAACAGGAGGGAAATCTTGTGTTTTAGAGAGTCTTCCTAACATTATGGTGTGTTTGATGTGTCATGTATATCCCTGAAGCACTGTTGATTATTTGCCGGAAATGTTCGTGGTTCCGTTAATGATCCAGCTTATTATTTCTGTGTCTTTATGAAGAACAATATAAAAGCTTTAATTGTTGGTGGGAAAAGTATGCTTTCTTTCCCAGATCTTTAAATTCAGTAGCTAAATCAAATGAGCTAGCAAGTTAATTCTTTGTTTAAAATGGTGTTAGTAGACAAAAACAAAACAAAACAAACAAACAGCAAAAAACCCACACACAAAAAACAGTTAATTGTTGGTGGGAAAAGTATGCTTTCTTTCCCAGATCTTTAAATTCAGTACTAAATCAAATGAGCTAGCAAGTTAATTCTTTGTTTAAAATGGTGTTAGTAGACAAAAACAAAACAAAACAAACAAATAACAAAAAACCCACACACAAAAAAACAGAACTATCATGGTAAGAGCTGTGGGTCCAAAGAAACTAATTCTTAATATTTACCCATTACACTGTTTATTGTCATTAACCAGGTATAGTTTTGACCTATGTTGGCTAGATGTTCTGAAAAGTTGAAAGGTATTGCTGAAGAAATTGCTCAGGATTTGGAATTTTTGAGATCTGGTTGACTTAGTTGTGAATAATTAGTTTTATTTCTATGATCCTCAATTTTCTTGTCTGTAAAATGAGAGTAATAATCTCTACGTAACACAGTTGAGTGATTCCAAAGAGGTTGTGGGTAAGAATGCACTCCATTTGCTATGAAATGCCAAGTAAACTTTAGTGATTATTAAAGAATTACTTATTATTCTAGGCAGTGGAGTAATGTTGGCTAGGTATTTCTTAGTTCCTAGAATATTATTTGCCTTTAAAATTTAATAGGCCACCAAAATTTCTATTTAGTAATACATTTCTAATGAAAATAGCAAACCAAGGTTACTTTTGGAGGTGAGCTTGAATTGAAAACAACCAAACACAACCTCCTTCTGTGGAAACTGTCGCCGTGCTTCTCAGCACTGAGCTCTAAGTTTCTGGCCCAGGGTGTGAGTAGGAAAATATTGTTTGCACCTCCCAAGAAAAGTAGAAACCTGTTCAGTTGTCACTTCTCCAGTGGAAGATTTGGATGATCCAAGTCAGTTTACTGCACTTGTTATTCCTGAAGATTAGCAAGGGCAGGAGCATATCTGAAAGTGGGCAACCCAGCTGCCTACACCACTGCCAGTCCATGGGTGGAAATGTGTGGTGAAGATCAGGAATTCTTTGCCCTTTTGGCTGCTTTTGTCTCTCTTCTGACCCTTTGGGTCTGCCCAGTGACAAAGACTAAAGAAACTTCAAACTTAACTCATCTGGGGAAAACAAGTGCCACCTCCAAAAGAATGCCCTCAATTCCTGACACTGCCCCTTCCTTCCATTGTTGTCTGGGAAGTCAGTCCTTCAGTTTCTTCTAATGCAAAATGAACAGAGGATCAATACCTGCATTATGGGTCCACTGTAAGAACCAAATATGACCAAGTTTGTAAAGCACCTGGCACATAGAATTTGTCAACCAATATTGGTCCTTTTGCCCTCAAACTTTTCCAGTACTTACTGCACTTGCAGATGTGCAGAGTATCATAGTAAACTTATTTTTTCAAGTCACTTTATTGATGTATAATTGACATAAAGCTGCACATATTTAAAGTGTATAACATGACAGGGTCCGGCAGGTGGCATGGTGGTTAAGGGTGTTGGACTCCCACAAGGCCAACCGCTGTTCAAGTCTTGAACCTGAAGGCTTGGTTTCTCACTTTCCCTCCCTCTCTCTCTCTCACTCTGTCAAATTAAAACAAACAAATAAATAAATAAATAAAGTTAAATAAAATAATTTTTAAAAATTTAAAAATAATAAAGTATATAACATGACAGGTTTTGACATGGTAAACATGCATAGAAATCATCACCACCACTGAGATAGTAAATGAACCCATTACCACTGAAAGTTTCCTCGTTTGCCTTTATCATTGCTTCTTTCCACTACAGGGAGTGGTATTGTATTTTTCTCATAGATGGAGCAACCAGCCTACTTTCCCATTTTGGTCTTCTCATGTTCCCTGTCCAAGTGGAGTCAAGTCTTCTCCATTCTTAAAGTGAGAGGACAAGGCGTGTGCATGTGTGCCCAAAATCCTGTTAAGAGAATGTAGAAGGGGTTGCAGTATGGTCATCCCTTCTTGGGGGTAGGGGAGTTTTTCTTGCTTTTTGTCTCTGTCTCTGGTGAGTGCATGTGCCCTGTAGCAAAAAACCTCTCTTAAAAAAAAGATAAATAAATTTTAAAAAGTAGTAATAAATGTTTTAAAGCACTGCCTTTGTTTAAGTATCATGGTATCATAGAGACATAGAAGGGAATTTGAGCTATAGTAACTGCCACAAGATGATGCCAATCTAGTTGGGAAGATTCATTTATAAAAAGACAATTGAAATGCAAGGCTGTAAATGGCAAGAGTCAAGAGAGAGATATAGAAGTAAGTGATCAAGTGACCCAAAGGAGAGTGGACCTCCAGGTAAAGAGTGTTTCTCTGGGAGGAGTCAGATCTGGATAGGTGAAGGTAAGGTGAGGGGACTTCCCAAAGGTCAGAAGAACATCCAAATATGTGAAATACAGAGAAATGGTGTGTTTTGGCAAGTGGTGAAAATATCAGTTTACTTGAAACAAGAGGAATTACGAATTTATTCAATTGTTCAACAAATATTAATTGAGCAATTGCAATATTTTATGCATTGTGGGAGATGAATGGGAGCTATGGGTTGGTCAAGAGACTAAAGCCTGGTTATACTTGGTCTTGAGAGCCATTCCAGTGGTTTTTATCTTCATCTCATAAGTCAGTATTTCCCCCTGGCAGTGTGCAAGATGATTTTAGGTTGTACCCAAAAGAGGTTGTGATCATGTGAAATAAAATATTTTATTAGTGTGAATTAAAAAACAACAACAACTATATAGCTCACTTTCAACTCTATCTTTCATGAATTCCATTGTTTATGATAAGTCTGAAAGGGGTAGTAAGTATAAAAAAAGAATCAGATCAGTTAAATAAAAACATTAAAAGAGTGTGATCTGGAATAGAAACTCCAGTGAAATCATGATTTTGGTATACAATTGGGGAAACACCACCAAAGATGACAGAGAGTCCCTCAGTTGGAAGTCTTTAGCATCTTTGGTGTCTTAGACTCCTTGGCAATCTGTGTCAAATGCTCTCAGGGATTTCTTGAGACAAGTGTACGGGTACTTTGGGCTTACTGTAAAACTCTCAGATAGGAAATCAACATGGTAATATTTGGGAGTGTCCATCTAAGACTAAATTACTTTGAAGTCCATCTAAGACTAAATTACCTTTAAGCATTCCTCAATGATTTGTTAGTGACAAACTTCATGCCAGGTATGAGGGGTGCAATCAATCTACCCCTAAGATCCATTTTCTCCTCTCTCTCTATATATATAGAAGATAATACACCCAAAAATCCATTGCTGTCACCTTCTTGGTTTAGGACTGTCTTATTGACCTTATCAGGCTTCATGGTCTAGGGTAGAGTCAGCAATTTTTTTTTTCTATGAAGAGCCCAGTCATCTAATATTTTAGGCTTTTCAGGCCATATGTTCTCTGCTGTGACCATCTAACTCTGCCAATGTATGCAAAAGTGGCCATAAATAATATAGAAACAGATAGGTGAGGCTGTGTTCCAATAAAATGTTATTTACCAAAGCAGGTAGCAGGCCCACTTTGGCCTCTGGGCTATAGTTTAGCAACCTCAAGTCTGATTGGAGGTTTTTCTGTAAGACCAGTGCTCACCCAACTATGTGGGGATTTCCACCCATTATGATCACAGATAAGGAAAGTCATGAAGTCCTCATCCCTGAAAACCTTCAAGAAAAGAGCAATTGTCATATCCCATTTAATGCCTTTTCACTGGTTAGAAAATTTATTCATTGGAAATTTATTAATGTAATATCCAAGGTTCCTCCCAATTCTATAATTTTGTGGCTGATAAGCCATTCAAAAAATACTGGGTAAGTTTCCTCCCATCCAATAGCTGGCCATTTTGCATTTTGCTTTTGGCAGCTTAACTCAGTTCAACATTCTACCATTGACCTTTCAATATTTTCTGTGCTACAGAATACTAACTTTATGTTTGTTTTTATTGATCTTCATTCCTCATTTTTTTTTGTCTGTATCAAGCTTCCTGCAAAGGCAAGCCCTCTTATTATATAAATGAGCTTCTGTTTTTCAGTGAGACATACTGCACAGTTGATTTTTGCAATTCCTTTCTTTCAGATCTGTTTTCCCAACCAGTCAGTTTTAATGGACTCCGAAAATACCCTCTCCTCTTCAATGTGTCCATCCCTCACCATGAAGAGGTCATCATGGCTGAACTTAGGCTCTATACACTGGTGCAAAGAGATCGCATGATATACGATGGAGTGGATCGGAAAATTACCATTTTTGAAGTACTAGAGAACAGAGAGGAAAACGAGGGTGAAAGAAACATGCTTGCCTTGGTTTCAGGGGAGATCTATGGAACCAACAGTGAGTGGGAGACTTTTGATGTCACCGATGCCATCAAACGTTGGCAAAAGTCAGGCTCATCCACCCACCAGCTAGAGGTCCACATTGAGAGTAGACATGACGAAGCTGAGGATGCTGGCAGGGGACAACTGGAAATAGACACCAGTGCCCAGAATAAGCACGACCCTTTGCTCGTTGTGTTTTCTGATGACCAAAGCAGTGACAAGGAACGGAAAGAAGAACTGAATGAAATGATTGCCCATGAGCAACTTCCGGAGCTGGACAACCTGGGACTTGATGGGTTTTCCAGTGGACCTGGGGAAGAGGCTTTGCTACAGATGAGGTCCAACATCATCTATGACTCCACTGCCCGAATCAGAAGGAATGCCAAAGGAAACTACTGCAAGAGGACCCCACTCTATATCGACTTCAAGGAGATTGGGTGGGACTCCTGGATCATTGCTCCACCTGGATATGAAGCCTATGAATGCCGTGGTGTCTGCAACTACCCTCTAGCAGAGCATCTCACTCCCACTAAGCATGCAATTATCCAGGCATTAGTTCATCTCAAGAATTCCCAGAAGGCTTCCAAAGCCTGTTGTGTGCCCACAAAGCTAGAGCCCATTTCCATCCTCTATCTAGACAAAGGTGTCGTTACCTACAAGTTTAAATATGAAGGCATGGCTGTCTCTGAATGTGGTTGTAGATAGGAGTCTTGTGCTTATTTAATAACTGTAAATGTGTATATTTCGTGTTCCTATTTAATGAGATTATTTAATAAGGGTGTACAGATAAGAGAGGCTTACTGCCTTAGGAAAATGAACAGGTCAGTTTGTTGGAGAAGATGCATATTTTGTTATATAGTCTTGTCCCTTCCAATCTGTTTGTCTTTGGACTTGCAATTTCCATGTAGAGCCATCTCTCACACCACTGGCAAGTCCACACTACTTATTCCCATGTCAATTTTAAAACAACAACCCAGAAACAAAATATTGTGTCAAAAGACACATATTTGTTTATATATATGTACTTACATGAATTTATTAAAATCTTTTGGTTCTATAGAGGCAGATTAAACTCATATACACACATGACCCACTCAAATATATTAAAGGCCAATTATAATTTTTCATTTATCTACTCTCTGAGTAGAATTTTTTGAAGGTAATTCACTTCAGGAATTTAACAATCTTAGGAAGTCTTACATTTCCTAAATCATCTGGAAATGTAAGTATAGTTGAGTAGAGCTATCACTTGAATTCCCACCATTGTTCAAAGCAGCAAGGCCTGGCAAATAAAGGAGGCCTGAAGTGAGGGGTTATTTGATACAGAAACCAAATGGCTTCAAGAGACAGTGGCTTTATAGGTACAATGACAAAGAATGAATCCAGAGGGACTAGCATGCTCTAGAGGGCAGTGCCCCATTAAGAAAGGCATAGAGAGGGAACTTCAGGTTGAAATCTGTTCCTGAGATGATAGAAAGGAAGCCCAAGCTCATTGTGTTGGTCTTTCTTGCTGCGGAGGGTGGAGGATGTGAGTGGGAGCTCCTAGGGGAGAAGAAGAAAGGATGTAGATGCTATCCTTGGATGTGTTTGTAAAATCATAAACAGTGCTCACTGGAGTCTTAAATCTTTTGGACAAAATAAAATTATCGAAGACCAAGAGGAGGAAAATCAAGAGGGACCTGTTTGTTGGACTCTTCACTTTGTAATATTTTTATTCACTTCATACCCTGTCCTCCTTGCCTCTGTGTCTCTGCTTTTACTCTTTTCTACTTCCTTCCTTCCCTTTTTTCTTTGTCCTCATGCCTCATATCCTTTTCCTATCCCTGTGTTCCCTGTCTTTACTAACCTTTATTACCCACGCTGTGGTCTAAAAGCATTTGCTCTCTGGATGAAGGGAATTAGTATTCTAATTGTTAGGTTCCACCCCCAACCCAATATTTACTGTGATTTGATTTTAATAATATCCTGGGACCAGCAAATGCCATAATGGTTACATTGCTGGACTCCCACATAGTTGACCACAGTTTAAGCTCCAGACTCAATGGTTTAAAACTCACACTTGGCATGTGTGCGTGCATGCCCAAGATCCTGAGAGGAAAATGGAGAAAGGATTGTGGTGTGGCCACCCTCTGCCCCAGGGGCTGATTTCTCACCTTCTGTCTTTCTGTCTGTCTCTGTCTCTCTGGCAATTGCATGCATCCTACAGCAAAAATCTCTCTAAAAAATAATAATATCCTTTATGACATGCTCTGTTTCTAAAGAATACTAAAGTATAAAGAAAAAAATCCACATGAATACATTTAAATAAATTAGTTAATTAATGAACACACAATTGACTCAAAATTTAAGCCTAAATTTTGAAATTGGATTTTTTCCCATGATAGAAGCTCTATAACTTTCTTATTTGTCCTATTTTGTCATCTATCCATTTTAGAACTACCCAGAGGGGCTGGGAGTGTTTCTGACTGAGCAGTTAAAAGTAGGTTGGAAGGACATTGAGACTCCAACTCCAGCCTTAGTGCTCCCAAACAGGCTCATGAGCTCCAAGTTGGATGAATCAGGACAGACCAGGTTCCAAGCCATTCTAACATTTTCAAGCAGGTGACACAAATGGTTCATACTAGAGTTGGGAATGTGGTCTTCAGTACATTTTCCATGCCCTCTCATTTGTTGAATGTTTCCTTAAGAAGTCTGGTACTTTTTTTCCCTGGGAAACTTCCAACCTTTCTTTCACAAAACTCTTGGGGTCATAAACTCATATTGCTCTAGAAAACAGAGGCAAGGAAAGAATTTTTAAAGACCTTTTTCCCAATTTGGACTTTAGCTCTGTACATCTATTGTCCACTGGCATCCAGATGGTAAATCCCTGGGAATTCACTGCTCCTGGAAGAGTGATATTTCAGCCATCAGTTGGTATACAGTGATTGGCAATGGGATGGCCATGCAACTCAGAATCACTCATTTGGGGAATAGCCTCCATTTAAAATGATGTGTGTGATTGAATGGATGTACGTGTGTATCTGTAGCTGGCTTTAAATAGCCATACTTAATGTCCTTGGTGGAATGTGGG
Organism: Tupaia belangeri chinensis; assembly: GCF_000334495.1. Taxonomy (NCBI): domain Eukaryota; kingdom Metazoa; phylum Chordata; class Mammalia; order Scandentia; family Tupaiidae; genus Tupaia; species Tupaia belangeri. Next base: position 9,358,291 of record NW_006159809.1, read on the forward strand.
TCATCTTTTATACTCTATGGTATACTAAGTATACGCAAATATTCATGGTACTTTTCATTCTTTCTAAAGGACACTGTAATAGAAAACAGTAACACCTCAGCTAAACAAGATGGTTTCTAGTTATGTCTAAAATATGTAAGGCAGTGGTATGCTGGTAAATGCTTTATAACTAGAAATCCAGGGTGAGAAAAAGGCCTGGTATGTGGATTTCAATGGTGTAAACCCCTCCACCATGGCTTGTTCATGCTACCAACGTGATGTCAACTACTTGCAAATACACTAAAAATGTAACAGCTATGTGGTCGCTGGCTCCAGCACCCTGCTGAAATTAGTACACTGATGCTAGAAACTAATGGTATTTCATTCCCTGATTTCCACCCTGCTCACTGCTGGTTTGGCCAGCCTTCTGGAGAAACTTTGTCTCATAATCGCTCTGCTGTTGAAGAGATGTGAAAATCTAAGTTATTGGCTATCAGACTGTATATCCCAGATGTGGTCTAGACATAAACCTGCAATTCTACGATTTCCATATTCCTCATAGAAAAGAAGTGCAGAAAGGCACATATTGGTTATTCAAATGTTACTATTAATCGTTGAATTTGGGGGGGCTTTTTCTCAAAAAGTGAAAAGATAAAAAAGAAGAGGTGCTCTTCCTCTTCCCATCAGCACATTGCAGCTTTCTACATCACTGCAGCCATGAGACTGTCATATATGTCAGAAAGTAGAACTTGATCATGTTTTTTCTTGTCATTGGTCTTCACTACATCCCGTGCCAGTCTGTTTTTTTTTTATACTTAAGCAGAATTATCCTCAATAAATTTGATAAATTCAAACAACTCTCAAGGAGAATTGTAGCAAAGGGACTTGGATAGTTGACAACCAAAATATTCATGTAAAATTGTCTAGGCTTCCTTCTATTTATTGATTGATATATTTATTTTTGTAATATAATGTAGAATACCAAATGTTTTATTTTTATGTTTATAGTTCCTTCTTGGATAGGATTGTCTTCTGTGCTTTTCAAGTAGTAAGTTTCCCCAGAGCATAGCTCACTTACAAGGTATGGCCCGTGTTTTCATCTCTCTCTTTTTGCATCCAAATGTCCTGTTATTTTAAGAAGACTTGCCATAAGCTTGTCATAACTTTGTATATTGTTCTTGTGGAGGCATGCTGTGAGCCCTGTAGGATATTTGCTTGTTTGTAAATAGTACAGTTTTAACTAAAGTGTAGCTGCTCCAGAAACTCTTTAACCAATAAGCTGTTATGTCTTTCTATAAGCTGACATTGTCATTTTATCATGAGAGGCAGATACAGATAGACTGTGAGGCAATGTGACCACTACTCAGCGAATGGAGGTAGTATTTAATTGTATCCTTTTACCCCACCATGTAGGTACTTCCCCTCTGAATATACTCATTGCCTTTACCGGGTCATCAATTCAGAAACTCTATCAGACATGTTCATTTATAATTGGACTGATTACTCTGTAAATGTCCAAGTGTTAGCTTAGTGATTTCCCCATGTGTCACTATCAAATCACTAAATGTTTTCCTGCTGTATAATTTTGAGTGTGGGAAATTAATGATTATAAAAAAAACTGTTACTAAACTATTGTTCATCATTTACACCCTTTAAGTAAGAAATATCTCCATATAAAAGAATTTTACATATTATTTTTTACTAGACTCATCAACATAAAGTCCAACAGTGTTTTGGCAAAACCATTGGCAATTTGACTATAACACAGAAGGCACGTTGCCCTGTTTAAGGACTGTCGACCTTTCCGTGAAGTCACTATGGGTTGTGCTTTGCCCTTTGCAGTTCTGTAAGCTCACGTGTGATGAGAAAAGAAATGCCACTACGAATGTGAATATTATCTGCCCAATTTGATTTCACAGATTAATCAGGAAGAAAGTAGATAACATTGTACAATAGCAGCAAAAGGAGTGTTTCTGAGTGCTGAAATGTGTACGTAAGCTAATAACCCCACCAAAGAATGACCATTAGTTGTGATCAGCATGCTTCCACAGCACACCGGCACTGGTTTTGTGAACACCTGCTCTGATAGCAGTGGGAGGCTGGCGAGCTAGCGCCTGCCCACTAGGCTTCTACAGATACAGGAAATGAGCTGATATTCCAGACACACCGAATCAGCTGAAGCACATTCATCTTCTTGGGGAAAATCTGTTTATCATTTATGTCCAAATTTATATCATAATTACTAGACAAAAATGAAGATGGGGATAAATGTTTTACACTGTTTATAAACCAAATGTGTACATTCAAAGTTATCTTGTTAAAATAAAATGGAAACATTATTTTGGCGATAATGATTTGTAACTTATTTTTCCTTGAGATGAAATCACTTTTGCATCCACTCTATCCTTTTTCTTTACATTATTTCCGCTTCATGGTATGTTCAGATGGAATAAAACTTCCTGCTATATTAGTAGAGAATGGCCTTAAGATACTATAAATTGTTTTAAGCTTCAAAGTGATCTCATTAGAGACTGAGACTCTGTTGTGCTATGGTTCTCCCATCTCATATAACTGTGTAAGTCAGTGTGCCAGAGATATACTGAGTAAATGAAACCGACTCCCCTTTATCAGTAAGTGGGAACTATGTCTTTGAATTCTGAATGAAACAGATTAAGGGCAACTACTTTGGGGAAAATGTTTACGCTAAATTGTACTGATATAAATTATTGAACCTCATAAAATCTCAGACTTAAGAAGAGACTTTAGGGCCAGCCCTTGGCATGGTAGTTAAGGTAGCTGGATCTCACATGACTGACTTCACAGTTTGAGTCCTAGACTCAGTGGTCTGAAAAATACTTTGGGCTCATGTATGTGCGTGTCCAAAATCCCAACGAAAGAGAAGGGATTGTGCTGTGACCATTCCTCATGGGAAGTGCTTTCTCACTTTCCTTCTCTTTGTGTTCTCTGGGGAGTGCACATACTCACATACCCTCTGACAAAACTTAAAGAGAGAGAGAGAGAGAGAGAGAGATTTTTAAAGTTATCTAGTGTGCCCTGTTTCCTAACAGTCTGTCCAAGCACTTTTCATTTACTCTGCAAATATTAGGAGTAAGAAAGGAACTCACTATCTTTTAAAAGGACACCCGTTCTGTTTTTACAGCGTTTTTACAGGGTTCTGACTCAGTTGTACTCAGTTTAACAAACAAATTGGCATTATGCATAGACATCACTGTGGAAGTGACAAAGGTAAGCAGAAAGTTGCTTCATTTTTTTTCTTTGTATGGAAAAGAAGTCTCTCCTGGTGTTCACTATAACATCCCATTTTGTAACTCGTATGCTCCTGCAGTTGCCCATCCTCACAACAGCCCTTCGTTTGCAGATAGCTCTCAGTCCTTGTGAGCCCAGTGTTTCCCATTCCCTGGCCTGGTGTGTGTCTGACACGGGCTTTCTCAGCAGATTGGAAGACCTGCCCTGTGAAGGGCAACAGACCTGGTGGACAGACAGACCCTGTCGCCTCCTCTGAAAGGAAGTTCAACCTTATGGCAGAGTGTGGGATTTGAAGGACAGAGACAGTCCTAAGAAGAGCAAAATTTCTTCTATTAGACAATCATCCTGCATCTCTTCTGAGGCTAATCCTCCAGTGTCGGGGCTGGCGGGCTTTACATGGCCTGTGTGTCAGCAGGGAGCTCAGTCCTTGTCCCTGGATGGGCATAGGTAGATGAGACAGAGCTTAGTCATGAAGGACTGTGGTGTGGGCCAGACCAGAGCTGCACAAAAGCGCCCTGAAAGGCCATCCTTATGGCTTGATTTTGAATTCTTTAGGAACCTATTCATTCTCTTCTGTAAATAACTCCATTTATGGATGTCCCTCACAGTATGGGCCTGGGATTGCATTGGGCATGCCCATGGCTGCAAGTTATTTGTGAGAGTGGAGAGATAGGGGAGTAGAAGGGCTTGGGAGGAAAATGTTGTTTACAAAGAGAAAAAAATTCAAAGCTCATATTATACACTGAATGACACCTTACAGGTTTTAAAAGTGCTCCTAAGGTGAATCGATCTTTGCGGTGTTGTGGGAAAATAATGCCATGCGCTTGCTGCATGTGATTCCAGTCACGTGACCGAGCACCCACTTTTGCACTGAAGTGACTATTTGTAAATAAGGGACCTATTTGGAGAAGGTGAGAGCTTGTTAACTTGGGTGGTTATAAATGGATTATGTGATTATCTCCGACTCACTCTCCCAAACTGTCAGTTTACAAGAAACAGTTCCTGCCCTCTCAAATCTTCTGCAGACCATTCACACAGATGGAAAGTAGCTCATGCTATTCTAAGAAAACACCCAGAAACATACGGGACTCCATGACATATTTTACTCTTAAATGTGATTTTAAGAATCTTCAAAAAAAATCTTTAGGACCCTCCATTTAACTTCAGAATGTTTGATAAGGGATGTGAAGTGTCATTGTCTAATCAGGATTCGGTAGAACACTTTCACACACAGAACACAGGACCGACTTCCTCACATGGCATGGGAATGGTTTTAGAAAAATCTAGTTCTACCCCCTTTTGGTATTCCTGCCTCAGATGCACACCATAACCTGCCTGACAGTGAGAAAACATCAGATGAATCCATGTGAAGAACAGTCCACAAAATAGATGGTATTATTCAAATAAAAAGTCAAGGAAAGGCAAAGGAAGCTCAAGAGGCTGTTGTAGATAAAAAGACATTAAAGAGACATAGCAGATAAATGTGACATGTGATCCCAGACTGGTCCCTGACCCCCACACGCCCCAGCTGACAAAAAGGACATTATCTTTTCATTAAACTCCTGACTGCCCATCTCGCAGTGTCCAACTTTAGCAACTGTACATTGTCAAATAGCATTTGTTTAAAATTGTATGGTTATTGCTCCTCCTCTGAAGCTATGAGAGGCTGCACAGGAGGAACAACTAGGCTTTTGCTTGATGCAATGTCTGAGAAGCAAGCAGGCAGTACTAAAAACGAGATCTTTGCCCGGAAGGTAAATTCAGTGTAAGGAACAGAGCAAGCGTTCATCAGTGTGTCAGACCCGATGTCAATAAATGAGCTGCAACACAGTTTTCCTAAAATAACCAAACCCGTCACTCCATTCCCCGAAGAGAAGCATGCTTTTTAGGCAAGGAACCATCTGTTTCAAGTGTTTAGAAAATGAATCTCCAATCACTGGTAATTTAAACTTCCTTATACCCCAGTTCAATGTTTGATAAGGAATGAGTGCTAACAGGATGGGAACTGAGTTACTATATTAAGAAACCCAGCCAGGACACAAACCAGCCCCCAGCAGTTATTTTGTTTATGCGCTAGACCCATTTGTTTTAATTAACATAATATTTACATGAGACCAGCTTCTGTGACGTCTTTTGCCTTTTGCTGCAACTGTCACGGGTTTTATTCTTTTCAAAAACATTCCTGCAAAAGCACAATTGTAGAATATGTCTAGATGAGGGATGCACAGTGGAACGACATGGTCACATTCTAGCTTCCGAGGGCTAGATGCAACTGTGTTGTGCAGTTTGGGACCAAATGACAGACTGCCAGATAAGATACGGGATGCCCAATTAAAGTTTAATATAAGATAAGCAATTCACAATGTATTTAGTATAAGTAGGTCTCAAAATATTGGATGGGACACACTTAGACTAAGTAAGTGTTCACCATCTACCTAAAATTTAAATTTATTTTTTTTAAATTATTTTTAATTTTGTTTATTCATTCATTTATTTTGGCCAGAGAGAGAGAGAGAGAGGGGAAAGTGAGAAAGCAAGTCACCAGGTCCAGGACTCGAACCATGGTCTGTCATGTGGGAGTGTCCAGTTGCCTTAACCACCACGGCACCTGCTGGTCCCTTAAAATTTAAATTTAATAGGATGGTTCTGTTTGCTAAATCTGGCAGCCTTAAGCAGATACTGCTCAGAAGTGTCCATGAGTGAAAAGATCAACCAGAGGGAATCAGCAGTTAGCGTAATGGCTATGTCGCTGGACTCCCACGTAGTCGACCGCGGTTCGCATCCTGGACCCGGTGGCTTAAAACTCACGCCAGGCGCATGTGCGTGCGTGCCCAAGATCCCAAGAGGAGAATGAAGGAGAAGGGGTTGTGGTGTGACCATCCCCCCTGGGGGGTGATTTCTCGCTTTCTGTCTCTATGTCTCTCTCTGTCTGTCTGGCGAGCACACGTGCCCTATAGTGAAAACCTCTCCAAAAAAAAAAAAAAAGATCAACCAGAAAATGAACCAGTTTGCCCCTCCATTCCTCAGAAGATTATAATCAAGCATAGCAGGGTTTACTGTGGAACAGCTTTGAGATTAGAAGTTGAAATCTGCTTGTCCATGGTACCTGGTAATACTGAACATTGTAGTAATTCCCAGCATGCCATCATTCCCATTTAAAAAAATTATTTGTGTATTTAATTCCATCTGTTATTATCATTATTGTTTTTTAATTTGACCAGACAGAGATGGCGGCGGAGAGGGGGAGAAAGTGAGACAGTAAGCCATCAAGTCCGGGACTCGAACGTGGTCGCCCATGTGGGAATCCAGCACCTTTAACCACCACACCACCTGCCAGTCCCTGTCATTCCCATTTTATATGTGAAAAAAAAACCTGAGTCATAGTGCAAGGAAGCACACCTCAGAAATGAGGTAGCCAGCCAGATGTGGAACTGAGATTTGAACCCAGGTGACTCACTTTGAGCAATTAATTCATTATTTACTATACCGTGCCAACTTCTATTTAAAACTATGAAATTACTAAATGTTCACCTCAATTTTCTTAGGAAATCTGTCAACAATTTAGAACACTTCAAGCCATAGCGAGGAAATACCAGGTGGGCCCCTGGTCTCCATCCCAGACAAGGCTCACCTGAATTATTCTTTCACCCCTTCCCCAGGGGTTCTCTGGATTCTTTTCCTTTTCTCTTTTGAGCTGCTCTTTACTACTCCATCTTTGAGAATTTTCTTCCTGCAAGACAGCCACTCCTTCTTCCTGCCCTTCCCAACATATAAGTCCCTTTAGGTGAGGAGAATTCTGCATAGACACATATAGAATGATGAAAAGGACAGACCTGGGTCACATGCACAGGTTGAACAACCCCACAGAGGCTCTGGAGAACTCATATAGTCTTTGAGTCCTGATGCTTCACTATCAGGGCTGCTCAGAAGTTTCTCTAATGCCTGGGAACTTAGACAAGGTTGGGTATGAGACCAGGATGCTCAGAGCTCAGCCCAAAGAGGAATCAGACTGACACTGCTGGCCCACCTCTCCAGGCCTAAAAGAGTCCTCCGTGGTCCTGATCATCTATGTCTGCCAGATTCTGCTCCTCTCTCCCTCTCTCTGGCTTCTGCTCTGAGGATTTCTTTCTTTCCTCCTTGGCCTCCACTAGGGAAGACGCATGTTTCTCTAGAACTTTAGAAGATTCTCAACTGAGTTGCTGACATTTGCATTACCTCTCTTGAGAGTCATCCCAGCTCTGAGTCTTGAAATTCTTACCCTCGATGCTTCTCTTTCTTCATGTTGACTTTGCCTACTTTCAATTTTGTAATATTTGTAAACATGAAATTGCTGGAAAAAAGGCTATATACATTTAAAATAAATAATTTTGAGAGATAGTACAAATTACTGTACTCTCCAAAACTTTATACCAAATTATAATCCATCGGCTGTGTACAAAAGTGCTATTTCTCTATGGTTTCCAACATTCAATACTCTTTCTTAATGGATGCTGTTATGGACTGAATTACATCCCCCAAAGAAGATATGTTGAAACCTAACTTACTATACCTTAGAATGTGACCTCTTTGGAACTAGGGTCTCACAGAGGTGATCATGTTAAAATGAAGTCCTTAGGGTGGGCCTTAATCTGAGATGACTGATGTCTTTATAAGAAAGGGCAAATTTGGACACAGAGAGACAGGAACACAGAAAGAATGCCATGTGATCATAAATGTAATTGAGGTGATGCTTCTAAAACAAATAAAACAATATCGAAGGTTGCCAGCAAATAACCAGAAGCTATGGAATTTTCCTTTAGAACTTTTAGAAGGCAGGACCAGCAAATGGCATAATGGTTATGTTGCTGGACTCCCATGTAGTCAACCACAGTTCGAGTCCTGGACCCAGTGGCTTAAAAAACTCACTCAGGGGACCAGCAGTTAGTGTAATGGCTATGTAGTTTGGACTCCCACGTAGTCGACCATGGTTTGCGTCCTGGACCCGGTGGCTTAAACTCACGCTGGGCGCATGTGCGTGTGTGCTCAAGATCCTGAGAGGAGAATGGAGGAGAAGGGATTGCGGCGTGGCCATCCCCTCTGGGGGGTGATTTCTCGCTTTCTATCTCTCTGTCTCTCTGTCTCTCTCTGTCTGTCTGGTGAGCGCACGAGCCCTATAGCAAAAAAAACCTCTCAAAAAAAAAAAAAAAAAACAACAACACCTCACTCAGGTGTGTGTGCATGAATGCCCAAGACCCCAAGAGGAGAATAGAGGAGAAGGGAACACGGCATGGCCAATCCTCTAGGGGGTGATTGCTCACTTTCTGTCTCTCTGTTTGTCTCTGTCTCTCTAGTGAGCACACATGCCTTATAGCAAACATCTCTCTTTCTACATTAAAAAAAAAAAAAAAAAAGAAAGAGAGAAACTCTCAGAAGGGAATAATCTTGCTCTTATCTTGATCTTGGTCTTCTAGTTTCCAGACTAGTGAGACATCGGCTTCTATTGTTTAGGCCACTCAGTTTATCCTAGATTGTTACAGTAGAGCTAGGAAACTAATGCAGATGTTTGGTATAGCAATTTTAGTTATTTCAATTTCTTTAGCAATTGATAAGTTTGAACATATTTTACATATTTTTGACTAATTCTCTTTATTCTGTTACTACTTTCTCTTACCCATTGTTCGTATTTTTCTAACCTATTTGTTCAAATTCTATATATTATGCATAATTGACTGTTTGTTATATGCTATCAATGGCTTTCCTAGTTTTTTGCTTACCTTTTAACTTTTAAAAATATATTTTGCCATTCATAAGTTTTACATTTTTATTTTAGTCAAATCAGTCTTTTCCTTTGTGACTTCTCATCTGTTTTTCTTTTCTTTTCTTTTCTTTCTTTCTTTTTTTTTTTTTTTGAGAGGTTTTCGCTATAGGGTGTGTGCACTTGCCAGAAAGACAGAGACAGAAAAACAAGAAATCACCCCCCAGGGGGGATGGCCATGCCGCAATCCCTTCTTCTCCATTCTCCTCTCAGGATCTTGGGCACACATGCACATACACCCAGCGTGAGCTTAAGCCACCAGGTCCGGGACTCGAACCGTGGTTGACTACATGGGAGTCCAATGACATAGCCATTACTCTAACTGCTGGTCCCTGGGACTCCTCATCTTTGCATGTCACACTAAGAAATGCTTTCTCCATCTCAAAATTATTCAAATGTTTTGTTGACAAAATTGCTATCATGTAATGAAACAGGCAAAGAAAGAAGAAGAGGAATAAGGAAGTGTTTCCTATTTCAATTTCATCCTAGGATGTAGTAGGCCAATTTTACACCACCTAGGCCTGGAAAATGTTTAAAGCTTCACTTTCTCTGTGAGTTCTTTGAAAATCTCTCGGTCTGTAGTTCCTGTAACCAGAGGGTTACATGCATACTCCTTTTGCAATGCCCAGGGAACCAGAAGTCTGGTCCAAGTTCTTTTGTACAAATGTCCCAACATGCCTCTAGGCAGTGTTACTTTGTGGTTTCATTATTGTTATCTCTTACTCTGTAGCCAAGCATACTCAACTGCTTGAATAATAACAATTTTTTATTATGCTCATGAATCTGGGGGGTTGTTGGGCTCAGGAAGAGACTCTTCCTCGAGATCTCATATAGTCAGATGGTGGCTGGGTCATCACCATCTCAAAGGCACTTAGTTTGGAGCTCCACGCATCTCTGTCTCTTCTCTGCACTTGGCATAGCTATCTCAGGGTCCCTAATGGTAGTTCTCATATGGTGGCAGGAGATTTCTGGAGTGCCCGTTCCCACACAGAGAGGAGGGAATTGTATTGCCTTTCATTATGTAACCTCTAAAGCCATTCGACACCACTTCTTCCACATTCTGTTTAGCAGGAGTGCGTCACTAATGTCAGTTCATAATCAAGGGGAGGGGAATTGGACTCCACTTCCTGATGGGAGGCATGTTGACAAATTTTCAGACACCTTTAAAAAAATCCACACAGGAGTTAACAAACCTCTGAGCTAACTTCATCTCTTCTGCATCCTACCTATGTGGAATGCAGTAATAGTTCATGTGCTCCTCACCTTCACTAACGCTGAGATCCTGAGATCGCAAGTCAGTCCCTGCCAACAATAACTTTTCTTCACTTTCCCACCAGACCAGATAACCAGCCTATTTCTTGACCTTTGATTTCCTGTGTGGAGGTCAGACTGAACTCTTCCATCTCTTATCCAAATGTAGAAGACACACCTCAAGTTCTCTGAGGGGAACATTTAAAGCAACTTTCACTATATTTGAAGTGAAGGGTGAGTGTTCCTCTCCTCCCCTGAATTCCAATGGTCAAAGGTTGACTGAATAGGGACCAGCAGTTAGTGTAATGGCTATGTCGCTGGACTCTCATGTAGTCAATCATGGTTCGAGCCCCGGACCCAGTGGCTTAAACTCATGCTGGACGCGTGTGCATGCGTGCCCAAGATCCCGAGAGGAGAATGGAGGAGAAGGGATTGCGGCGTGGTCATCCCCTCCGGGGGGTGATTTCTCGCTTTCTATCTCTCTGTCTCTCTCTGTCTGTCTGGCGAGTGCAAGTGCCCTATAGCAAAAAAAAAAACCTCTCCAAAAAAAAAAAGAGAAAAAAAGGTTGACTAAATAAAGTAAGATTGATTTAAAAATGACTTAATAGTCAATTAGAATTAAATTTTGAAGGGTATTTGTAGGCATGGCAAATATTCCCTGTGGCTGGGCAGTGGAAGTGCCCTCTAGAAAAAAAAAAAACCTCTCCAAAAAAAAAAAGAGAAAAAAAGGTTGACTAAATAAAGTAAGATTGATTTAAAAATGACTTAATAGTCAATTAGAATTAAATTTTGAAGGGTATTTGTAGGCATGGCAAATATTCCCCTAATAGGATAACAATTTTTCTTAAATTATGAACATAACTTTTTTAAAACTTGGTGATTCAAGATGGCTAAACAATATATTTAAACTATTAATAGATCGATAAGCCTCATTTGGTTCTTTTTGCTTACTAGTATATTTTAAAGCTATACTTGGAAGTCTTGCTTTTTGAACAAAGGAATCTTAGAAAAATTAAGTAACTTAACTGAGATCACCTTAGCAATCAGTGGAAAGATTAATCACAAGGTCTAGATTTCTTAGCTTCTGCTATCAGAACTCAACCTCATGTAACCCAGATGTTTTCAGTAAAGTTTAATCCTAGGATTTGTAGCAATACTTTTTTGTTTTAATGAAGCAGAAAATAAGTGCACAAAAATATAATACCAGATCCTACTAGATTATGTTCTGCATTTTCTAAAGTTTCATGAATATATTTGAACAAGAGCCAGATTTTAACAAATAATTACTACCAAGTAGTATTATTTAATAAGTGGAGATCCACATGATGTGGTTTAATGCTATTTGCTTGAGGAGTTGCAAAGTGAGAAGCAAAGTGCTTTTGAGACAACCCAGGACATGGTGTTGAAAAGCTGCGTGTGGAGCTAAGTAAAGGTTGGAGACAGTGTGGATTCACACAGCAAGTACAGTAACCAAGTCCCATGATCTATCACCTTTAGGTTTGTTGTTTTTTGCCATGACAACTACTTATCTTCAGTAGATGTTTTTGGATCTGTAACTGACACTCGAGGAAGTGGCTTTCCTTAACTGGTATGACAAATGAAGACCAAATATGAAGGTTTAGCAGCAGAGTGAGATTTCCATACAGAAGATACGTGGTTTATTATAACGTTGTTTTCATGGTCATAAGAAGGAACTTCAAAGCTTTTGTGGAAAAATGTAATTACAGTACAAGTTGATTTTGGTGCAAAATTCATGCATTTTTTATAATCATATATGGAATTGTCCATGAGGTTTTTAGAGGTTTTTGCTATAGGGCACGTGTGCTCACCAGAAAGACAGAGAGAGACAGAAAGATAGAAAGTGAGAAACCATCCCGCAGGAGGGATGGCCATGCCGCAATCCCTTCTCCTTCATTCTCCTCTGGGATCTTGGGCATGCAGGCACACACACCTGGCATGAGTTTAAGCCACCAGGTCTGGTACTTAAATCACAGTTGACTACATGGGTATTCAGCAACATAGCCATTACGCTAACTGCTGGTCCCTCCATGAACTTTTTGAAGGCTCCCCTGTAAACAAGTAATGTAAAGAAGACACTGCATGAAAAATATTGGTTACTCTGAAGTCCTAATAGTCAACAGTAAGATGTTCCTGAACCCCTGGAGCTAGTGGGAGCCTTTTAGAGCTATTTCTAGTGCTATTACTGGCACCATAAACTTCACGTCAGTAAGTGGTGAGACTGAACTATCTGCCTCTAACCCTTATGCCCTTGTGCCTTGGTAAAGTAGACCAATCTGAAGTCATAACACCAGATTAAGGACATTTTTAAAAAATAGGCTTAAAAAAATAGGTTCCCTGGTCTCACCCAGATTTAGTATGTGTATGATAAAGGATGACAGTCTTCCAACATTTTATTCTCAAGGCTCTTTAACCCTTTGACAATTACTGATCCCAAAGCTTTTGTAATTATAGGGTTATATCTATTGATATTTACTATATCAGAAATTAAAGTATTCATATTTATTAATTCACATTAAGATTCTCAAATTCATTGCACATTAATATAATTAACATGTTTTGTGAATAATAAAGATATTTTCTTTAAAAATTGATATCATATGAAGATTGGTGTTGCTTTGTAGTTTTACAAATCTCATCCATATCTAGCTCAATAGACAACTGGATTCTTCTATCTGCTTCTGTGTCTAATTCATCATAATTAGATGTGTTGTTTTGTTTGAAGAATATGAAGGAAATTTGATGTCATCCAAATTTCTAGTTAAAAAAAGGGATATGTTAATAGTTGACTTAAGTAATGGTGAATATTATTTGATATGAGAGTAAAACTCAGTGAGTGATAGTTTCCTAATTATTAGTAATAGTTTCAAGGTGGAATTTTAAATCCTATTAATTAAGTTTTTAGTTATGCTAAAATCCATTGCTCTGGTACTTTTAACTTATCTTTTACCCAGGCATGATTCCATACATTGTGTATTTATTACTTGGAAATATTTGTTCACAGACCTTCTCAACATTTACACACTTCGTTATATAGTATCATCACACATGTGGCCTCTGGAAAACTCTGTTGTATACTCTATGAAAGAATGAGGGTAACAAGAACAAATAATGTCTTAGTATTATAAAAAAAAATACTAACCTCTATTTATCTTTTGGTGTAGCAAAATAAAACCTTTCTTAGAAATAGTTTCTAAAAATCTCCACTCTCCAGTGGAGCTTCTTTTTCTCCTTTTCTTTGTTCCTCCTCCTTCTCCAGTGGAGTCTCTCATTTTTCTTCCTAAGTGGTTTCAACACTTGCCACTTTTTTCAAGATTTCTACTAATGACCAATTTAAATGCTTAATGGGTAATTGGCAAGATGATTTTAGTTTCTTCCAATTCTGCAAGTATACACATTTATGTATTTATAGAACTGGAAATGGCTTCAAAGCTCATCTCATTTAACACTCTTATTTTCCAGTGGAAGCCAGAGAAGCTAAATTCAACTTCCAAATCAGAAAGTGCTTTTGTAGCAGGACTGGACTGAGAACTCTGAAACCATAACCTTTTCTGCTATTTACTCAAGGGTTCTTGGAATTGGAATGTTCTCCCTTGGGTTGACTTTGTACACAAGGCATACAAAAGTTACAGGATCGGCTACGCGCATGAGGTGTACAAAAGTTACAGCTACTTCAGTCATGTTACTAGAGCTTCAGTTTTACCCTAAAGCCAGAACTTAAGATAGTTCCCTATGACATAGACCTATGTATAGCCAACTCCCACAACAGTGCCTGGCATAGTAGATAATCAATAATTGCTTGTTTATTCATGAACAATCTTATATTAAAATATGACATTTCATCAAAATCTTTACTTTATCTTCCATCATAAGATGTCCACAGATATGTCAGTTGTAGTATTTGAGAAAAGTACAGCAGTGTGAAAACCAGAGGTCTCAAAAAAAGCAATTATTTTGTGACCTTGTGCCTCATTTGAAAATATTTGCATACATTTCTGAAGTCCAATATGTATGAAACTGGATGAGTAAAAAAAAAAAAAATGCATCTTACATTCCTCTCTATGGAACACGATTTCTCCCCTTCCCACCTGGTGTAGATACTCTCATCTTTTATCATTTCCCTAGGGAAAGTTTCTCTGATCCCCTAGGCTAAGTTAAGTCTTCCAGGTTTATGTTTCTCTGGACCCTTTCCTTCTTTGTAACATTCAACACACTTGATTCATGTTTGTCTCCGCTGATGAAAGAAACTGCATGTTTCTTTTATCAGGCATAGCCCACATTGGTCTCACTCATTGGCTGATAACTTTCTAAGTGGTTGCAACACTTGCTACCAGGACATGCCTCGACTAGGACTGGGACATGGTAGATACTTAATAGATAGTGCTTGATTGAGGAAGAATTGAATTTCCTGAGCTAATCACAGTAATGATTGGCGTTACCTGGCTGAATCCTGCTCCAATGTGAAAACAACAGCACTTGGCCAGTCAAAATATCAGCAGATCACTTCATCAAAATTCTCTACCATATACTAGAGAATGTCTCCTGCTGTTTTATTCTAGGATCTAAAACAGCTTCAGGCCACTGACTCTTCAGACCCAGTAGCCACTCTCTGTGACTCAATATAATTGTCCATATCTTTCCACCAGTGCCACTGGTTCCTGCAATTACCCCATTTCCTGGTTGAGAGCTATTGGAGGTAGGCAGTACATCAAGGATGGTGATATAAAGGTCTTGTCTGAGGCAGTACGAGTGCCTTTGTTTGGGAGAGGCTAGATTCAAGAGATACTGTCAGAAATAGAATTGTCTAAGCTTGGTAAGGAAATGGATATGATGTGAACAGAGAACAGAGCATGTAGAACTGCAGATGACTCAGCGTTTTCTATCTTGAGTAACTGGTTGAATGGAGACACTATTAACAAAGAAGAATGATGAAGGAGAAAAGAAGGGTAGAAGGGGAAAAGCATGAGTTTCCATTTGAAGTGTGGTGGATAGATATGTCCAGCAGTTCGAAGTGTGAATGTGAATATAGGAGAACATTCAGGGATGGAACCTATACTGAGAAACTGGCAGAGAGTTTTAGCTTGCAGGCACCACTAGAAGGCTGTCTATTCACAGTTACCTGTCCCTTCACCTAAGACTACAAGGTAGGAGACACCTCCTGAATCCACAGTGTCTTGGGGGCAGCATGGCAAGGTAGCAGACATGGCAGCAGCTTCAGTGGGAGATTTAAGTCAAAATTCTAACTCCCCCAGCCCCAGGTGAAGATTCATTCCTGACCATGATCCAAGAGGAAATAGGGGTGCTGGCACTGGAGTGTGACTGTTAGTGATGCTCTGAGATAGAATGTGTCGGTGAAAAGGTAATGAAAATAGGTGAGGATTTGCAATCGTTGACAGAAAAATAGAAGCTTGTAAATAACTTTATAGAAATTGTATGTACGTTGTATGTATGTCAAACAAAGCAGGCAGAAACAGACGCATTTGGTCCTCATTTTGTAAGGGATGCTCATTGGTTCATTACTCTGACTACCTGGCCAGGTGTCTACTTTTCTGGTTCTCTCTTCCTCACTATCACCCACAGTGCTAGTTCCTGGACTTAAAAATACCCCTAGTCCTTTGACCCACTATTGTAATTCATCAGCCCCTCCAAGTTTCACTCCTGTGTCTGTCTTGAATCGACCATCCATCAGTCCATCCATTTTCAGGTTTCCCTCATCTTCTTGTCTTTTCAGCTCATCCACAAGGCAACGTCTCAAGCCTGAGTTTCATTACTTCCCTTTTTCTTCACTCCTGTTCTTGGATTGTACCTCACAACCAGGAAGTAGATGCAGACTCTTCATAATCTCCAGAACGCACAACTGTCCAACAATCTGAGTGTCACCAGAAGTCTTCAGGATTCCATTTAGTTAAAGAATATTCCAGACCCTTAACTCTCTTTTCATGCTCTGAGTCCCTTGTCCTTCCTGTGCATCTCATCTATTCCAGAGCTTCATCAATGAAAGCTGGGTCCCTTTGTCTACATTGCATAGAGCTCAGGGGTACACACCTAACAGTGGACATGAAATGGTTACACGTTAAGGCTCGGTTGCCACAGCAAGGGGTGATGAGACGGGATTAAAAATGATTAAGATAAAAATAAAAAATAGTAGCTAACACTTACCGAGCTCTTACTAAGTGCCAGGCAGTGTTCCAAGGTTGTCACCTCATTTAATCCTCATGACAACATTATGAAGAAGTGGGTAGAACAGATCCCTTGCCATGTTTCTTTGCAAAAAGAGCCCTAATTTAGTTCATAGCCATAGCACAGTTTATGACTGATCTGAATAAACCACAGTGTGTCCCCACTTTGCTAAATATGCATGTCCTCAGCTGCCTTGCCATCAAGAGGTGACCATATGACTCTGAACAATAGGATGTGAGGGGGACTTTTCAGGGCTTGCTTTATTTTCTAGATGAAATAACAGTGCCTCAAAGAAGAAAGACGTTTGTCCTTTACTCCTTGACTTTGAATGTGGTCATGTGGCCTGGAGCTGAGGTACCGTCTTGGAAACATAAGGTGAACAGTAAGAGACAAGCCAACTGACTCAAGATGGTTAGGGAGGGGAAGGTGGGGAAGAGCCAGAGCTCCTCAGGCATTATAGAGCTGCCTTCCCATGTCTGTACTGCCTACCTCCAGAATTCCATTAGGATAGATCATTGCATGTCCGGGGTCACTTCTAGTTGGGTGTCATATTGTTGCAGTCAAACACTCTTTTAAGAAAAGAAAGTTGGGGTTGGCAGGTGGTGTGGTGCTTAAGAGCACTGGATTCCCACATGGCCAACCACAGTTCAAGTCCCAGACCTGGTGGCTTACTTTCTCACTCTCTTACCCCGCTACCTCATCCTTTTCTGGTCAAATTAAAATACATAAAGTTAAATAAAATAATTATCTTAAAAAAATTGAAAAAGAACATCTATATTTATTTTATTTATTTTTTTTTTTCAGAAAGAGAGAGAGAGTCACTTCTAATAGGGTCCCCATGTCATGATCTGCCCCTAGTCTCAGCTGGGCACATGCATGTGCATAACTATATTCTGCACATGCTCGGGGAGGTCCTGGGATACAAACCCAGGACCTTTCCCATGTGGATACAGTTGTGTACTGCTGTGCCACCACCCAGCTCCTTGAACTGCTTACTCTCAGAGAGAAAAAAATGGGCTTTCCTTTTCTTCACATTTTCTTGAAACTTCCCACTCAGTCAGGACTGTTAAACATAGAGCTATCCAAAAATTCACTGAAATGTAATGAGTCTTTACATTTTTACTTTTCTACTCCCTGCTTTTCATATCAGTAGCTATTATTTGCCTCTAAGTTACTTCTCTGAATAGTAACTAATGTTTTCCCAAGAGTTCTTCGATAAGTGAGATTTTAGACTGGTCATGTGACTTCATCAAACTTCTTTTATTTATTTATTTGTTTGCGTGTTTATTGAAATAGGAATTATGCTAATATATACTTCTTTGAGATTTTGATCATGTGTATGATAACATCTTTACCTGGACTAATATGCAGTGTATTTATGCTGAGAAAATTCATTTTGCATGCTGTAAAGATTTACAGTGATTAAATGTATTAAAAATATTTTTAAAAGATTTTATTGTTAAATAGAATAATTCATGTAAATTATTTACACAAGGTCTGGCATATGATTAAAACTTAAGTTTTATCAATAGTGGTAAAATGTAATTAGTTAAAATTTTAGCTAATTGGGACTAACAGATGGCATAATGGCTACCTTTGCTGGACTCCCATGGAGCCAACCATGGTTCAATTTCTGGACCTTGCAGCTTGAAACTCATGCCAGGTGCATGTGTGTGCGTGCCCAAGATCCCAAGAGGAGAACGGAGGAGAAGGGATTGCAGCATGGCCATCCCCCGACCCAAGGTTTGATTTCTCCATTTCTATGTCTCTGGTGAGTGCATGCGCCCTATAGCAAAAGTCTTTCTCAAAAAAAATTACACTTAATCGTGATAAAATTTCAAAGTTTACCATTATAATGATGACAAGAAGAATGGATATTAGTATTATAGCAAACCTCCTTTAGAATCTTGAATATCCTTTGTGAGTTATTTTCCTCTTCTATAAATATGATTAATAATCTTCCTCAAAGGTTGCTGGAAGGATTAAGGCAAGTTATAAAACAACAATAAGGGACCAGCAGTTGGCATAATGGCTATGTTGCTGGACTCCCATGTAGTCGACTGCAGTTCAAGTCCTGGACCAGGTGGCTTAAACTCACGCCGGGTGCATGAGAGTGCATACATGCTCAAGATCCCAAGAGGAGAATGGAGAAGGGATTGTGGTGTGGCCATCCCCCCTCAGGGGGGGGTGTGATTTCTTGCTTCCTGTCTTTCTGCCTCTCTCTGTCTTTCTAGCGAGTATATGCGCCCTATATCAAAAACATCTCCAAAAAAAAAAAAAAACCAACAATAAACTTAGAGCCTGACTGATAGTAAGTGTT
This sequence comes from Tupaia belangeri chinensis, assembly GCF_000334495.1. Taxonomy (NCBI): domain Eukaryota; kingdom Metazoa; phylum Chordata; class Mammalia; order Scandentia; family Tupaiidae; genus Tupaia; species Tupaia belangeri. The sequence continues at coordinate 9,377,100 of NW_006159809.1, forward strand.
CAGTAAACAGTAAATAAACAGTAAATGGTAAGTGTTCCAAAAAAAAAAAAAAGGACTCAATGGTGATGCAGCTCTCTTCACTCCTATTAGGAAAAACAGAAGTCCAGTAATGCTATTTTTTTTTCCAGAGAGCTTTTCTGTTCATTTTTAATTCCTCAGTGGGTAAAGTGATCAGACACAAAGTTGAAGGCATGCAATCCTGAGTCTATCAATCAACAAATACTGACTAGGACAGAAGTTTCCAAATCATCTTGGTTCGCAGTGCCCTTAGTGTCTCACTAAATGTTTCATGGGATCAGTGTCCCTCGGCCAGAAGAAGTATTGTTCCTCACTGCACCATTTATTAAGTAAAGCCCAAACAATTTAGTCAATATTTATGTCTTAATACTCTAATAGCTGTTTTGAAAAAATACACAGAAATGGAACAAAAAACAGTATTTAAAAATTTCATTCATAAATAATCACAGTTACTAACAGGATATGTACTTTTGTTGGGTAATGTATTATTTCTCAAATCTTGGAATCAGATCGGACACAGCCACCCTCGTTTTCTGTTCCATGTTGCTTTTTGTGTGGTATTTTTATCACAGCAACAACCAAAAGCCCAGCTTTAAGAGATTGGATATGATTGAAAGGGATCCAGGTAATCTAATGTTGAAGCTCTGAACTACTTCAAGCCAGTCATCCAGGTTCCCAGGATCCGGGAGAAGGATTACTGGTTTCCCTTCAAACCTGTAAAATATTGTGTGCCCTTGCTATTGCTTCTGGTGTGTGTGTCTCAGTACATACTTTGGGAACCACCAGACTACTTAATTACAATGTGGCAAGAATTCTGCTAAGCATTAGGTCTAATGCAATGATGCAGACAGTCTGCTCTGAGTCTTCAGGTTACTGAATGAGACCAACATTAATAAAATAATTTTGCAATAAATACATTATTACCAGCTGTGATGGGCACCATGCAGTAAAGCCAAGGTGTGGTCAGCTGGGTTTTGTTCTGGGAGGAGTCTATCCTCATTAGGTTCTCAGCAGGAGTTCCCTTTGGAAGAAGCAAACCTACAATTGAACTGGTCACCATCCTTCCTAAAACAGACTCGGATGGGAAACAAAACTGGTATGTCCAGAACTAGAGAACTTAAAACAACAATGTTCATCTTACGGAGATGCATCTGGCTTGGATAGAGGATGCCTGTGTCTACACAGCAGCATCTCATTACTCCTGATTCTCAGGAAGATATTTAGAGGGGGCTGTTCAAGAAAGATCATTGTTTCAACAAGGCTTTTGCTATACATGCTAGGAGTTGGGCCAGGCTGGACATATGGGACTTATGGGGTGGATGCCTTTTGTTTTGGTCTCAGTAAGGCTGAAGCATAACCTGGGAACAGGTTGTCCGGCTTCCAGAGTCTCTCTGCCCTTGGCCCACACCTTTGTCTCTAGATTCTTGTTTTTCAAACTCGGAATGTATAAGAGGCTGAAGAATTAGGAGAAGGCCCTAATTCTCTTGCCAAACTGTGTGAAGGGGAAAAAAAAGGCTTTGCAGGGAGAGTTTGATTCTCAGTTGCAAGTCCCTAATTCTGCTCCCTACCAAAATATCTCATCCTGTATTTCAGCCCATCCTTGGGTTGATGGAGAGGCATGAACCTAGAGTGCCCACTAGTGGCAGGAGTGGGCCAACATTTCTCAACTGCATTTGTTGCTTCCCTTACCCACACTAGGTTTCATAGCCAGATCTATGGTCTACCAGATTCATCCAAATCTCCCATTTTCACCTTTATAGAGATATTTCTCCAAACACTGGCATTTTTCTGTGGACTTGTAGGGAACAATGGATATCTCCAGGTGTATAGGAATGTCTTCTCATTGTTAACCCAAAAGTCTCAGTCACTGGGAAGGGAAATTTAAAGTCAGTTCATTCCTATTATCACTGTACCCCTTTTCCTACTGCTTCCTTTCTATGAGGATTCAAGAAAAAAACAATCAAGAGATAATATTTTCACACACACACACACAGAGAGAGAGAGAGAGAGAGAGAGAGAGAGAGAGAGAGGAGAGGTTTATGTTACCCCTTCTTTTCACCAGCAGGAAGACAGGAAGGTGGCTGGGGAGGTCTGGAGTGAGTGGCTTAGAAAAGCTATACACAGGAATTAAGAAAAGAACCTTTTCCCCCCTCCTTTCCTTGACGATGCTATCCTGAGGGTCTATCCTTCCTTGTTGTCAGAGTGGGTGAGATTAAGAGAGTCTGGCATTCAGGGGCTGCTCAGAGTTCCCAGACAATACAGGCTGCAAGTCACCCTTGAGGCCAAATACACTGGGCCCCAGAGCCATTTTGAGGTCTGAGTCAGGTACTTGGGAGATTCAACTGTAGTTTGGGGCAAAATCTTTAAAGTAGAGATCTGTCTGACATATCCCCACAAACCTGAGGAAGCTGAATAAGCATAGAGCCAGGCATTCAGGGTTCCTGGGTCAAGTTAAACATTGCTTCATCCTACCAAACTAATGCAAATATAATTATCACTATTAATATTATTATGAACAGTTTTGGAAATAATCTCATAATAAAAATACTATCATAATTAGAAGCAGGTTTTCTGACCCCACCCAGTGTCTTTCTTTTGCCATCTATGGATCAGCAGGACTTTAGAGTTCTGATCTTCATCTCCTGGGAGAGCAAATTTAAAACGAAATAAAACAGCAACCTATAGATTCTGTTTATAGATTCTGCTGGAACCTCCAATTATGCTGGTAGCAAGTGTGACTATTAATATAATAGAGTAGGCTAATTTACCAAAAAGCCAATCTGCAATATGATCAACATACCCTAGTAGTGGAGATGGTTTTGAAGTATTAGCTTTGTCCTAAACCTGTCTTACCTTCATCCTCAACCCTAGAAGCCATCAGAAAAGTGTTTGTTCCTGCCCCACCCCACCCCTCAAGCACAGAAAAGTTTACAGAGTCATTGTCTTGCTAAAGGCAGGAGCAAAAGCAGAAACAAGTTATTGGATTGTCAGAAAAGTCATGACGTACTTTTTCTATGTAATAATGTGTCAGGACTTTTCTGACAATGCAATATTTTACTATAAAAAGAGAATACTAGCACCTAGCCCTCTGGGAGTGTTGTCGGAATCAACTCAGTTAATACAAATAAAGCAGTAAGAACAGTCTAGCAGGCACTAGTTAGCACCCTGTGAAAAATTACCATTATAATACTACTACTTTTAATTTCACATATGCCTTTAGTTATATGAAATGAACTATACTCCAAATAAAAAAATAATGCTTTAAATGGAAATACCAGGGAGCCAGATGGTGGTGCAGTGGCAAAACACAGTCCTTGAGGGGCTGACCCACGTGGGAGGTTCCCAGTTAAAGCTAGAGATACCAGTTGAGTACGCCAGGTATGCATGTGCCCGTGGTCCAGGGCTTGCTGAGTCTGAAGGCAAATCATGACATGAGACTGTTCTGGGTGCTGTTCTTCTCTCTCTCTCAGTCTCTCTCTCTTGCTTATTAATAAACAAACAATTTTAAAAAGGAGAAGCCAAAAAAAGAAAATAACAACCACTTGGGCCAATTCAGTGGTCCAGCTCTCCGTCTTATCCTTTACCTTGCTGTATAATTGTGCTTACACCTTAGTGACCAGCATGTACACATAAAGCTACAATATGACCATATGAGCAACGTGGGGAGATGTTCAAGGATAATTTTGACAATGGGTGAATTTCATCTTAAAAGCTTAAGAATTGGATTCCAGGGACCAGCAGGTGGCACGGTGGTTAAGGCTCTGGACTTCCACATAGCAGACCGTGGTTGAGTCCAGATCTAGCAGTTTGCTTTCTCACTTCCTCTCTTTCTGTGTCTCTCTTTCTGTCTTTCTCTAGTGAGCAGGAAGGTCCTGCAGCGAATTTAAAAAAAATAATAAAAATAAATAAATAAATAATTCTTTAAAAATATTAGACTCCTAATACAATGTGGCTACCTTGTGAATATTGGAGGGGTACAGAGTTTTACCAATTTATTTGAGCATGAAATTCATTGTTCAAAAAGAACCTCACATAAAGGAAAGCAATCCATGGAACCAGCAGGTGGCATAATGGTTACATTGTTGGACTCCCATGTAGTTGATCATGGTTCAAGTTCCAGACCTGGAGACTTAAAACCCACGTGTGTGTGTACATGTCCAAAATTCCAAGAGGAGAATGGATGAAAAGGGATTGCGGCATATCGACCCTGCCAGAGGAGTTGTTTTTCGCTTGCTGTCTCTCCGGCGAGTGCACGTGCCCTATAGCAAGAATCTCTCTCATAAAAAAAAATTAAAAAAAAGAAAGAAAGAAAGAAAAGAAAAGCTATCCAAGGACAAGTTTTGGGAAAACACTTCCATAAAGAGTTACAAGGAGATCTTCAGAGAGCAGAGACTTAATCTAGAACTAGAGAGATGCTATCATTACAAAAACCCAGGTGGAAAGTCTCCCACCAGACAAGACCCAAAGGCAGTTGTCTTGACTGCTTTCTCCTTGGAAGAATGACAGAGCTGTGGTTCTATGTCTTGATTCTCGAACTTCAGGGAACATCAGACCCTTCTGCATGTAAATATACTGATGTCTTAAATCTCCACTATTTAAATACGGCTTTGAAAAAAACACTCTTACTAGAGAAATGAAAAGCCTGGTGCTTTCTAAATTATTTCAAGTTTAACCAATGTTTTTTTTTTGCACTGAATAAATCAATTGACATAATTAACTAACCAAACCAATCAGTTGTTCTAATAGAGTAAATACAAGCAAATACATAGGAACCCTGTGAACCATATTCTGTTATTCAAGTTTAGACTGGTAACTGGTCATTACTTAGACACAGGTTGAGTGTCTCCTTTGACATTCAAGCCATTGTGTTTGGATTATCCAGTGCTATACTCAGGTAGACCTGATTACCCAATAGGTGGCATAGAGATTAAGGCAGCTGGTCACATGGTCAACTCTGTGGTTCAAGTTCTGGACCCAAAGTCTGAAAATCACACTGAGCGTGTATGTGTACATGCCCAAAATCCTGACAGGAGAATGAAGGAGAAAGGATTGTGGTGTGGCCATCCTTTCAAGGGTGGGGAGGTTGATTTCTCACTTTCCCTCTCTCTGTCTCTTTTATGTGCCTTACAGCAAAAGCTACATTAAATAAATAAATAAAGAATAGAACTGTTAACAAATGTGTACAACAGAATGTAACGTTTAATGTTGAAGGAAATGAATATGGGTATATCCTTGATTTGATTATTATATACTATATGCATGCCTTTAAAAAACCATCCTGTATGAGACCAGTTGTTATGTTGTATGTGTAGTGGTTTTGTTGCTGGGCTCCCACATAGTCGATCACAGTTTGAGTTCTGATGCCGGCAGTTTAAAACTCAGGCTGGGTGCTTGTGTGTGTGTACCCAAGATCCCAAGAGGAGAATGGAGGAGAAGGGATTGTGGTGTGGCCATCCCCCTTGAGAGGGGATTTCTCACCTTCTCCATTTCTGTCTCTCTGCCTTTCTCTTTGTCTCTCCAGTGAGTGCACATACTCTATAGCAAAAATCTCTTAAAAAAAATACTGTAGCCCACAAAAATATACGCTGATTATATGTAAACCAGAAATTATTAAAGAAATTAATAAAAAATGTTCAATAATTAAAAAAGAAAGAATAAAAACAGAGGCCATATACATAATAATAATAATAAATTATTAATCAACTATAAAATACACGATGAATTATCAAAGTATTGAAATTTTAAAATGTCTTTTAGAAATAGGGTACTAACTGTGAACTTGAGCAAGTTACTTAACCTAAGCCTCATGTGTAAAATGGAGACGATACAGAGCTTGCTATGAGACTTAATTAAGATGTTGCAGGTAAGTCAGAGAATACCATGCTTTAAAAAAGAAGCAAATAATAATTGTATTTTTTTTAAATGATTTTAATCAAATGTAGTTTTTCTAAAATGCTATTAACCACAAGAGAAAGAAACAGTATCATGTACTTTGTTATACCTTCGGTGCAATTTATTTGTGCTAGGTAAAGATATCATTGGCAACATGACTACTCAGATTGTCTTGGTATAGAGATCAACTTTTTCATGACTATCATGGATGCTGCATGCCATTTGATTTTCATATTTTATTTCTGCAATAACCATTTTAATTCTTTTTCTAAGAATTATTTTTATTTGACTTTACTTATTCATTTTTAATTTGACCAGAGAGTGTGAGAGAGAGAGAAAGCAAGCCGCCAGGTCCAGGATTTGAACCACGGTCGGCCATGTGGGAATCCAGCACCCTTAACCACCACACCATCTGCCAGCCCCAACTGTGTTAATTCTTTGGGAGTTGTATTTTAAAACTTTCTGAGACACCTGTGGAAACATGTAAGAGTGACTGTCAGTGAGTAAATAAATAGCACAAATAGCAAGCCAGACCACTGGTATGTACAGAATCAGGTTCAACACTATGGAATACCATGTAAGAAAGCTGAAGGTGATAACTAGAATTCTAAGGATATTTATTTTGCTTAATAATCAGCATTTCAATAAATAAGTAAACTTGGTATCTAGAATATGGTGTAGGCTTTTTCTGATAGGGGTTGGTTTTCATTGACAGTAATATTTAGCCCAGAAATAGACCACCTGCTTCCTAGTGATCAAGTTGAAGTTCTCACAGAAGGTGACTGGTATCGAGCCACAGGCCAGAGCTGGGCCACGTGGTCACCCACTCTCTTTTCTCAGCAGAGAATCACCGACCAAACTACTGCCTTCTTTTAGAACCAGAAGGAGGAACTTCTAAGAAACATAGCACTTTGTGTCCTTGCCAAAAAGTCAGCAATGATAAAGTCCAAGAAGAGGGCAAGTCCGTGTCAATGCATCATTACGCGGTCCTTGTTTCCAGGGTGGTCACGTGCCGATGCTTTCTCTGCTTGCTGACCTACCAAGAGTGTTCTGTGAACTGTCGAACCATGTGAAAGAGGCTGAAGACATCCTCGTGCCTTGGCTAGGAAGCTGCAAGCCCCCAGTCAGGATGGGCTTTCTCAGGCTGAGAAGTCCCACAGGGTGGGCTTTATTTAATTTATGATACATCTTAAAATGAGAACGAGATGGGGAATGTATGACCTTATTTCCTGCTATTGATGCAGTCCTTCAAGTGTAATGTGAAGGAGTTTTCCTCTCTCTTCAAGGTTCCACTGGTGGTACATCCTTCAAACTTACCCAGTATGCTCTACTTGAGGTTCCTCCTATGCTCATGAAATAGTAATAATCTCTGAATGAAAAGCGGGCTAAGGATAAGTGAGAAGGGGTCAGCAGGTGGTATGGTGGTTAAGGGTGCTAGACCTCCACGTGGTTGACCACAGTTTGAGTCCCAGACCTGGTGGCTTGCTTTCTCAGTTTCTCTCTTTCTCTCTCTTTCTTTCCTCCTCTGATCAAATTAAAATAAATAAAGTTAAATAAAAATAATTCTTTTTAAAAAAAGTGAAACTAGAGACTCCAAGGAGTCCTCAATTCCAGAATTATTCCCAAAAGGTCTTATGCAAGTGGGGCTGATTACATGGGATCCTTAACTGACTTCAAACAAGGGCTTGGTGATGTGTGGCCTCCCAGAATCCTGGGGACAAGCATGTGGGTGACTCGGGGCCTTGGAGAAGGCATCTACTTACAGACATTTCTCCACCTTGAAGATGAATCAGAAAAGGCACAACTCATAGTTCTTTTCTGAATCCCCACCAGGCTTCTTTTTTTGAAGAAATATTTCCTTAGGAAATTTTATTTCAGTCCATTACTACTTAGAGATCATTTTCTACATTGCAGTCCTTCCATATATGAGCACAACGACAGAAGAACACTGGACAGGTTGAACAGCTCACCTCAGTTTCTAGCTCCACTGTATGGAAAACCCAGGAAAATAGGTTTATTGCAAAAAAAGAGCTAATTTGGATCTAAAGGAGATGACATGTACAAAATGTTTGGCACAGTGCCTGGCAGGGAATACATAGTATTTACTGCTTATTGATGGTAGCTATTGCTATGATGTTGACACTGTTCAAGTATCCAGATGATGTTTAGCATGGTGGGCCCTGACAGGTCAGGTCATCAGTAAAGGAGAGAAGAGAGAACAGAAATGGAAATCAACATGCCAACTTTGACCAGTTCTTGGGTGTTCTTGAGGGCGGACCAACTCCTCCAACCTGTATCTGAGTCTCTCTTTCACCTTTTTAAGCCTCCCTAATCCTATCTCAGGTGGCCAGGATTCCTCGATGATATCTTATACTCCGATCTATCTTACACCCACAGCTCAGTTTATCTGACCAGGTTCTCATTCCTTTGTCATGCCATTCTCTTAAGAATCAGGTAACTAACTAAAGATGGTATTAATCGTTTAATGAAGTCTTCATGGCTATTTCCTAGAAATATATTTGTGGTTAATATCCCACAGTCCACAAGTAGGAATCTCTTGGTCTAATATGGGTCTGAAAGGGAAATGGTTTTAAGCAGAATATTCTTAGGATCTTTGAAATAAAGCTCTCAAGGGCTTACCTTCTTTGCCTATGTATAGACTCAACCCTTAAAGCAAAGTGAGAGTATCCTCAGATATAAAGGAAATCCCAAATCCTTCCCTGGGAAAGGTTGGGATGTGAGGAAGGAGCTCTTATGATTTATGTTTATGAGTTTGCTACTGTTACTGAGATTTTTTATAACATATTCAGACTCAGTTTTCTCCATCTAAACAATGGGTATAGAACATAAGTCCAATCTCTATTTCATAGGCATGTCTTATTCTAAATGAATGAACATATGATAAACCAGCATGCCAGCAAGACTAGAGAATGCAGTGTGTTGACTGAAGATGAGCAAAGGGAGAGTGCAGATTTATAGTTATGACTTGAGCCAAATTTAGTAGTTTTAGAACTGTGTACAATGCTTCTGGTTGCATATTAGAATTACCTAGGAATTAAAACAAATAAACAATTTTTAGGGCCCCTCCCAACGTCTCTGATTAAATGTATATGGAGTGGGAACCGAGCATCAGAAATTTTAGAAAAGCTCTTAAGGTGATTCTATGATGTAGTCAAGACTGAGAATCATTGTTTTAGAACAGCATCGAAAATACACAGCATGTGAGAAAATGCCATCACCTTAGGTGGGTCTTGGTTGTGACCCACCTAATACTTATACTCTGGAAGCACTCAGCCACTGATGTCCAATGGGTCTTCATCATGGTTGGGGTGTGGGGAAAGAGCTCTTTGATAGAAGCCAAGAATCACTAAATTGTGGTTAGAGGAGCCCTCAAAAACCTTCTCCTTTAATCCTCTCCCTCACCGTTGTGTGAGTACTAGCCATGCAGGTCATGTCTCTGGGTCTCAGTTTACCTATCCATTAAATAAACTGGTTGAATTATATGCACTCAGGAGTGTCTTCCATTTCTGTTATTCTATGATTCTAAGGTTTCCAACATTGGAGGAAATAGAAGTTAGTTACACACTCATGTTGATATTTTCTGCTCATTCTTTGAAGTTGCACTGAAAAGTTTTCTGAGCCACAGGCCCTCCAGCTCCAGCCCTCTGCTACTGGCCAAATGCCAGCCTGGGCTCATTGCATGGTAGCTGGAACTCCACCCCAGGCCTCCCCCTTCCCAGCCTTCTGAAGGATAAAGGATTTCGCATGATTCTTATAAAATACAGCCCATTTTAATTGTGGGAGCAGCCTCCAAGTGTTCTCTCTGTGCCCTGGCAAGCACGCGGCCTGACCGCTGCTGATATCTGCAAAGGAAGTGGTGGAATGTGGAAGTTTACAGGACGTTAGTGTACACGCGTCTTCCGGTCCCGAGCTTGCAGAAACCACTCAGCGGTTGCTGTGCACTGTGCTCCTATCCTCCCCCTCTCAGCAACCTTGGCCTGCGGAGTCTCCTATTTCATGCTTTTCTGAGCAGAGCAGAGCTTAAATAAATTAGTCAAAACAACAGGCAGCTAGGTGGTACAGCAGTAAGACAAGGCTCAGGGATATTGAGGCCTCAGGGGATGGTCTCAGGTTCTTGGTCTCAGGTCTCAGGGTACCTCCACGGCATGTGCACATGTGCTGTGTGGCTGTTGAGGCTGGGGGTGGATCATGGCAAGAAATTCTGTAGGTGGTGCCTGTAACTGTCTCTCTCTCAGGGAAGAAATTAATCAATGAACTTTAAAAACAACAACAAAATGTCTGTTGCTTGTATCCTGAGCAACAGCCTCTGTACTCGCAGTGGTCTCTCTCTTCAGGAGTCAGACTCTAACCGTGGGAGAATATAAAATAGTGCTGCTTTTCTTAAAAGTGCTCCGAATCAGTTCTTACCAGTATTCTGAAAGCAGGCTTAAGGTCTAGGAGAGGATGCTCTGTGATTTCGCTCTCATCAAGCTGGCCCTCAGCTGAGGGTCAGGGCTGAGTAGGACTAAGAAACACTAACCCTCATCTCTGTACCTTTCATTCTGTAACTAGCATGTCTTGGCCACAGGGCGGGGGGGTTAGCCAGAGCTCAGGAAACAGAGCAAGGAGGAGAAAAAGAGACTGCAGAGAAATAGCAGTAACAGAAGAGCCACAGGTGCTCCTGTGGAAGGAAGGCTAAACTCGCTGCAGTAATCATAGATTTATGGGAGCAAAGGGAAGAAAGATATCATAAAACTGACACCATAATACCTGCTGCGAAACTGGGACCATGGTCTCCAGGGCCAAAATCACATTGGAGAACATCCACTACCTTTTTTTAATCTCATTATTATTATATTTATATTACTATTATGTTATGTCCTCAAATATATAAAGTGTAATAACCTAGTAATGCACATATATAATTTATTAATCAATAAATATGCCTGTATTTAGGAGTGTATGAGAACATTTTCTGCTGATGGGGTACATAGTCAAAAAAGCTTAGAGACTACCTAACTAGAAAGTGACAAAAACCAGGCCAGTAGATACAGATGGCTTGGAGATTATGACATCTGGATCTCACATGGCCAACTGTGCAGTTCAAATCTCAGACCTGGCGGTTTGAAAATCATGCTAGGCGCATGTGCATGTGTGCCCCAAATCCCAAGAGGATGGTGGAGGAGAAGAGTTGCAGCATGATCATCCCCTCTTGTACACCACTTTCTTACTTTCTCTCTCTCTCCCTCTTTGTCTTTCCAGTGAGCACACATGTCCTATGGCAAACAAAATTAAAAAATTAAGAAAGAAGGTGACAATAGCCATAGAAGACTCAACCAACCTCTTTAAGGGTCTGGGCCCTGACCGCAGTCTTCTGCCAGGCCTTGATGTATAAGGGGACTAATTAGCTGTCTTCTTGGAAAGTTCTTCCTCCAGCTAGCATCTAGTGTCTGGTGTCTCCTTAAAGGGTGAAATCACTTGCATTTTGGTGAAACAAAAAATATTATACTGACTATTACATCTAAAACCCCAATCAGAATCTGCAGAGGTCGCGTCATAGTAGGAAAGCTTTGTTCTCCAGCCCTCCATACACAATTATGATCACTGAAAAGTAACTAGGGGCTGGAATCTACCCCATGTCCTATTCATCAGTCAGGGGTGCCCCTGCCCCATGGAAAGGGTGTCTTTTACTGATTCTCGCAAAGACATCATATGGATTACAACAGTCCTGGGTTTTTCCTTTATTTGAATATAATTTTCTCATTGATTTTGCTTTCATAAATACAGTTTATTATTTGTTTTGTCTCAGTCTGAATAATTTTGAGAAGCCCTAGGTAACGTGCATCATGGTCTGGCTCTGGTTTCTGTAGGTATGGCTTCCCAAAACATGGCACTCCATGAGTGAGCACATGAAAACCAAATAGCATTTTCTGCCCATGTCTCAGAGACATCCTGGGTCCACCTGACTAAATGAGTTGTCCCACACACACACACACACAAAAAAAAAAAAAAACCCAAAGACCTGACACTTGGGCCCAGCCTCAGGATAAGGCTAGCCTGTTGCCTGGGTCCTGAGATATACCAGCCTCAAATGCCTCCATCAGGTTCAGTAATCCAGCTGTGGAAGGTTCCATTTCACTCTGCCTGAGACCATGGTGGAATAATGTAGTCTTTGTGAAAAAGCAACAGGTCGTTACAGATGTCCACGTGTGTCTCTGTTCACCTTCATCTTCTTAAAAACTCCATCAATTTATTTACTGGGAAATGTGGTGTTTGTCCTCCAAATGTCTTTTCCCTCTTAGGGGGTAATTTTGCTTCTTGGTCATCAGGTAGCACCAAGAAAGGGAGCAGAGCTGGCCTCTCTGGCTGTCCCTGTGGTATTCCTTGGGATTCTCAAACATCTGTCTTAGGCTCCTTCATGGACTTTACAAATTCTTTGACTTCTTCTTCCAAGGCCTTGTTCCTCTTCTCAACATCCTCCCGGGAGCGTTCTACGTTGCGGAGGCTGATTTCCAAGGCTGCAAACTTCTTCTTCTCTTTCTCCAGTTCTTCGTTGAGTCTCACCACTTTAGCCCAGACATCATAATTTTCCTTGGCAAGACTACAAGGAAGGAAAGAAAAGAATGAATGAATGACATATTAATTCTGGACTCTCCCTTCACTATTGCTCAAAACCTCCCCTGTTCATTTTCTTTACCAAATCGCAAACTTATACCTCCAATTTACGTTCCGCTCCCATATGAAGATCTCTCAGTAAACCTGAATTCCCAGAGCACTCTGAGTCTCTCATTGTCATGTAACACCATCTTTCAGCATCTCTTCTTTTTCATGCTGTTTTATATTTTGTAATTTCAACCAGATAACTTATTCTGAAAAAGAGGACCACCTCTAATATATTCATATTTCACTGTCATGGCACCTTAAATTAGACTTGCTCAGTAGATAGTGTTGAAGTCCCATTCGCCTCCTCATCCTGTTTCAATGGAGAGCACAGATCACAGCCTCCCTTTACTAAAGTCTTCCAGGGGATTAAGATTGAGGTCCTTTTAGGGAACTACCCTAACTTATCAGAAGCAATGGTCCCAACTGTTACACTCACATTTCTGAATCCCATTCCAGGTGAAAGTGAAATATCTACAGAATTTTGAATTCCTGGGATTTTCATTCTTACTAGCTAAAATCCAAATGACCCAGGCAACAGGCTAGCCTTATCCTGAGGCTGGGCTGAAGTGTCAGCTCTTTCTTTGTGTGTGTGTGTGTGGGGGGGGGCGCGGACAACTCATTTAGTCAGGTGGACCCAGGATGTCTCTGAGACACGGGCAAAAAATGCTATTTGGTTTTCATGTACTCACTCATGGAGTGCCATGTTTTGGGAAGACATACCTCCCTACCAGGCTGCATTAAATATACCATTTTTAAGCCAAAGGAGGGAATTTCAGGAATATTGGGAGACTGCGTGATTGGAGATCTTCATTCTCTGGAGCGCTGCCTCCTTTCTCCCCAAATGTCCTCCCATTTTCATAGAACACTTGAGCTTATCTGTTGCTCATGCCTCGGGTTCTATCTTCGAGAGGGCTAACCCATTCTGGATATAACAGCCCTTCTTCAGAACCTTGACTATTCCTCACTACTTCTTTACAAACAAAAACAGTTTATTTATGTATTTTTTCCATGAGTGACAGAGAGAGAGATAGCATCCCCAACAGGGTCTTAACTGTGATCCATCCCCAGCCTCAGCCCTGGATTATGGGTACACACATGCCCAACATACTCAAGGAGGTCTCTGGATACAAGCTCGGTACTTTCCCATGTGGGTCAGCTTCTCACAGGGTCACATTTTACTGATGCACTTCTGCTCAACCCTGCTCTCTACTCAGACTCTATTCCCAATCCATCTCCTCTTAGAGCTAAATTAGTCTCCTAAGGTGGCACAGAAATCGCTCCCCTGAGGAGATGACCATGCTGCAAATGTAGTTTTCTTCTCCAAGTTCTCCATATCCCCCTGGTCCCAGAGTAAACCCCAGTGGGTCAGCATGCTAGAACTTGACCACAGTTTTCAGTGAAGAGGTAGAATCTGTGTGGGAGCCTGGCTGACCTCAATTCAAATTCTAGCACCACCAACCATTAGTTGTGTCACCATCAGGAAGGTATACTACTTCATGAGCCCGCATTTCTTGGGGATATCACTTATTTCATAGAATCTCTGCCTGGCTTAAATGAACAGCTGTCTCTGAAGCCCACAGCTGAGAAGAGAGTATTAATAGGCTGTTAATTCTCTTCCCTCTGTTGTGGTTGGGAGGTTACCCTGATAGATATCTGCTCTATTCAGGGGCTGCTGCCTCCTTCCCTACTCCCAATCACCCTCATGACAAGTGCTGTGTGAGCTTTCTCAAGGGCTTCTAGGGACACTGCCAATACATTATACAAGTCTTGTAATTCTACAAATGATTGATTTCAGGACACATTGATTCTAGATGGGGAGCCCTCTGTAGCCAGTAAAGAAAGAGGACTCACAAAAGGCTTCTTTTAGGATACTTAAGTCTTAACGGGCTAACAAGAATCTATAAATGTGAAAACGCTACTTATTTGCATTTTGATACCTTATGACTAGTGTCATGTGGGCAAAGCTGGATTGAAGTTTTTCCTATCATGACAAAGAACTTAGTGGCCATCAGTAGGGTAGAAAGGATTTCAGGAAAATACTCACATGAGAGAACAGACTGTGCCTAAGCATCCTAGGACTTTGTACACGATGATGGTAACAACTACCTAACTGACCTCCCACTTCTCTGTGCCCCTTGTAGCTCATACTCAGTGGGAAGCCAGCAATATGACCAAGCATAAGTCAGGCTGAAACCATCTGGAAGCTCCCAACCTGATTAGGCTTCACAGTGGCTGATGAAATTCTACTGTCATCTGGACCCCTGTAATTCTCTAACCTCATCGCCTACCTAACCACACCTCCCTCCCACACACACACACCACTCTCCTTGTGCATGAACATGCAGACCTGTCCTTCTCATGGCCTTGGCACATTTCCTTCTCTCTGCCTGGCAGACTCTTCCCAATATAAGAGCCTGACTTGTTCCCTCACCTCCTTCAAGTCTTTACTTAAATGTTGCCCTCTCCCCAAGGCCTTTACTGCTCACTCTATTTAACATTAGAACCCCCATCTGACCTCTCCAACTTCCAGACCCACTTTATTTTTTTCTGTGACATTTCCCAGCATCTGACATAGCATATACTTTAGTTTTATACTCATATTTTCATTGCCTGTCTTTCCCCACTGGAAGGAAAGCTCTGTAAATACAAGAACTCTTATCTCTTGTTCAGTACCATTTCCCACCACTGTAATGGTGCCTGGCACGGAGGAGGCACTGAAGAAATAGTCTCGGAATAGATGAATGACGTTAATAGAAAAAATGTTAAGCTCCTTTTAATTCATTAAAGCATGTTCATTTGTTTTTGTTTTTAGTTTTGGCTATAGGACACATGTGCTCCCTGGAGAGGGACAGAGAGAGAAAGAGAAAGAGGGAAAGTGAGAAATCACAACCCACCCAGGGGGAAGGGGGGATAGCCATGCTATAATCCTCTTTCCTCCATTTTCTTGGGATTTGGGGCATGCATGTACAAGCACCTGGTGTATTTTCCCAAACTGCCAAATCCAGGACTCAGACCACATGTTTTGAATTGGGTGTGTGGGATCCAGCCATCTTAACCATCATGCTACTTGGCTGGCCTAAAGCATGTTCATTCTTGAGGAAGCACTATTGAACATAGATTATTAAGCTACTTAAGCCAGATATTTAATTTTTTATAAATCTGAAGTTTTGAGGTTTTACTAATTTTATCATCTCGTTGTTGTTTACCTTTTCCTTATTAGGACTGGCTGCTACAGGTTACTCTCTTCCCTAAACTATGGTTCTATAATGTGACTTCTTTGGTGGATAAAAACACTAAACATTCTAAAAATGGAAGCAAGTGCTATGCAGTGCTCCTCTGTATGGCACTTACTTTTTAATCTGTTCCTCATACATTTGCTTCTGTGTTTCTATTTCCTTCCGTAGCTCCTGGACCATTTTCTGCAAAGAATCAAGTTCTTCTACTCCAGAGTTCTTTTTTCCAGACCCACTTTCAGAGTCTGGGCTGGCAGGAGCATCTCTTTTTGAGTCACAGGCATGGGAGGAATGCTCACTCGCTTCTCCCCCAGGCGACCCTGGCAGGGCAGGGACATTATCGTAGGTAGAAGTCCGCTGGGGGTCAGAAAGGTGGTGCAGATCTTGAGACATTGTTCTCCTGTGCCCTTCCCCTGCCTTCACCTCTGCAGGTGACCAGAACTCATTTTTAAATATCTCCACTTTGCTGCTGTTGGCACCTTGAAAAGCTGATGTCAAGAAACATTTCCGGTTAGGGAGAGTTTGAGTCCGTTTTCGAGATTGCACCTTCCAATCTCCTAGCTTTTCTCTGAGGGCTTTGCTGGTATCCTCCAGACAACCATCACTCGGCTGTTGTCCAGTGGGGCTAGTTGCATCAGAGTCACTTGTCTGGAAAAAATAGCCATGGATGTTACATGGGTTTTTCCCAACTGTATATCATGCTCCTAAGATAAGGATTAAAGACTTGGAAGATAAGGATTAGAGACTTGAAGAAAATGTTTCCTGATTACACACCTATGAAAGTCTTCATTAGAAGACCATCGCTTAGTTTATTGTTTATTACATTAATTAATTATCTGCATGGAATTTTTTCCCAAAAGAATATTGTACTTAAAGGAGCCCAGGCTCCAGTGATGAGGTGTCAACCAAAGTCAACTGTTTGTGGTACAACAGTCTTAGAGTAGGAGGACCTTTTCATAATTTTAGAATGGAAAATGTTTCTAACTAGGGTTCAAAATCCAGAAGCCATACAATGAAAGTTTGATAAATTCAACCGATGGATTACCATGACCTAAAACATTAAAGACAACAAAAATAAAACAAAGAAACAAATCACCACATGCTAAATTGAAAGACAAATGATGAACTAGCAAAAACATTCGGAATGTATGTCACAGACAACAGGCTCTTCCCAGTAACACACAGAGTCCTAAAAACTGTGAAGAACAAGACCGACAACCAATGTAATTATGAGGCAAAGGACAAGATCAGACAGTTCACAGAAATAAAAATAAATGCAACTGTCCTTACACATAAGAAAAGATGTTCAACCTCTGTCACAATAAGAGAAATTTAAATTCAAATGAACATTACTAAAATACCGATTCCCACCTATCAGATGGGCAAAACCCAAAATTTGACAACACACTGTTTCTGAGACTGTAGGGAAAAAAAGTTCTTTCATGCATTGCTTGTAGAAGTATAAAATGGCACAAACTCTAATCATTTTTATCAAAATTAAACATTCAAATTTATTTGCCTTCTGACTCACCAGTCCCATTTCTGGGAATTTATCTCAGAAATTCATCTGCCTGAGTACAAAAGGGGTATTGTCGAGAGTCACTGCAGCCTTGTTTGTAGTGAAAAAACTGAAATCAACCTGTTCATCTATAGGAGCTGGGTAAGAGGGACCATGGTACCTCTGTAGAATGGAACACTACACACCTGCCAAATATATCATGTAGCTGTCTAGGAACTGATGTTTAAAAGAGTCTCCAGGAAGACTACACACATGCCAAATATATGAAGTAGTTGTCTATGTTTTGACATAAAAAAGTCTCCAGAATATGTCATTTACAAAAACGCAAGATACAGAATAGTGGTATGTGCATGGAGAAACATATTATATAATATACATTACACAATTTGTAAATAACAATTTATAGTCCCTTCTTACGTTTGCATAAAGGGACACCAGAAGGACAAATAAGAAACTAATAAAAGCAGGGAGGTACGGGGTGAGTGAAAACAGTAGAGGGATTATGATTTCTCAATGTACACCTTTTTCTATTTTGTGAATTTTTTCAACTGTTATACACAGTTCACATATTTTAAAATTAAATTATAAAGAGAAGAAAGAAAGGGTAAACCTTATAGCAGTGGTTAGGCACTGTGCAGAGAGAGCAGAACCCCACATGACTGACCATAGTTCCAATTCTGGTCCCAGCAGCAATGCACAGGGCATGTTCATGCATGCCCAGGATCCTGATGGAATGGATAAATGGAAGAAAAAGGGCTGTGGCATGACTAGGCCCTGTTAAGGAGTTCTCTCTCTCTCTCTCTACATCCTCCCACAACTGGGGCACATTCATGTGCCCTCTGGCATTAAAAAAAGGAGGAGAAGGATAACAAGGAGAAGGAGGAGGAAGAAGTAGTCAAGGAGGAGGAGAAGAAGAAAGGAAGGGAAGAAGAAAGAAAAAGAAGGAAAAAACAAAGAGAAACAGAGAAATACACACAGAGAGAGACAGAGAGAGAAAAGAATGAGCCCTAAACATAAAATCAGATAGTTAGGGCTCAAGCCCTCCCTCTAATCTTTCTAGCTAATCACCTGCTTCAGCAGCCTCATTTGGAGGCAAAAGCACCTAAGTCCTAAAGAGAGAACTAGATCAGAATCCTATAGTATGCTAGTGCTGCCACCTTGGGCCCATTGATCAAACTCTTTGAGCCTCAGTCCCTCACTCAGAAAAATGCAGATGAAAAATTCTGCCCTAAGGTTTTAAGGAGAGGACTCTGGAGATGATCTATTTATTTTTCCTAGCCCAGTGCCTGTTCAGAGTAAATACTAAACAGCAGAAACTTGTGAATGAGTATAACCATAGCCATTCTCAAGGACTGCTGGAATTATCTTATTACATACACTATGAACTTATGTAAAATGTAATCTACCTTTAGAGTGCTGGTAAGATGTATTGTGTCCAAACAGACCTCACCTAAGGAAAACCATAACCACTACCTACCTTTTATTTATTTATTTACTTACTTACCTATTTTTATTTTTTCCCATCTTCAAGATTAATTAAATTATAATAGGTAATTTAAGTCATCTGGTCAACCAGAAAATCAGAAACCTTAATTTCTTGGCCACACGTAAAGAGGCAAGCTGCTTTATAAAGTTTACATGTTCTTTTAAAAAAATCTATTCCTATAAATACATAAAAATATTTGACCTTTGTAAGTTATTGTCCTCATATAGTCTACATTTGGAGTCAGCAGATGTTTTGGACATTGGGAACGTGAGCTCCAACCCTTCAGCACAAACAAGGGGGCTGACATTGCTGAGAAGGCTTATCAGGGAATGAGAAATATTACACGAACACAACATATGCTTTGAGAAAGGAATCACGTTCCATGTGTTAGCAGAAAAACAGTTCTCTTGACTCTCAGCTGGAATTTTCAACAACTATCATCAAAATATTTACAATGTGGTACATATTTTTTTCTATTGAATCTCTGTGGATTGTGTTGAAAGAATTTTTATAAAATTATTTTTTCTGATTTGTCAGAGAGTGCATACACTTGCTAGAGAGAGACAGAGAAAAAGAAAGTGAGAAAGAAGAAAGAACCCCTTTCCCCCATGGGGGATGGCCACACTGTAATCTCTTCTCCTCCATTTCTTCCTTTCAGGATTTTGGGCATACATGCACACATGCCTGGTGTGTTTTTTTAAGCTGTCAGGTCTGGGATTCAGAAGGTGCATTTCACCATGAGGGATCCAGCCACTTTAACCACCACACCACAGGCTGGCCCAAAAGAATTTCTCTTTGAAGTAGGATTCAGTGAGAATGGACAATGGCCAGTTATTGGGTGGTTAGCACACTTGTCACTAACTCCACTTCCAGGATGCCAATAGAGACTAGATTTTCAAAGAGGCAAGGCTTTCAAACTATGTTCAAATGGGTCCATATCAACAGTGTCCACTGCCAGACCATCATCAGTAATTCCCCAAATTACCATCCCAGGGTAGCTCCTACATGGAATGACCTGGACTAAAGGAAAAGGTCAATGAAAGTAGAAAGGATCTATGTGTCTTACCATGTTACTGAAGCTGTCTGTCCTAGAAATTGGAGTATCTTCTGTCGCATCCCAGCCCACAGAGCTTCGGGCCACTGGAGCTTTCTTGGGGTCACTTTTCTGGGAAGGGGGTGACAGGGGTGCATCCTTGGACTTGGGGAAGAGGACTTCATGATCTCTTATCATCATGGTCATCACTCTTTGGATCTGAGGAGTTCCTGAAAAAAAGAAGAAACAGATTCATAGTGCTGAGCCTTGGGATAGGAGACAAGTAGTCTTCAAGATGTCTCCAAAATTGACTCTAAAAGCACAGGGCTCCAATAGACCACAATTTGTTCCTTGAAGAACCCTTCTTACTTGTTTGAAGTAGGAGATTATGGTAAAAGTGATGGAATAGAAGGAGATATGTGTAGGATGAAAGAAGGAGTTGTTAAGGTTATCGTCAGTAGATACAGTTTTGATCAGGAAAAGAGGCAATATAACAGGAGGGAAAATGAAGACATACTTTTTTTTTTCTGATGTGGTCCTAAATAAGGCAAATATGGCACCTGGTTTTCTATCACACACGTAGCAAATATGTCTCAGGCATAGTGCCTCCCATGCCCATGGAGCCTGTTAGTACTCAGTGGCAGAACTTCTGCTCACTGAGCCAAGACACAGCCTTAGAAACCTTCTCAACTCAGTTTTTCAAGCAGTCTTTTTATAAGCTGGTTTATAAAATAAAAACTGTTTACTTTATCTGGCTAGTGGTATTTGAAAGTAATAAAAGGACTAAGGTAAATCACAGGTGGCATAGTGGTCAAGGAACTGGACTCCCACACGGTGACTGTGGTTCAAGTCCTGGACCTGGAAGCTTGAAACTCATGCCAGGCAGATGTGCATGTGTGTCCAAGATCCCAAGAGGAGAATGGAGGAGAAGAGACTGTGGCGTACCCATTCCCCTCCGATTTCTCACTTTCTGTCTTTCTGTCTCTGTCTCTCTCACAAGCACACATACCCTACAGTAAAATCTTTTTAAAAAATAAAAAAAAAATGGTTTGGCAGGTGATGTGGTAGCTAAAGGCACTGGATTCCCATATGGCCAGCCACAGATTGAGTCCCAGACCAGGCAGCTTGCTTTCTCCCTTTCCCTTTATCTCTTTCTCTCTCTCTGTCGCTCTCTGGTGAAATTTAAAAAAAATAACAATAACAAATGGAATTAAATACATAATTAAATAAATAATTCTTTTTCAAAACTTAATAAATAAATACTAAAGAACACTAGCTGACTATTTTCATGGAGGTCTACTACACAGTGTGACCAGTGGGCAAATCCTTGACCACTCTCCTCTGTTGTGATCTGGAAGATAAAGCTAATCCCTCTCCTGCCTACATCACAGGGATATTGTACAAATTAGACCAGATAAGCTATAAATGGTTGGCAAACTACACAGCAGTGCACAAGTGTCAGCGGTAGTGATGTAATTGTTATTATTTCCGCTGGGCCTGCCTTTTCCATGGGACCAGCTATACCTCTCATGATCACAGCAGGGTCTTCAATCTTTGACCTGATAAGATTCACTCCAATCACAGTTGCCAGATTGTCCACGCTCATCTTGTTAACAGCACAGTTCAGCTGGATTTCATGGAGGAACCTGTGGGCAGCCAAGAAATCCCGTAATAGAAACAGGAAGTTGCCAGGAGGAAGCACTTCAAGGTACCAACAGCACTTCTGGGATGAATTCCAATTCTTTCCTCCTAATCTCAGAAATGGGACCAGTCTGATTTGCCCAAAAGAGTTTAGCTTCATCCTGAAAGATTCAAGACCAAGAAAGGGAAACCCAGCTGCTCGGGTATGGTTGGGGCTGGAGATGACATGGGGAATCATGTCAGTAGTAGATGGGTCCTGCTCAGAAAGTTAAGAGGATAAAGGGCCCATCTCTGTTTTCAGTACTCATCCCACTGGTCTCCAGAGAAGAACATTTTATTGGTGAGAGATGGTGGATCCCTGGTGCCTTCTTACTCTCACCTCTTATTAGAGCACCAAGAACATCTAATGCTTAGCAGGTGTCAATAATGGACACTGAACTTTTGCTATCTTTCTACCCATTTGAGGCATGAAGCTCTCAGCTTCACTGTGAGAAAAACCTGAACAGATTGGTAAGGGAATTTCAAAATGTATTCTCTAAAAAACATTTTTAAATGAATAGACTGAGGGAATATAAAATTCCAAATAAAGAGAAGTTATTATATAAATAGCAATATGTCCAAATGAGGGTACTTTATGAAATATTATGGAATCATTTATAATCCTGTTTTACTATACAGGAAAATGCTCATGATATAACAATAAGCCAAGACAAGCAGGATACAACTCTTCATATATACAGTATAATTCCAATTTGGGGTAAAAAATTGTTTCCCCATATCTACGTTGATGTATGAAAAGCTCTACCACAGAAAGACAACATCTGGAAAGAAATACATCCAAAGTGTTCATAGCAATTATTGCTGGATGAAAGGATCATAATTTTTATTTCTTATTTACAGTTTTCTGTATCCTCCCTTCCAAATCAGGCAAGTATCATTTCTATAATCTAAAAACTATAAGACATTATTATTTAAAAATAAAAGATAATATTCAGTTTTATCTGGATGAAGATCCGGGCTCCCAACCTGCCTACATCTGGGCCAAGCCACGGTGATGGCACATAGCCTTAGTCCTCAGAAAGGGTTGAAAAAAAGAAAAAAGGTGGCCCAGAATCCATTTCTCCAGGGCACCAAGTTAAGGGTCAGAATCAGGAAGGTGGGTGATAATTCTAGAAACATGATAAGGCTTCTACCCAGGATTCTGGACAGTGCTGACCTGAGGGAGGGAGCAGGATCACTGTGTGTGCCAACTGGGTTTCCAAATATCTTTAAAATCATCTTGTTGAAACAGGAGGCTACCTCAGGGCGAGGTGAATAGGGTTGGTCTTCCAAAGGTCTGGACCAGAATCTCTGTGTTCACACAGATAGCTCCTCCTCTCTTAATCAGAGGTTTCTTTCCAATGTAGCTGAAAACTCTAGAATTGAATACCAGGAGACTCACCTGCAGATGTAGCTCAGAAGACTGTAGTTATCACGAGGAAGGATAGAAAGCTGCTTCATCAACTCCTGTTGAGCCTGGGAAGAAGAGATTTTTAACACCAGTAAATGAAGTTGCTCCCTTGCCAACAATGAGACCTTTGAACATAACTGGTCATAACTGGTAAGTCTGTGCAGAAACGACACTTTGCCAGTCACTCTTATTCCTATAGTTTTGTGGGGCTTTACTTTTTTTTTTTTTTACTAGAAAATATAAATCCTCAAAAAGTTGAAAAAAAAATAGTACAGAGAGAGTCATAGTTTTTCATACAGTGTACTTTTTAATTTGTCTGCATTTACACCATCCCATTCCAACCCTGACCCTGAGCTACTCTAAGGCAAGAACCATTTGACTTTATTTATTTATTTAGCTTAATAAATGCTTGAGTAACAATCCAAGATTCATACCATAATCAAATATCTCAGAATCACTGTAAAGGTAGTGAGAAAAAGGAGAATACTTCTGGGGAGGGTTTCAAGCAATATGGCCTTGCTGAGACCTGCCGGGACACAAGGATGGGCTAACCAAGCTGGAGGGGAGGTGCAAGGTTGTACTGCTCAAGCTCTGCAATGCCATGAATGTCAGATATGGTCATTCAGAGAAAGAAAGGATGGGAACGTTTCTTTGTTCTTTTTTGCCACAGCTGCCTGTAGGATCTGAATCACCATGTGTAGTATCATGCTTGTCAGAAGATACCAGGTCACACAGGCATGAAGGCACTCCTCAAATTCTGAGTATCCCCCGTGACCTGAGCACCTCTCATCACCTGAGCAGCCCTCATCAGAAACCTGAGCAGCTCTTCTGTAGAAAACTGCCTGTAGGCAGCACACTGAGCAGACTTTCCGATACAGATGACCTGATGCATGCTGAGATCCCTCCTCTTTAGTCAAGTCAAGTGAATTCTTTGCCAAGGTTGCTAAGACTGACTTCTCTCAACTACCACCTCTGCCATGTTTTCAACACTGAGAAAGTGTTTCAACGATGTCTCTCTGTCCTCTCCAGATATGTCTTGTCATAAGTGTAGACATTCTAAACTATGCTGCGCTTGAGAAAAGTTGGGAGAAGCTGGCCTACAGTGAGGGAGTTTAGGAGTGAGAGTCTTACTGTCAGAACAATTTCTATGTGCTCTTTTACTTTCCCTAGAATGGAGGGGTGAGATGTTGTGTGGATGTGTGAATGAACCAAATTGATGCCATCTCTGTCCCCCTCCGCTCTTCTGCACATTTGAAAGTTATTCAGTACTAGCTCTGGGTGGTAGTTCCATGTTGGAGTTAAATTCTGACCTGAGGCAGTCATTCAGACTGAGATAACTGCTCCAGCCATTGTCCTTAACAGCAAAAATGCTAATACTTTTTGATGTTTAGCCTTGAGACTTCTTCCTAGGGAACTTTCTTCCCTGTCCTTAACCATAGGTGGGCTAGGGAACTTTGACCTTTTAGTTCCCTGGAATATTCAAGCCTTCCTCCCAAGTTTGTCTTTAAATTAATTCAAGGCCATCCTGGGGCAGGGAAAGGGGGGCAGAGGGGAGGTGGTGCTTTCTCACTTTTCCTGTCTCTATCTCTACAACCCCTCATATACTATAGCAAAACAAGACAAACCTTTAAAGGTTCCAACTTGCTGAGAAAGGGATTCCTAGAGGCCTGAGTGGTAACCGGCTGAGCCTGGGAAGGAAGTAGGGAGCAGCAGGCTGGCAAAGTGGGACTTCAGGGAAGTGAAATCTGCAGTTCCCCACGTCTAAATACCAACCTCCACTGAGTCCCAACCACTGTTTTGTAAGCTCCCTCTGATATGCTTTTACCAAGTCTTCTATGGAATTGTCTGCTTCATTTTTTCAGTCTCAGAACATGGTTGGGCAGATACCATCTGAAACATTTCTCTTTTTAGCTGACTTTTAAATCTATTTCCATAAAACATCACTCCTTTTACAAACGTGAGCTGATATATCTGCATAATTAAGACTTTCCATGTCCTTACCTCCTTTTCCCACAAAATTGACAAAACATGTACAGAATATCCTACATCAGATTTGTTAGGCTGGAGGCCTGGGCAGGTTGGATGTGGGGGTTGGATGGCACACCCTAGTCAGCTGATACAGCCCGGAACTAACCTGTCATCAGACCTGTGATGCACTTGGATCTAACCCGGATGTAGTAGGTGCACTCCACTCTGAACACATCACCAGATGTTACGTGGCACACTAGCCTGCTCTCTCCCTAAACTCTTACCATACATGGACTGTTTCTTCCTCTAAGACACTCCTCCTCCCTATACCCTTATAAAAATCACTAAACTCCACCCTAGTGTGTGACTTCTCTGGCCCATCTCCCTCCCTCTCTCTCCCTTTCTGTTGGACAAGAGAACCTCACCCAGGAGTGCTCCCAATAAAGACTCTACATTTCTATTTTATCGCATGGTTGGCTCATTCCTTACATTTGGTGCTGGAATCTGGGACGAGTTTTGTGTCCCACAGTCCTTGTGAAAGCCTCTTCTACCCTGAACCAGGAACCGACATGCCAACTGCCAACTAACCACCTGCCCTGGCCTTCTGAGGGTAAGTCCACCTGCCCGTGGTTTCTGAGACTCAAACCTCTTTTGGGTTCCCTGTCTGAAAATGCAGCTGTGTCAGGGTCCCCTCCAACTCCTAGAGCTCAAGGGGTTTGTGGAGACATTCTGATCCCCTGCTGCCCATCCTCCATTCTGCTCCATGAGTGCAAAAAGAGATTAGGGACACCTCTCCCTTTTTCTGTTCACTTGAGTCCCAGACACAATGGGTAACACCAAGTCTGTCTCCTAGCGAAAGACGTCCCTGGGCTGACTGCTCTGTAACCTCACCAAATTAGAACTTGCTCAGGATCTACACTGTAAGTGGCTGATATTCTATTACACTGTGGCCTGGCCACAATACATTTTGGACAACAAGTCTAAATGGCCTCCTGAGGGAACTTTTGATTACAATATCCTCACTGATTTGGATAACTATTGCAGAAGGGTAGGCAAATGGTTGGAGGTTTCATATGTGCAAGCCTTTTGGGATCTATGCTCCCGCCCCTCCCTCTGCACCTCCTGCACTACCGCCCAAGTCCTTCTCGCAACAAAAAAACACACAGTCTAAGACCAAACCTCTCTTAGAGGCCAATCTCTCTCCTATAGACGAACCACCCGAAACTCTTACCTCCTCTCCTTCCCACCCTACCTTAGGGTTCCCCACCATATTATGGTCCCACTTCAGTGCTGCCAGTCCCACCCTCCCCACCGCTCCCCCTCCTTCACTGACACTGCCTCCTTCTCCTCCATGTCCTTTGCTCCCATCCCCTCCTCTCCTGTCTTCAGTTAGCTCACATACCCACTCACACACTCGCCCTTCTCCTCCCCCTTCCCCCAGTTTTAACCTTCTCTGTCCTCTCCGGGCAGTGGTGGGACTTGTCAGTCCACGTTTCCTTCTCTTTCCAAGATCTATCTCAAATAGAAAGAAGACTGTGTTCTTTCTCTGCTAACCTCATGGCTTTTATCAAAGAGCTTCACTATCTTACTCAAGCTTATAATCCTATTTGGCATGATCTCTATGTAATCCTGTCCTCCACCCTTACTGTGGATGAGAGAGAGAGTCCAGGCTGTAGCCTGAAAATATGCCAACCAAGCCCGCCTGGTCAACTTGACTCTCCCAGTCAGACAAACAGCTGTTCCTATTACTGACCCCCAATGAGACTATCAGGTAGGAGACACTGGCCCAAAAAACTGAGACTACATGACCCAATGTCTCCTGGCGGGAATGTGAGCAGCCTCTAACAAAATTGTCAATTTTGACAAACTCCGGGAAATCACCCAGGAGGCAGATGAAAACTCAGCTGTGTTCCTCAGTCACCTTACAGAGGCCTTAACTCTTTATACATGATTAGATCCTACTTCACCGGCTGGGGCCACAGTTTTGGCATCCCACTTTATTACCCAGTCAGGGCACGATATTAAAAAAAAAAAAAAGAAGAAGAAGAAGAAAACAAATGGGCAGAGGAAGGCCCTCAGACCCCTGTCTGTAATCTGGTGAAAAATAGCATTTAAGGTTTACAATGCCCAGGAAGAAGCAGCTGAGTCTAAAAGCCAAGCCTGCCTTCACCCCGAGGTGGCATTCCAAACCCAGGCCCTGATAGCAGCCCTAAGACCGGCAGCCCCACACGGGCACAGGAATAGGGCTTCCTCATCTAAGTCTGTTCCCCCAGGACCATGCTTCAAGTGTGGGAACATGGACCACTGGGCTCGACAATGCCCTTGCCCCCAACTGCCCACATAGCCATGCCCCAAGTGCAAATAGCCCAGTCACTGGGGAAGTGACTGCTCAATGGCTGACTGATCTCTGGCACCTCCACACTGGGGACAGGTCAACCAGGCAGTACCTTCTTGGGAACTGTTGGTGCTAGCCACCAACTAAAGAGGCCCAGACTCAAAGACCACAGTCACCCTCGCTGAGCCCAGGATAATGATACAAGTAGCAGGTAAGTCCATCTCCTCTCTTATGAATACAAGGGCTACCTACTCTGTCCTGCCTTCCCATTCGGGGCCACTTTTTCCTTCTCAGATCTCAGTCATGGGAATAGATGGCACACCCTCCTGCCCAGCTCGGACAGGCACCCTAGCCTGCCATATAGAGGGATGCCCATTCTCCCACTCCTTCCTAGTTATACCATCATGCCCAGTCCCCCTCCTGGACAGGAACATCCTTCACCAATTGAAAACTACCCTCCAACTTCAGGCTGCAGCCCCTGCCACTCACTTTCTCCTCCCTCTCATCTGCTCATCCATTGACTCTGCTCTCTCTGTCCTCCCTCCTTTCCTCTTTCCTCCACAAAGTTAACCCTGATTTCTGGGACACTTCTGAACTGGTTGTGGCCTCCCACCACACTCCAATTCTTATCTGCCTAAAAGACCATTAATTCTCATCTGCCTTCTCTTCATGCTTACGCCCTGTTTCCTCAGGTTCCTCCAAAGTCAAATCCAAGAAGTTTCCCGAGTGGTTGTCAACCAAATGCTCCTCCATCTGTACACACAGGTTCCCACTGAGCCCCCAGCCCCCAACTTTCCCTCTTCACCTAAACTCAGCATGACCCCAAAGGCTCCGCCTCCTAATACCATAGCAGGAAGTAGCTAATGATCTAATGGCGTCCTATAACACCAAAATGAATAGTCAGGATGTTAGGTCAGAGGTTTGGGCAGCTTAGATGTGGGGGTTGGACAGCATGCCCTAGTCAGCTGGTACAACTTGGAACTAGCCTGTCATCAGACCTGCATTGTACTCGGGTCTAACCCGGATGTAGTATGTGCACTCTACTCTGCACATGCGCTCTACTCTGCACACGGGACTCCACTCTGCAGACGTCACCAGACATCACGTGGCACACTAATCTGCTCTCCCTCAAACCTTTACCATACGTGAACTTTTTCTACCTCTAAGACACTCCCCTTCCCTACATCTTTATAAAAATTGCTAAGTCCCGCCCTAGCACACGACTTCTCTGGCCCATTTCCCAACCTCTTTCTCCCTTTCTGTTGGACCAATGAACCTCACCTAGGAGCACTCCCAATAAAGGCTCTACATTTCTATTTTCTCATGTGGTGGCCTGTTCCTTACAAGATTGTGCCATTAAAATTTTGTGTAACTACAAAGCTATAACATGAAAACATGATATCATTATTATTCTTTTTCTAAATTTAAAATATAAAATCACCTTTTATCTTAGAACATAAGCAAATCATGAAGCTCCCCTCTTTCAGCAGGGATGGACATCCTCATAGCTCTGTTTTCTTAAAGAGCTAGGGCACTACTTCATTTATTAAAAAATAATACACATACATATACACCTTTCTGGGAGCAGACTACATATTCTGATGTAGAACAAAAAATAAACCTTCCCTTAAACCAATACCTTGAAATTAATCATTTTTTAAAAGTCATTCACCTTGGGACCAGCAGATGGTATAATGGCTATGTCACTGGACTCCCATGTAATCGACCGCAGTTTGAGTCCTGGATGCAGTGGCTTAAACTCACACTGAGCACGACTGCATGTGTGTCCAAGATCCCGAGGGGAGAATGAAGAAGTGACTGAGGTGTGGCCAGCCCCCCTGGGGGTAATTTCTCGCTTTCTGTCTCTGTGTCTCTGGTGAGCGCACACACCCTATAGCATAAACCTTTCCAAAGTAAAAATAGTCATTCACCTGTACCATAATTCCTTGGTTCTCAAAACAATCCTGAACATAGCAGGTATTATGAAAATTGTCCATCTTCAAATTGTCCAATGCAGCAGCTACTTGCTACATGTGGTTTAAAATGTATATTAAATTTAAATTAAATTAAATTAAAAATTCAGTTTCTCAGGGACACTAGCCACATTCCAAGGGTCCAATAGCCATGCATGACCAATGTTTACTGTTCAAGAAATTATATCACTGTAGAAAGTTCTATTAGTTCAACTAAATAAACCCAGTCTCATAGAAGATGCATACTTTGGTCAATGGCAAAATCAAAGCAAAATGTAGGTCTTCTTCATAGATTTTTCTGCCAGAGAGATTTCTTAACATAGTAGTGATTAAAATGAACTTACTTAAAGGACTTATAGGGGGAAACTTAGACCCCCATAATAGCAGTTAAACATACATATATTCCTGAGCTATCTAGTTTTGAAAATATTGGTTAAAGACCATGATTTTCTTTTTGTTAGTTGGATTTTATTATTTTCTTTTACTTTCCTATTTGGTTAATTTATTAACATACTATACTATGGGGACCAGCAGAGGACATAATGGTTACATCACTAGACTCCCACATAGTCAATGTGGTTCAAATCCTGGACCGAGTGGCTTAAAACTCATGCACAGTATGGCCAAAATCCCAAGAGGAGAATGGAGGAGAAGGGATTTCAGCATGGTCATCCCCCTTGTGGGAGTGACTTCTCCCTTTCTGTCTCTCTCTGTCTCTTTAGCGAGCACATGTGCCACATAACAACAACAACAACATCTCTTTCAAAAATTGCACTGTAGTGATTGCTGAATATAAGGCTTGTTTGAAAATAATTCACATAGGATCAAAAATCCTGTCAGTAAGCCAGCCTCTTAGTGCTGTACATTGGGAACTGGATCCCATATGAGTAACCATGATTCAAATCCCATCCCTGATAACTTGAAAAACATACCAGGCACATGTACATGCATGTCCTAAATTCTGACCAGATGGAGAAATGGAGAAAAGGGATTGCAGAGTAACCACATCCCACTGGGGGATTCTCTCTCTCTCTTTCTGGCAAGCACACATGCCCTCTGGAAATTTTTAAAATCCTACTTGTGAACTGGTGCACTCTCATAACATGATGTTACAGAAGGTGATTACAGACCCAACTGGGAGCTGTGTCTAGAAGGAACAGAGAAGCTCCCTGTCTTTCCTTGTGCTGGCATGTGCAGTCCCTGAACATCCCTGCCTGACATTCATGGCCATCATGGAGCTTGAACAGCTCTGCTCTCCAGCTTGGTCAGCCTGTCCTTGCCCAGCATGTCCCAGCAAGGCCATATTGTTTGAAACCCTTCCCAGAAGCATTGTCCTTTCTCATTACTTTTAAAGTGATTCTTTGATATTTGATTATGGTCTATTTTGTTATTGGATTGTTATGTCCCATGAAGGCTGTAGTTTGGCAGTCACCAGGATTGGCATCAGCTGCCATTGTTCCTGAGGAAGTTCAAGTTGCACAAGGTATCCCATCTTGGGCCCTCTAACACACTGTTGCCTACAACACCTGTGTTCAGGAAACCAGTCTGACTTTCTTCTAAAGCAGGATAACTGACTCTAATAAGACACAAACCTTTGTCTCATCTGCATTCATGAGCTGCCCGCAAAGCAGGAACCCTTCATACTGGCTCCAGGGAACCACAGGCTCTGGAAGGTCTCGGAGGTAGAGCTTTAACAGGGAGGCCACAGTGTGCACATCTGTGTCTCTGCAAGAAATAAAGCAATGCTCTTTGAAAGGGAAACTCCCCACCTCTCCTCTCCTCCACCTTGGTGATACTCTCAGTAGAAAAGAAGTTCCAAAAAGGCATATTGCAGAGGAGTGAAGACTGATAAAGAAGAATCAGACCACACATTTTTGCTAAGCACCCCCTTCTGGAATAACCACCTCACTTTTTTCTCTGTCCATTACACCCAAATGCCTCAAAGGTGAACGCAAAGCCACTTTTTCATTAAACCTTCTTCAACTACTTGGTATTCATTGTTTTTTTTCTTGCCTTCTTCAAGTCACTTAGCATCATCCGAATAGTTTCTAATTTTTCATGTATTAACTCTATAGCCTTGCCTCAGTATTTAACTTCCCAGAGGGCTTTAAAAAGTTCTGAGGTTCATTTATCTATTCACTCAATAATTCATTTATTTAAAAAGCATCGAGAGCATATATTAGGTACAAAATGCTATATCAAGTACTGGGATTTCAGTAGCAAACTCAAGGGACACACAGGTCCTCCAGCCTCATCAAGCCACAGAGCTGCGGGAACTCAAGTGCTACCAGGTCACTGTGATATTGTGTGGTTTGTCCTGCCAAATGGGAAGGCCAGGAGTTAGGGTTGTATAAAAATGTGAAAAAGGGACACCCAAACCAGAGTTGGGGAGCCACAGGTGACATTCCATATAAAGTAGCACCTCAGAGATCTGAAAAGTGGTGAGGAGTTACAGCACAGATAAGTGGCATGCATGCCTTCCTGGAGGGCGAAAAGAAAAGATTCCACTGCAGAAATTGAGGCAATATTCAGATGATTGCCTGAGTGGCTGGAAGAGACATAGGCTTTGCGGTTCAG
>NW_006159809.1:9409082-9411584 GCF_000334495.1 Tupaia belangeri chinensis
CTTTTCAGCCTCTCTGGTTTTATAGCAGGTGTCAGCAAACCACAGCCAGGAGCCCAATCTGCCTCACTGTACTTATACAGAAGGCTGAGAATAATTGTTACATGTTGAAGTGGTTGAGGAAAAAAATTCAGAAGAAGAGTATCTCATGACATGTGAAAATTATATGACATTGGGATTTCAGTATCCATAAAGAAAGTTTTAGAAGAACACAACCACACTTGTTCATTTATAAGTTGTCTTTGTCTTCTCACTCTAAAAGAGCAGAGTGTAGTAGTTGCAACAAAGACTGCTAGCCCAGCAAGGTCTAAATATCAGATAGGTAGGCCCTTAAGAAAAGTTTGCTTACTGCTGATTTACACGGCTACTGTGTTTATTCCACAGCTATATAAGAGAACATAAGTTTGAACCTACCATTATACACTTGAGGCTCATTAGTGAAGAAATATTTATTTCATATTAATAAACCCTGGTATTCTTAGGAAGTAATGTTGGTAGTATCCTTTTTTTTTTTTTTTTTGGAGAGGTTTTTGCTATAGGACATGTGTGCTCTCCAGAAAGACAGAGACAGAAAACAAGAAATCACCCCCCAGGGGGGATGGCCACGCCACAATCCCTTCTCCTCCATTCTCCTCTCAGGATCTTGGGTATGCACACATATTTGCCCATTGTGAGTTTAAGCCACCTGGTCCGGGACTCAAACTGCAGTCGACTACGTGGGAGGCCAGTGACATAGCCCTTACGCCAACTGCTGGTCCCTGTTGGTAGTATCTTGAAAAGTAGATATGGTAAAAGGTCTAGATGTCTGACTTAAGCAAGGAGAAATATAGACTAGACTGGGTGAATATGCCTCCTGGAGAGAGAAGGGAGGAGTGGATTTGGACAGGAGGAAGAGAAGCAACAGAAACAAAGATACAAGAGAACTGCGTGGTGATACAGCAGTAATATAACTGCAACTACGTGAGAAGGTCTTGGGTTTATGTTCCAGGACTTCTCTGAGCACATTGGGCATGCATAGAGGTGCCTGTGATTAAGGCTGACTGGAAAGGCTGGAGGTGGATTGTGGCATAGAGACCCTGTTGAGAGTAAACTCTCTCTCATCTCAGAAGAGAGAAGAAATATATTTAAAAGTTTTTAAAAGAGAGTGAAAGAGAGGGGCTGGCAGGTGGTAGGGTGGTTAGGGTGCTGGACTCCCACTTGGCTGACTGTGGTTCAAGTCCCAAACCTGGTAGCTTGCTTCCTTACTTTCTCTTTCTCTCTCTGTCTCTCTGTGGGTAAACTCTTTGAAAATAAATAAAAATAACAAATGAAATTAAGTAAAATAAATTAAAAATCGTAAAAGAAAGAGGAAAAAAAAAGTAAGAACCCAAGAACCTGACTATAAAATTCCTTCTTGATATTTCATGAACATCTTGTTTTTGAATTCAGTTGTTGGTGCTATCAGCTGAAAGCTTTGCGGCCTGTGAACTCTCTACAAGAGAAAGTGACTGGCATAAAGCCCTGTCCATGGCTGCCCTCAGGAAATGTGGGGTGTGGACCATTCCTTTAACATGGAAATTCTGGAAAATCGTTCCCTGTTGAGTCACTGACTAAAAATACCCTGGGCAAAGCAAGGCTGGGAAAGTATTCTTGTCAAAACACAATGGGAAGTTCCCAAGAAAATTACAATTAGCAGACAATTTGTGAGAGGGGCATTCTCCTAGTATCCCTACATCACAGTCTATCTATTTGTATTTGTCACAGAATCTCCAGAGTTGGTTTGGTTTGGGATTCTCCTTCACCCCATATTAGATTAGTCTTCCAATTCCTTCAATTCTATTAGCCCAAAGTCTTTGCAAATCTCTCTACATCCCTCCCCTCCTTCACTACTCTATTTCAGGTCTTTGTGTTTTGCCAGGATTCCACCCAAGCCCCTTGTCTGGGCTCCCTGCGACTAGTGTTCTATTCACCGATGCACTGTCCCTGCTGTCACAGTCCTTAACACTCAAAACACCTCAACACCTCAAAAATGAATGAGGGGGGAGGGGACAAAGAAAACAAAAATTTGAGATGAGAAAAACAGCACATGTTCCCTATAGCAATTTTTTTTAAAAAAGGTCAAAAAATAAATAAAATTTTTTGTCTTTTGGAGAGAAATAATAAAAAACACAATTAGATATTTTAATTAGGAGAAACTTAAGACAGCTAAAATACTCAACATGAGAAAAAAGAAAGAGCTATAACTGCAGATATAGTATAGATAGTTCAAAGTTACAGTAAAGAACACAGTTAACTTTATGTATCTTCTTAGACACTGAAACCTATAGAAAGCTTCTTAATTTTATTTTACCAAAGATAATGCTGAGGAATAATGTCCCTTTTTGGCCTGGCTAACTTTTCATCTTTATTTGGTCTCTGGCTTAAATGACATTTTCTGGGTAACTTCCTGAACCTCTGAGATTATGTCAAAAGCCCCCTGTTCGGGGGCTCACGCCCCCGGCGCAAAGCGGCAGCAGCGGCAGCGGC
>NW_006159809.1:9412538-9459194 GCF_000334495.1 Tupaia belangeri chinensis
CGACGTGTGGCCTTTGGACCAGCAAGCTGAAGCGGAAAACAAGGTCTGAGAACCTGCAACTTGAGAAGATGATGGTTACCAGCCCTGCATTGCCTCAGGGAAGAACAGGAACTACTCTACCATTCTTGAAGTGAAGGTACTTAATGAGACTAGGACAGTGTGGAATGGGGTAAGTGAAGAGAAGAGGATAGAGAAAGATAGCAAGTGAGCAATAGAGAGACAGGACGTCAGTGAGAAACAGATAGGGTTTATTAACTGTTGATGATGACATGTATAGAATTCTCAACTGGATTGGTCTGAGGAGTGTTTCATGACGGGCAAAGTATTTTTACAAGCAAAACGAGAAATAGCAATTGACTGTTTTATAAAAATAATTAGAATAATAAAGATAATGATTAAAAAAAAAAGCCCTCTGTTATAAGGTGACAACACTATCTAGTTTTCCATTTTAGCACTTAACAGAGTGGAACCTCTACTGTTACTTCAGTAAACTTTTGCTTTAATATCATTCTTCTCATTGTACTGGGGCTGACTTAGATGTCATTCTTGTGGTCCAACTTTCCAGCCTTATTTTTCTCAAGTTTGCTGCTTGCAACTCAGTGGAATATCTTTGAATATATATAACGTTATATACACATTATATAACGTTTATTATTTTTTTAATCAAGGACTAAGAGTAAGTCTGGAGCCAAGTGGCTTCTGAGTTCAACAGTCGATTGTCATAGGTCACCAAGGTTCCTCAGACAGCTCTGCCAGTATTTCCCTTGGAGAACTGATGTTTATACTATGGCATATCCATATGTCCATTTTTCAGAGAAATACTGGTATGGAAAATGTAACAACTTGGTGGCAGTAACCCACCAGGGAAATTCACATGTATACATTTAATAGCAACCAGACACATTTGTGCTATAATCTCACAAAAAAAAAAAAAAGAAAGAAAAAAAAAAGCCCTTATTTCCCTTCCTTCTAGTGAGGCAAAAAAGAGATCTCATGGTGAAACCAAGCATATGACCAACACGAAGGGTCAAGGTGAGAACCTACAGGTGTAATGTCAGGGAGATGCAAAGAGACTCCTTGCACTCCCAAATCTCCTCTCTTCCACTTGCTAAATCTTAAAATTTCTTTTATAGTATAACAAGCTACAACCATAGTAAAGATTTACAAAGCTGATGGCATGGTGGTTGGGAGTGCTGGATTCCCACATGGCTGACTGCAGTTTGAATCCTGGACCTGGTGGCTTGCTTTCTTGCTTTCCCTTTCTCTGTCTCTCTCTGGTCAAATGAAAAAAGAATCATAACAAATGGAATTAAATAAATAATCCTTAAAAAATTTATAAAGCCAATAATCTAAGAGAGTTTAAAAAAAAAAACTGACAAATTAACTCTGCAGTGAAAGTGACCACTGTTATATGACTTCTTCAGAGCTGGACCTGGGGGTGGGAGAGGAAGAGACCAACCTTGAGACTGTGTTCATTTGAATCGTGCATGTGTGTGGGTGGAAGGTGAAAAGGTAGGGAAGGAGAGTAGGGTTGGAACAAGGGCAAAAGAAAGGAGAAACTGAGGGCTTAGGAGTTGTGAGTGGCCCAGGGGTGAGAAGATCCAAGGCCCACTCCCTAGGGCCCAGGAATAGTTACTAAACTATGGGTAAATTGCTTAATCTTTCCAAGGCTTCTTTATCACCTGCAGAATGGTAATAACCTGTTTTTTTTATTCTACTTTTGTCTTGAGGGTCAAATCAGAAAATGTGCAAAGATAATTTCACAACTCTAGTTTAATATGCTAGTGGGCATTTGCATTATATCACAAAGGGCGAAGCAGGGGAAAGGTGAGCACAGAGATGAAGCCCAGACTCCAGTGCCGTACCTCGGCAAAAAACCACAGGAGGCTCTGCCCTAATAAGTAAGAGGTGGGAAAGAAGTTTCTCTTAATCTAAGATATGCTCTAAGGGAGGCTCAAGCTCCTAAACAGGTTAGTAACTAAGTAACTAAATAACAAGAATCAATAAGAACCAGTTGATCTTCCCCAAATCAGTCCTCTCAAGGGTCTTGTGGACCCAGGACCCTGAAGAGTTTCAGATGATTGTTAGTATTTCAGGATCTGTAAACTACCTCTCAGTTCTGGGGGGTAGGGGAGGGTGTCATGACAAAGTGTGGAAACGTTCTTCCTTCCAGCTCCAAATATTTCACAGAATCGAAGAGTCCAGCATCACCCCCCATGCTGACTTCAACATGCATAAACTAAAGCCTAAGGCAGTTATTTGGCAGAGTTATTTGGCAGCAAACACATCTATTTATTTTAGTGTACTGTTTACACTCTTTAGCAACAACCCATCTGTATCTTTTGATCAACTCAAAGCTATTTAAAAATATAAGAAGAAAACCGAATATAAAAGGTGGCGAGCTTAATGGAACAGGTGCCTGAGAATAGTACTGCTGAAAGATCCATAAATTTAATGCCCATAACCTGCTAGAATTCCAGTAACAGCTCTACTTAGTGTTTCCTCAGGCAACCACTGTTAACAATATAGCACCCTTGGTGAGTTAACCTGTAATCTGCCAAGGGTGGAAAAGACAGACATGTGGCTTGTCCAAACTAAGAGCACAGCCAATAGCATCAAGAGAAATGGATGGCCCTCTGAGATGCTGGAAAGTATCTGGCAGAATTAGTGACTAGAACTGGGGGAAGGGAGAGGGAAAATGAGACTTTCCACACGAGTACAGAACTTAGATCTTCACAATCGTCCAGAATCAGTCCTACCACACTGCCCCAAATAAGCTCTGGGGAATTTGAGCTTTTGGAAACTGGACAGAGTTCAGGTCCACCTTACTAAATCTTGGTTTATAGGTTGCTCATTCGGAAAGAACAATAGATCTTATACTGGCAGGACAAGCACACACTGTGGCTGGGGTGAGTATTGCACAGCAGATGGGGTGCACAATACTAGGCTGA
Organism: Tupaia belangeri chinensis; assembly: GCF_000334495.1. Taxonomy (NCBI): domain Eukaryota; kingdom Metazoa; phylum Chordata; class Mammalia; order Scandentia; family Tupaiidae; genus Tupaia; species Tupaia belangeri. The sequence goes on from NW_006159809.1 coordinate 9,415,490, forward strand.
GGGTGCACTAACTGAGCAGGGCAGAGAAGGAAACCTCTGCTGGGTGGCAGAAGGAGGTGTGGAGGATGCAGATAGTAGGAAGGGATGTTACTACACCTGGTACGTCCCCAAACAGGGCTGGGCAACCTCCACAGAGGAGCCTTGGAAGAACACCAGGCTGCTGGATATCTGTACATGCTTCCTCCAAAAGATGGAATGGAACTCAGAATATTTGGGGCTTGAAATATTGTGGCCTTGAAAACTAACACTGAATTCTGATTCTGGCCACTTGCGGAACCCCGAGGAAGACCACTGGACCCTTAGCTATAGCTGTGGTGTGTTCTTCACCAGTGAGTGGGTATGCAGCCAGTTTAGTCTTGGGTCACATTGTCTCTGACATAACTATCGGCAGCCCCTCCTAACCGTGCTCCTGGCTCCTAAATTCTCAGTTATGAACAAAAACAAAAGGCTCTGTCTGTTGCAAGTCAGGGCTCCTAGAAATGTCTGTGTAAGTACCCAGCTCAGCTGGAATGAAAATCCTCTCACCCAAGCCAGGCAGAGGGGAGAGAGGTCATGGGACACTGCAGGTGAGGACTGCGTACTTGTCAAAGGAGGGCCGCTCCCCGGCATCAAAAGCATCTCTCAGCTGTTTCACCAGGTTGTCCTGCCCTGGCAGGCGGAAGATGCCCTCTTCATTCAGGCCGTGCTCCAGGATGAACTCTGCACATTTCTCCACCAGGATGGGCACCAGATGGGGCCCGAATTTCTGTTCATAGGCCACAGTCTCATCCAAGCGCTGGCCAAATACCGCTGAGAAGAGAAAACACAGGACCTGCCCGTTATTCCGATTCTCCTAGGATGAACTGATGAGTCAAAGTGTTTTACCTATTTCTTGATTTTCTACATTGCCTGCAACTTCAAAGGTTTTAGTGCAAAGATACTAAGAACCATAGGAGACAAATCATTGTTATTTCTCGGGGCTATAAATTTGGGGGGGGGTGTAAATTTGGGACAGTCTCTGTCAGCCTTTTTCTACTGATCCACATTGTTCTATATTTAAAGTAACAACTGACGTTCACTGAGTATTTGTGTGCTGGGAATTATGCCAAGCACTTTGCATGCTGTTTTACATTTAATCTATTGTTTTCTTTTTAGTTTATCTCTTTCATGAGCGAGAGACACAGAGAGAATGAGCCAGATTACCCAGCAGGGTCTTGACACTGAGATACATTGCCAGTCTTCGGCCAGCCTGGGATCACATGCAGCCCTTTGGCCCATGCATGCTCAGTGTATACAGGGAGGTCCCTAGACGTGAACCTGGAACTTTCTCATGTGGGTCAGTCTTGCAGAGCATCACATTTTACTCCTGTGCCACTATATGATCCCATCTCATTTACTTTTTCTTTTTTTTGGAGAGGTTTTCGCTATAGGGCACGTGCGCTCACCAGACAGACAGAGACATAGAGACAGAAAGCGAGAAATCACCCCCCAGGGGGGATGGTCATGCCACAATCCCTTCTCCTCCATTCTCCTCTCGGGATCTTGGGCACGCACGCACAGGCACCCGGTGTGAGTTTTAAGCCACTGGGTCCGGGACGCGAACCGCGGTCGACTACGTGGGAGTCCAGTGATATAGCCATTACGCTAACTGCTGGTTCCCCCCATTTCATTTACTTTTGACAGCAGCTCCACAGGAGAGAGTACTGTCTCGACATGACTGTGAAAGACACTGAGCCTTAGAGAAGCCTAATGAACTTGCCAAGGTCAGGCAGCCTAGGGCACGGAACAGTCCAAATTCAAGTCCAGGCAGTCACCTCCTGAGAAAGTGTGCTCAACCTCGGCCTAAGAAGGCTGTTTTGAATATTGTTTCTGCCATAGAGCATGAAAGCATGAGGCCTATCACATGGACGTCCCATTCTGTATTAAACCACCATGCCATCTGAAATAATTTAGGTTGTTCTCTATGTTGCATGATTATAAACACTGCCACAGCAAACATGTTCATTCACTTAGCAGAGTTACTGGAATGTGTGTAGTACGATGCATGATTTCTGATTGATTGCTTATTTAATTAATGAACATCTGGATGGATCAACAGAGACATTGTATTCTTTTGAACTATTTCCTAAGGGCAAGTTCCCTACATGTAGAATTGCCAGGTCAAGTAGTTTGAACCCTTTTCTGACTTGATGGTATGCAAATTACTTTCCAAATATATTTTTCCAAATTACATCGCCTGCAGTAAAGCAAGTATGGACCAGCCTCACCCCTCCTCTCAGCACGTGGTTCGATAACCTCCCCACTCCAGCAGTAAAGGACTATTTTATAAATCAGGACAGTCGCTGTGGAGTCATTCTCTTACCTGGCCCCTTCCTGTCCCGGAGGTTCAGAAAATAGCTGTGGCTTCAGTCTCATCTTCCTTGATGTCCCTTTGTCATAATTAGGGCTCTGCTGTACCCAGCAGCCCAGTGCCTAGGATACCAGTTTGCCAAGACTTTTGCTTCTCCTCCTGACTCTGCTGGTTGGTCCCTATATCTGGTCTCTAATGAATGTGGATTCCACTTATAAGAGCTGTCAACTTACAATGGGGCTACATCCTGATAAGCCTGTGGTAAGTTGGAAATACTGCAAGTCAGAAATGCATTTGGAGTACTAACTCACAATATGGCTTTCACTTTTCCCACCATCATAAAGTTGAAAAATTCTAAGTCAAGCCATCATTAGTTGGGGACCATTTGTATCGGGCTCTGGAACCCTCCATGTCCTCTCCATTCCCATAACCCACCCAGGCCAGACTAGCCTCCATTCTCCCCTGTAATTGCTGTGGTCAATCTCTTTTCTCTACCATGTTTGAAATGCTCCTGGCACTTACCTTTCTAAACCACTGGTCTGCCCGAGCACCTCTTTCAATAGTCACCCACTTCCTCCACCATTGCCACAGTAGGCTTTCCACATTGCCCCTCCAAGCCCTGTGAGTCCTCAGACCCTTTCCTCACCACATCAGGTGCTAGGAGGTGAGGGAGTCAGGGTAGGAGAAGCTGAGTAGGTCCCCTGTGTTCTTTACCCCCAACCAGAACTGCCAGGCTCTTTTCTGTTTTGCTTGTTGCATTTCAGTGAGATTTTATTTGATTAAATATTTCTGTGGCTAAAGTTTGAAAACCCAAACTGGCATTCTTCAGGTTGACATTGGCCTGGCACCCACCCACAATTTTGGCTTGACTTCCTCCCACAGCCTCAAAATTATCTCATTCTGATGGTTCCTAAACACAGCGCTCTCTAGTCTCCATGTCCTCAGATATTCTCTTCTCCCTGCCCAGTCTCTTCTCTCACCACCCCCACCACACACACACACACACACACACACACACACACACACACATGCACACACACCATCTGCTGGAATGCTGGAATCCTACTTGTTCTTCTTGGCCTCCCTCAAATACCATCATCTCCACTCTGTCCTCCCTGACCTCCAGATGGACCCTCAGATCTCTGCTCTGTGTACTCACATCCCTTCTCAAGTATCCCAGCCCCTTACCACCTTGTGCTATAATGATCTGCATGCTCCTGTGTCCCCTGCCCCTGAATACCAGGAATACAAAAAGGTCTCCTTTCATCCTCAGTATTCAGCATGTCTGGCACAAGATAGATGGTCAACAAATTCTGCTAAACGACTTAATGAATGAATTTGTTTTTATGCAAGTCTTTTCCATGACTAATAGTTATTTGGGCATTTCTTTAGATTAAACACTAGTGGAGGTCTCCTTGGTAAATGACTTCAGCTTCATGCTGACATCTGTTAGCACCCTGCCAGGTGCCAGCAGCAGGCCCTGAGATGTGGGCTATGCAGACAGGTGACATGGAAGACCTGGTTCTTGCTTTCAATGAGCTTACCATCAAGTTATGAAAATAAAACGTCCACACAAATGGCAAGAAACAATTAGAGAATATCAATAGCCACACACAAGGTTTCTATTTCTCTGTAAAAGGGGTGCATATTTTCATCAAATTGGTAAAACATGATTGAAATGATCTGACTTAAAACCACAGATCACATGGCATTTGGAAAATTCTGTTTGAGGAGTCCAGGGAGGGGCTTCTCAAAGAGAGAGGCAGGTGTGTTTTGCAGCAGTGGAAATCTGGGCTCCAGGGACTCAGTGGGTCCCAGTGGGGAAAGACAGCCCAAACTCGATGTAAGGATGTGCACAGAGAAATGGAAGCTTTCAAGCGTGACCTTTGTTTCTAAGGCTCCACAGCAGACCTTCTACCCTGCAGGGGAGTTGGAGCCCAGCTTCTTTTTGCACCATTCTGTGCAGCTAGTTGCTCGCTTTTTCTCCTCATTTGAGTCTACGACCCTTGTCCTGGGTCCCTCCTCTTCTTCTCCCATGCCCTACACACCATTTGCACGTCACTCTCACCAGTGCATTTATTTCCCAACCCTCTTTTTCTTTCCAACTTTCCCACCCTGCCTCCCCCAGGTCACGGAGAGCTGACAGGTCATAACCACATAAAATTGTAAATCATGGAGATTTACAATTCCAATCTTCGTAAGACCTTGGTTCCAAATCTTTACCTCTCTCCTTGAACTTACCACCCATTTACTCCCCTCTCTGTCTTGACTAGTGACCTTGTCTCTTCTTTCCCTTATCTCTTTAAATAGAGGGAGATGTGTGAACTTCCTCACCCTCATTCCCTGTCTCTTTCACCCTCCTTCCTTGGTCTGTGCGTCAGTCCTGTCTCAGAGGAAGAAAAGAACCTGGGTGTTCCTCTAGAACGATGCTTTCCAAAACTGAATTCCTCCCTTCCACCTCTTTCAGGTCTTCCTCTTTCTCTTTGTATCTTAATTCTTTCTTTTTCAATTGAAAGAGCCCATGTGAGGCCCAGACTTGTTGTTGCACACTACTCACACACTGCTCTCTGCATGTTCAGACCACATGGGAGGCCGTGATTCAATTCCCCATCCAGCCTTAAGGCCAGGCACAGTGGAGTCTGAAACAAGAGATTCTTGAAGGCTGAAGGCTGGCCTGGGCAACACAGCATGACCCTGACTGAAAAAGAGCCAAGTGTGGTGGTGCATGCTCGTAGTCCAGCTGGAAGGCTGAGGGAGAAGAACTGCAATGGTGAAACCCCTGCCGTAAAAAATAAATGAATAAAATAAAATAAAATGGAAACAGAAAGAGACTACTTAAGCTTAGTTCTCTTTATAATTTATGAAATAAAAATATCTAATGAAGAATAAGAATCCGATGGTGTTGATTTTCCTTCCTCTTCAAGACTTTCTCCCTATCCAGGCTACAAAACCAGGCACTCTCATTCTATTCTCACCTTCCTGATGACTCTTTTACTGTGTCCCCTACTCCACCTGATCCTTTAGTGTGTCATTTCCTGGGATTCCAACTCAGACTTGTTTTCTTCTTACTCTAGTTATTTTCCTTGAGAAAGTTCATACAATTCTATACATTTGGGTATCACCTATAAACTGATAACAGAAATCTGCATATCTGGTCCAGATACTCCTTTCTCGCGCTCCATCCCCACAATGGCGACCCTTTCCATTTCTTTTCCAATCTCACTTTCACACAGCCTCTAAATCACTGTTCCTGTAGCCTTCTGCTCAGGCAATAGCATTCAGTCAATCAGTCGAGTAGTCACTCAGTCAAGTACCAGGTATCTGCAAAGGCGCTGAGAATACAAAGCTATTAATCTGAGGTACCTGTACCCAAACAACCAATTATCAAAACTGTACATGTTAGAGTTATCCTCAACACACTTCTTTCCTCCAAATAGATCAGTACATTCCAAATACACTTTAATCAATCCTCTGTGCTCACTGCTGCTGTCTATATGATTGTAACGGTTTGTGTTTGTTCGTTTTTTGCAACTCTATTTTTGCAAATTCCTTCCACCAGAATTCACCAAATCATTCAGTAGATATACACTGAGTATATTCTCTGGATAGGGTTCTTTAGCAGCTGGAGACCATGACAGAAAGAGTGAAAATAGTCTTTACTCTTAAAAACTCCTTGACTAATGCCCTTCCTCTGATTTCTCACCCGGAAACCCATCTTCTGAGTCGTCTCAGAAGGAATTGGCCATTCCTTCCTCTATGCTCTATGTACCTCTATTTTATCACTAATCATGCAGTTTTATGATGATTTATTTAAACACCTCTCTCTCTCTCATTGGACTGTGGGCCTTTCAAAGGCAGACAACCTGTCTGGCTCACCATCTATTTTTATCTCCTGGCACAGAGTGTGGCATATGACAGACTAGTCCTCAAAGAGCTGTTACTACCACTGTCTCCCATCCCTCCCATTCTCCATCCCTTCTCTCTGCTCAGCACTTCTCCAAACCTCCTCTTGTTGAGATCAATGTCCTTTACATTTTCAGATCCAGGGGCTAAATTCTTGGTCTTCATCTTAACTGTTCTACCAGCAGCATGCGACACAACATGCCCTTTCTCACATGGCTGTTGATACGCCACTTTCTCTCAGTTCTCCACATATCTCATCAGTTACTCCTGCTCAGCCTCCTCAGAGGATTCTTCCTTTTCTCTTTGTCCTCAAAACATTGAAGTATCAGGACCAGCAGTTGGTGTAATGGCTATGTCTCTGGACTCCCACGTAGTTGATCGCAGTTTGAGTCCTGAACCTGGTGGCTTAAACTCATGCGGGGTGTGTTTGCGTGCGTGTCCAAGATCCCGAGAAGAGAATAGAGGAGAAAGGATTGTGGTGTGGCCATCCCCCCAGGGTGTGATTCTTGCTTTCTGTCTCTCTGTGTCTCTGTCTTTCTGGCGAGCGCACATGCCCTATAGTAAAAACCTCTCTAAAACAAACAAGAGAAACCACATTGAAGTGTGCCAGGGCCTCCCTTCCTCATCTGCATCTTTATAACCCCATGACTTTAATTAGAGCTGCTATAATGAAGACTCTGAACTACATCTCCAGCTTAAAATCAGAGCTACTCCCACCAACAAGAACCAACCACTATGTTTTCCAGAGACATGAGGACCAATTGTGTCCCTTCTTCCATGAGAGGAAGTGTATCCTTGTTTTCCTGAGTTTGTCTAGGTCGGTTTTGTCACTTCATCTCAGAAATGACAAATGAAGAGTTTGGCACCCAAAACATCCCTGAAACTCCATAGATTCAGTCCTAACTTCTCTGATTTTGGGGTCTTGAGGGCCACTCTTTGATTCTGGATGAACATGAAAAAGTCTATACATGAGGAATTGGCTACACAGAAAATTGAGGAAGAAGCCAGTGAAGGAAGAAGACAGTGAGGCAGGACTTACTCAAAGGCTGTTCTCCATCCAAAGACAACATGAGATAAACCCAGGCCCCCTCTTCTCTGCCAAGCTCTCTAGGTTGTACCCACTCCTTAGGGAACTGCTGTTCCATGTCTATCTCCACCCTCTGGCAGTAGGACAGAGTTTAATCAGCTCATTCACTTGGAACTCATCATCACGTTGGGCCAGTCACCATTAGCAGAGGCATTTCCATCTTAGTGGGTATAAAGTTTAATTAATTAGTTATAATTATTATAGCTAAAGTAATTATTATATTATTAAATATAATGTGATTATTATAATTATTAACCAATTTAATTAACTAAGTTCATCTTATGCTGGGACCTGCCCTAGATGCTTTCATGTATACTATCTTATTTAGTCCCTCTGAGAATCCTAAAAAGTAGATATTATTATTCCATTTTATAGATAATAAAACTGAGACTTGGATTAGGAATCTCTCCAATGGCCTATTTACCTTATAATTCTATATTCAGTATTTTAATTCTTTTTTGCTTAAAACCAATGTGATAAAATTCCAGATATCATCAAGTCTCAAAAAGAGTAATTAGGGTAGAGATTTTTGGTGCTTCTTTCATATTTCTCTAATCCCGGATCATGTCATCCCCACCTCCTCTCATACCAATCCACCCTGCTCTTCTCCAGCCCCCAGATGTAAAGCTTTGAATAAAAGCTTTGAACACTCCCATCCTGAGCAACCACAGATGGACGAGACCTCTTCACCACAGACTAGGTAATGCTCTCAATGTCATCACTCTTGTCATCACTCAAACACCCCTCAGTTGAGAAGAGCCTCTCTCCAGCCCTCCTCCAGGCCAGCTTAGGGTTCTCCTGGGGAACCTCCCCTCCTCTGTGACTGCCAGCCCAGCACTGGTACCTGCTTCCCAGGGGCTCAGTTCCTGGAGCGTCTTCCATCCCTAGCAGGAGGGGGCAGAGGAGCTGAGAAAAGTGTCTTTTGCTGGAATAACTGAATCACAAAATAGGAAAGAAGTACCTTTCTTTCGGAGCTTGGTGGTTTTCCTCCTGAAATCCCAGCAAAAGAGCAATACCAGGGCAGGAAAGCTGCATCCTATTTCCCACCGCGGCATCCTGGGAATATGAGGCATGGCGGGGCCGGCTGGACTCACAGCCTCTGATGAGCCAGCTCCCGGCCTTCCCTCCTCCCCCAGCTGGAAGAACCGTCCTCTCCCACTTCCAAATCAGCACATGCTTGTAAATACTGCTCAGGTTCTGACTCCTGCATGGAAACCGTGGGATCTGTCGGCACCTGCCCAGCCCTGCCGGCCCTCCTTCCCACTTCCCCTCCCCACTCACCTCTGCATACATGATTCTTGGCTTTTACAGAGTGAACATAAAGCTGTCAGGGCCCGTAATAAAAATAAGTGCCTGCTTTTACTTAGTAGCTAATTGTCAACTGCCATTCAGGGGATACTTCAGAGGCAGTTCAAAAAGAAAAAAAAAAAAATCCCACACACAAGCCCTTACCAGCATTGCTTCATATATCAACGTGTCTGGCAAGAACACAGAATTTCACTTAGCGTTTATGAAGCCAGCCCACCCTTCCCTGGAAGTGCTTTCAGAGTTGCACGTGGCTCAGCTGAGACCTCAGAGATAATGATCTTGGAGATGGAGTTTGGGTAGGCTGAGATGCTTTCTCCTACCTGCTGAGAAGATTTAGCAAATAGCACAGCAACCTTGCCAGATGCACTCGGGAGACTTGGAATGGATTCTCAGCATCACAGAGGGACCGGAAGGAGCAAGGAGGCCAGGAAGGGCCCTGGGGCAGTCTCATGCTGCCAGGTGTTCTTCCCTCCATCCATTCACAGGCCAGGACCTGAAGACTGATCTTCAACACCACCTTCTCTCTCCACGTAGAATTCACTCCCACGTCCTGGCTATGTTACTTCTGAAATGTGCACACCTACTCACTTCTCTCCATCTTTAAACTTCCACCCTTATCCAAGCCACCAGCTGTCCTCTCTTGCCTGGATGACAGCAAGAATTTCACATCTGGTCTCCTTCCTTTGCTCTGATATGCTACCTCTATTCCAATTCATTCTCCACACAGTAACTAAAATTACCTTTTAACTATAACCTGATATTATTGCCTGTTTGGGGGTTGGCAGGTGACATGGTGGTTAAAGGCGCAGGATTCCCACATGGCTGACCACTGTTCAAGCCCTAGACCTGGCGGCTTGCTCTTTCACTTTCCCTTTATCTCTCTCTCTGTCTCTGTCTGGTCAAATTAAAAAATAATAACAAATGGAATTCAATAAATAAATAATTCTTAAAAAAGTATTATTGCCTGTTTTTTGAAATCCCCAAGGGCTACGTATTGGTCTTACGGTGAAGATCAGCATCCTCCACATGGCTATCTCAGCTATTGCCACCTTTGCATCATTCCGGACCCTGTTCTTTCTGTCATGCTATTTATTCCCTGTGGTGTAGACACCATTCCTCTCCCTGCTTCTCATCTCGTTAGCCTCTGTCAGCCCTTCAGGGTTGAGCTCAATCATTGGTAGTTCAGAAAAGCTTGCCTTGACCTTCTTGACAAGAACGTTTTTTTCTGTACATGGCATCATGTGTTTCTCCTTCAAAACAATTTCCACAGCTTCATATTTTTCTTGGCTTTTTAAAAAATTATTATTATTATTATTATTTTTCTGTATGCCTTCAATAAGATTGTGCGCTCCTTGAGAGAAAAGGTTTCATCTTTGCGTTTTCTCTCCTCTTTCTCTCTGTCACTATAGTACCCCTAGTGTTGGCGTGCTGCCTGGCACACACGGCACACGTTCAGAAAACAGCTGGTGAGTAAATGAGTAAGTAAGTGTACATCTAGTGTTAGGAGCCAGGGGAAGGAGAGAGGAGGGAATTAGTACAAGTAGTAAACACCATCCCGCTTGGTGTTCAGTTTAGAGCGAAAGGATCAGAACACATGGGATAACAACGAATCTTAGAGAGAGCCCATTTCCCCAGGCTTCCCTGTGCTGTGGACTCTGAAATTATGTTCTGAAGGGTGCAGAGAGTGTCAAAGAATGAGAGGAAGATAAGGAACCCAAGGCTTATAACGATTTGGTATTTACAATCTATATGCCTCGTGCTAGCAAACACACAAAATCACAGGGCCTGCCCCAAGGCCTTACAATAGGGTTGGGAAAAGACTTTAAGGTGGATACAGGTTTTAATATGGGGATCCAAAGGAGGCATGGCCCTCTTGCTAAAAAGGGGGATGGTTTGGAGAAAATGGGCAGAAGTGAGTCTGGAAACGAGTTGTCAGGGGTGGAGATGTGATGGCCTCAATTCCATTTCCCCTACCTGAATCAAGAAAACCTAGAAGCACACCTAGGACTTCTGGAAAAAATAGTTGGTCTAACATTTCCAGTCTTTTAGAAGAAGGTTGTGTAAAAGGGGGGGTAAAAAATTGACCCTCTGAGAAGAAAAAGGCTGAAACAGCGAGGCGCTGCTTTCCAAGGTGAGAGGGATATTGAGAGCAAATGGTGAGGCAGGAGGAACCAAGAGAAGCTGTGGGTGCCATGGAGACCATGTGGGCTCTTCTCTCCAGTCAAGGGAGAAAAAGAGCCAAAAAGGGGACCGAGGGCAGGAAGAGGTGTGAGTTCTGCAGAAGTGACTTCTAAAACTTAAAGTTGGAATTCCCCACCTAGTGTGAAAAAAGGAGTCCCAGGTGTCTGAGAATATCCTGCTGTTGAAAGCAACATTATTTGTGCCTAAATATTTTTCTAGGGAGAGTTTTCTTAGGTTTTATCAGATTCAGTAAGTAGGTCCTTGAACCATAAAGAGCTTTGCCAAAGTTGATGAGCTTCAACTTGTTTAGAGAGAAATGATTCTGGAAGGAATAACCCACTTACTGAGTAACTTCTCAAATAAGCTGATCATTGTTTATCAAAGAGGAGAACCTGAAGGAGTAGAACACGGTACTGCCATGGGAAATTGAGGTCATTCTTCCACTCATTCATTTCACAAATATTTGCTGAACATCTACTCTGTCAAGCACGATTTAGATTCTGGGACAGAGTAGTGAAAAAAGACAGAGAACGCAATTGCTGTCCCGTAGATTGAAACCTTCATTCTAATGACGGGCAGAGTGACTGTAAAAAAATAATGATAACAATAAAAATTTAAAAAAAAGCAAAACGTTAACATATTCGAAGAAAGCACCATACTAAGGAGAAAATCTACACAGAATAGAAAGCTAGGAAGGGCTAGGGGTGAGAAAGAGGTTCAGTGTAAAACAGATAATCAGGAAAAGGCTTACTGAGCTGATGTTTGAGCAACCATCTGAAGAAAGCAAGAGACGAAGTCTGAGGAAGGAGGATTCAAGGCAGAGGAGACAGCAAGCACAAGGCCCTGAGGCAGCAGCATGCCTCATGTATTTGAGGAGGCTGGTGAGGCTGACGTGAAATGAGCACGAAAGAGGATTCTAAAAACGAGGGACCAGTGGTTGGCCTAAAGGCGACGTTGCTAGACTCCCACGTAGTCAACGGTGGTTCAAGTTCTGGACTCGGTAGCTTAAACTCACTCTGGGTGTATGTATGTGCATGCCTAAGATTCCAAGAGGAGAATGGAGGAGAAGGGATTGAGGTGTGGCCATCACCCCAGGCGTGACTTCTCACTTTCTGTCTCCCTGTCTCTGTCTTGCATGTGCCCTATCACAAAAATCCCAAAAAAAAAAAAAAAGAAAGAAAAGAAAAGAAAAAGAAACAAGACCAGAAGGATGATCTCCATGATCATGCACTACAGTCTAAGTTAATATAAGCCCTTTGTCTTTTAAACAAGTAAGAAAGTGTTACAGGCTCACCCTGGCCTCATTACTGAAAACAGGCTGCCTACAGAGAGCAGGGGGTGAAAGTTAGAGATGAGTTTGGAGGATCTTGCTGACAACAAACGATTGCATCTCAACCAGAGTGGTAGTTACAAAGATAGCATGAAGTGAGCAGGTTCCAGTTGGGGAAAAGTTTCCTGGAGGGCTGGAAAGAGGCAGTAGCGACACATCTCAAAGGCGTCAAGGTATTTGGGGCTATGCCCTGCCAACCTGGTAGAGCCTGATTAGAGGTGCTTTCCAGCTGGTACTATGCCATGCCAAGGAAGCCCTGGCCCTCACTAGCTGGGCCCCTGGACAAGTCATCATTTATTTCTCAGGACTGAAGTTTCTTGACCCAGAAACAGAAAGGACAAATACCTGATGTGCCCAATGACTCTGGATGGGACTCTGCCATCTTAAAGTATCTTCTCATTCTGGGAACTACAATTTGGGCTCATTGAGTAATTTTTAAGGCATCTGAGCTGCTACATCAGAGCGACACTGTTCTTTGAATAAGTAAGCAGCTGATTTTCCCTCCCCTGGGCTTCCCACTGCACACAGGATTTATGCTTGATTTGCTCCTTAGGTGGTGGCCTTGGGGTGGGGCAAGAGAGAAAGCGCCTGTGTGTTATGACAGGGGCACAGAAATTCATCTCAGCCAGGCTGAGCCACGCATCATAAAAGGCCAAGATCCTAGTGAAAGCGTGCGTAGACAAGAAAGTACTTTTGACTAAGAACAGGTGCATAATTAAGCAACACCCACTCCCCATGTCAATGCAGATGGCCTGAAGCCCTGAACTGGGAAAAGCAGAAAACAGTGTGCCTCATAATTTCACAATCCAGGGCAAACAGGAAAGGTCACTGCTAAGATTAGTTAGCCTGAAATGGAAAATATGAAACCTTTAATAAAGAAAAACCTCATCTCAGTCCAATTAACATGGTAAAAAGATAAATAAATAAAGTGTTTAGCAACTGGGAAACTACTCTTTTGGTAATAAAATGCAGATGTTAAGGAAGGCTGTGGCTGGCAATCTTGAGCGAGGCTGTCCCATTTGAGTCACTTTTCTTCTCAAAGTCCCTGCTGAATGAGTCACGACACACACAGCTGCCTGCCTGCCCCAGGCTTGGGTCCACAGGTGGACTCCTACCTCAGTCGAGCCAGGTAGACTCTGTTTCTCAGCAGTTTGGAAAGATGAGCTGATGCTCAAGTGAAAAACATAAGAAAACTGGGCTGGCACAGGGGTATTTGGGACAAGCATATACACTCAGGGGCTTCTAGATAGATAAAAACAGGGACCAGCAGTTAGTGTAATGGCTATGTTGCTGGACTCCCACGTAGTTGACCGCGGTTCGAGTCCTGGACCCAGTAGCTTAAACTCATGCCGGGCGCGTGTGCGTACATGCCCAAGATCCCAAGAGGATAATGGAGGAGAAGGGATTGTGGCGTGGCCATCCCCCCAGGGCGTGATTTCTCGCTTTCTGTCTCTCTGTCTCTCTCTGTCTTTCTGGTGAGTACACACGCCCTATAGCAAAAACCTCTCCAAAAACAAAACAAAAAGGAAAGCAGAACAAGAAACTGCAGGGCCCTGGAGAAACCAACAGAGAAACTCAATGCTAATGTTCCACTTGTGGGCCTCAGTCCTTGGTCTCAGCAGTTCCTGCCCTTAGTTTCTTTCTTTTTCTTTCTTTCTCTCTTTCTTTTTCTTTTTCTTTCTCTCTCTCTCCCCCCCTTCTCTTTTTAAAGAATTATTCATTTAATTTTATTTATTATTATCACTCTTCAATTTGACCAGAGAGAGAGGGCACGGATAGGGAAAGCAAGCTACTAGATTCAGGACCATGTGGGAATCCAGCACCTCAACCACCATACCACCTGCTGGCCCCACCTTGTTTTCTTTGAATAGCTCCTGCATCCATCCAATAAATTCCTCTTTGTGGCTGAACATCATTGGAATGATTTCAATTTCCCATAACAATTAACCTCTAAATTGTGTAGTACTGGAATCAGCAGGTGGCATGGTAGTTAAGGCCCTGGATTCCACATGGCCCTGGAGAAACCAACAGAGAAACTCAATGCTAATGTTCCACTTGTGGGCCTCAGTCCTTGGTCTCAGCAGTTCCTGCCCTTAGTTTCTTTCTTTTTCTTTCTTTCTCTCTTTCTTTTTCTTTTTCTTTCTCTCTCTCTCTCCCCCCCTCTCTTTTTAAAGAATTATTCATTTAATTTTATTTATTATTATCACTCTTCAATTTGACCAGAGAGAGAGGGCACGGATAGGGAAAGCAAGCTACTAGATTCAGGACCATGTGGGAATCCAGCACCTCAACCACCATACCACCTGCTGGCCCCACCTTGTTTTCTTTGAATAGCTCCTGCATCCATCCAATAAATTCCTCTTTGTGGCTGAACATCATTGGAATGATTTCAATTTCCCATAACAATTAACCTCTAAATTGTGTAGTACTGGAATCAGCAGGTGGCATGGTAGTTAAGGCCCTGGATTCCACATGGCTGACTGCGATTCAAGTCCTGGACTTGGAAGCTCAAACGCATCAGTTAGGCTGCTCAGCACAGGAAGATAATGCTGTTCTCCTGGAGAAGGGCAGTGAGACTGGGAAAAGGTTCAGGAATTGTGTCTGGAGTTTTGTAGGACTACTTTAGGGTATCACACAGTAAGTGAAATAACTGGCCATCCCTGCAGCTGATCTGGAATCAGCTTTTTAAGCTGATCTAGGGAGGGAGTTAGAAATTATTCACCTTCTTTTCCTCCACCTTCAACAGAGGATTTGGCTGTGATCATGGTCTCAGTGTTCTCTGGTTATCTCCGTAGAGCACTGTTTAAGAGTGATCATGACTTGGGTAATTCTCCCTTAACCCTGACAGGTCACAAACACCTTTGAGGAAAAGCTCAGGGGTCCTTACCTCCAGAGGGCGTGCCAGCAACTCTCCTGAGGAATTTAACCCACTCTTCCATCTCCGCCTGGGAGCTGGCCATGAGGACGTAGGAGTCCTGTCCTGTCCGATTTTGGTCCCATGAGGCTGGAGGAAGAAGTAGCACATGTAACAGTCTTAGAGTGGTAAGGACGCCAGAACAAGGGGAAGGGCAGGAAAGACAAACTCAAGTTGATTTATTGGTTCAGTGAAGCACCAGCAGTCAGATAACACAGAAACCTTATCTGATTATCCTCAGTCCCACTCAATATCCGTGTACTCATATGGTTTTTGTTGAAGCTGTAATTCGATAGACACACATGGCTTACAGTCAGGATAGCTTGGGCAAAGAACTAGTTCCAGAAAGGACAGAAGCCATTTCCTTCCAAATGGAAGAGGAAGTTCATTGTGCATATTTAGAATCAGAGGAGACAAGAGTAGCCTTGGCCTCTGAAAATCATCTTGCACAAGAGGATGACAAAAAGAGGAACTGAAAATTCTCTGTATCGTACCACAAAGGATTGTCTCCCTTTAGATTAGGTAGGACCTTGAAAGTGATGGTGCCTTTAAGAAAATGGCTTTCCACTTTACTATCATTTTAGAATTATTTGTCCTTATTAAACGTGTGTGTGTGTGTGAGTGTGTGTGTGTGTGTGGTATAGACTACTGTAAGCTTAAGTGATAATGGGAGGACAAATCCTCCTACTCAGAGGATTTTTAAAGGGCAAAGTAGTTTTAAAGGGCTTTTGGTTCACAGCTCACAGTGAACTTTCAGCTGGAACTCTCAGTAGGGTTATCCTAGACTGAAAACCCAGGCTTTGGGACACATGTTATCATGGGTGGTTGTGTCCCATGAACTGCACTGCAAGAAGGATCTTGGAAATAAAACCCTGTGGAAAAGGGGCTGAATTTTTCTAGAGAGGAGAAGCTGGGAAAACAGGCTTTTGCTTGTCAGAGGAAGAGAAGAGGATAGAAGTTAGGATGAAAAGTGAAAGGAGGGCCCATGAGGGAACTACCAAGGAAGAACTGAACTTAATATTTTTTATTTGTTTTCCATAAGTAGTCATATTAAAACCCAGTTTCAGGGTTTTAAATATTTTTGTTCATTATAATTCTCTCTAGTTATCCCCAAAATGTCAAACACTCATGTGGAACTTACTACATACCAGGCACCAAGTGCTTCATGTATATTTCTATTAAGTTCTATCTATCATCATCAATGTCCCTATTTTATAGATAAAGAAACAGAGGCAGGGATAAATTAAGTAACTTGATCATGATTAGACGATAGTAAGTGGCAGAGTCAGAACTTGGACTCAGGCAAGCTAGTTCTATAATGGGCACTTTTGAACTGTGGGTATACTGTCTTCTTCACTTACTCTCTTATGCACAAAACCACCTTGTGTAATTGGTGAAGAAGAAATTAAGGGAAGGGGTACCCTGGGCACTGTGGCCTCCCTACCATGGTCACAATACAGCAGTGGTGGCAAAACTGTATGTCCAGATCAGCAGTCCTAGAGCTGGGAGGGCTAGGATTGGTATAAGAGCAAGAGGCAGAGACAGGGAGATGTAACCTCACTGTGGTATATCCAGGCACATGAGATAATATCTCCTTGCTTGAAATGCATGTAGGGAGGATAACTTTTGGCTGGGAAGAGATGTCCTAAACATGGTATTCACGTGTGCAGCAGGTGATACACAGCATCCAACACACGTGAAGTGTTCAAGTAAATAGCAGCTGTCATTTCTCATTAGGTGATGTTGAGCTATAGGAGGTGCTGACCTGCCACCATTTTCGACCTACTAAAATTGCGATTTCACACAGTTCAATGTGTATTTCTAACTGTAATTTTAATGTCCTACTCACCTTGTAGACTGAGTTGCTTTTCGTGAGTAGGAATGATGCCTTTTCTTATCAGTCTCTCAGTGCCTAGGACAGTGTCTGGCTCTGAGCACACACTCATATATGCTTTCAGTATTGATCTGAATGTGCCCCCATTTAGCTCATGAACATTATTTGAATACTCAATACTAGCTAATGAACTAAAATAAGCTCATGAACTATATACAGAACAACTATTCATGTTTTTATTTTATTTTATTTTTTATTTTCCAGAAGGTGCATACACTTTCTGAAGATAGAGAAAGAGTGATAGAGGGAAAGAAAAGAGAGAGAATTTAAAAGCATCCCTCATGAGGGATGGTCATGCTGCAGTTCTTTCTCCTCCATCTCTTCCTGTTTGTGGAATTTGGGGCACACACACACACACACACACACACTCATCAAGCATGTTTCTCAAGCTGCCAGATCCCAGACTCAAACTGCACAGTCAATAATGTAGGATCCAGCTGCTTTAACAATTATGCCCCTGGCTGGCCCCACTACGCATTCATAGGTTGGTTGGTTCACTGGTTGAAGGACTCACTGAATATAGCCTCGATTTCTAGAATCAAGAAGTAAAATGGGACTGTAATGTACCTCTGCATTATTTTCTGTTGCTTACCTGGAATGATTTCAAAGACAAACTTGCCAGCTTCATCTGGGTTTGTGGCAATCTCCTTGATCGTACTTCCTGGTAGATACATGGAGCCCTAAAAGAGCAAAAGTCCAGCCTTTAAGATAAGCAACAATTATGTCACCTGTGACCTAATATTAAGTTGGAGAGCAGATAGCATTATGATGGGAGGGTGAGGAGGGCAGGTGGAGAGGAACGTGGAAAGCTTCCATCTCAGCTTCGATGGGTTCTTCTGCTACTCAGGACTTGGTCAAACTAAGTGGCAGCTACCTACCTGAGAGCAAGCTAGGTGCCTAGAGAGAAAGGGTGAGGCCTTGGCAGTGAGATGACATGTTACCCTCACTGACATTTGCCTCTTCCCATTTTTCTAAGGACCTGAATTCATGACCACTCAGACACTTGATCTTTTAGAAGGCCTAGAAGATCAAGATTGACCATACCATGTCGTCAAGACTGACCATACCATATTGCTGCCTGCCAGAGCAAACAGTAAGGACCCAACTACAGGTAGCCATGGCGGAGCCGGGCACTCAGTAAGGATCAAATTACAGGCAGCTGTGGAGGAGGCGGGTACTCAGTAAGGACCAAACTACAGCAGCCATGGAGGAGGTGGGTACTCAGTAGCAACAAGAGCTGCTGAGTAGCACTTTCTAGGTGCCTGCCTCTTTGCTCACAAACTTGAATGTATTATTCACTTAATCCTCCCTTCAATCTTCCATGCAGGGTATCACACAGATCTTACAAGGGAGGAAAATGGGATCAGAACGGTCCCATTATTTGCTCAAGGTCATGTATTATTCACTTAATCCTCCCTTCAATCTTTCATGCAGGGTATCACACAAATCTTACAAGGGAGGAAAATGGGATCAGAAAGGTCCCATTATTTGCTCAAGGTCGCAGAGCTAGTGAGTGGGAGAAGGATAGTTCATCCCAGAAGTAAGTCCAAGGCCAGTGCTGCCATCACAGCTGAGGTGGTAGGAAAAGGAGCCATTGGAAGAGAATGAGAGTTCAGGGGGATATGTGACCCCTTCTACGTGGATATGCCATTAGAAAAGCAAGTCACCTGCATGCACGGGTGTATGCATGCTGCTTTATCCTTTACAGTTTACACTTTTAGATCCCCACAGCAGCACCATATCAAGAGCAGGGTGAAATTTATTACTTGTACTTTGTGGACAAAGATATGCATTTTGGAGGTCTAAGTGATACACAAAGTGACACAATTAATTCGTACCAAAGTTACTCATCATTAATATCTCACTGGATGTTGAAAGCAGCACGTCTGATTCTGAGATGAGTAAACCTGTGTCCTGTATTCCACAACAAAGTATGGATGAAGAGAATCAGCAGCAGAGAAAGCTATAAAGGCAAGGATCTTAAGGAAATCTTGGAACTAAGATCAGCTCAGGAACCTGAAAGAATCCATGTTTCCTGTCAGTCTAGAAACAGAGATGTCTAAGACTAAAGGAGAGAAAAAGAAAGGGGAAAGGAGGAGTAGAGGAGAAGAAGGGGCAAGAGAAAGGACAGGAGGAGGAGAAGAAAGGGGAGAGGGGAGCGAAAGGAGGAGGACAATGAGAACAAGGAAGATGAAGGGGAAGAGAAAAGGAAAAGGAGAAGAAAAATAATCTATGACTGAATTCTGCAACTCTTCTACATTCCTCTTACTTTATTACCTAGTAAGCTCCACCTTCATGATCCTCACCATCTTTAGTAAGTTACATCATTGCCTTCAGGAAAAGAAAAATGCTGGGCTACTTTAGATATATTACAATGTCAGAATGAAAGGTCATGTTACTTTTAAACAGGAAGGAGAATTGTCTGGTAGGAGGAGAAGGAAAATGCAGTTTCAAAGGAACCTGCCTCTCTTTAAGTATCTCTCTAAACTCTCATTTAAAACTCCAAATCACTTCATCAGCAAATAGTAAAATTAAGATCCTAAAAATGCATATACTATTTGCTGGGCAGTTACTGGGCGTTAGACTGTGCTAATCGCCCTGAAGGCTAGCATCTTTCACCTTCTTAAGGACTCTTTGAGGAAAGGACTGTGCTTTTCCCCATCGGAGAGATGAGGTTAGTTAGCTGACCAAAGACCACCAAGCTAGTTAACAGGAAAGCTATGATTCAAACTTGGTTGGTGTGATTCTGGGATTACAAGACTTTACTTAGAGTTCCCATTTGCTGGAAGAAGTCACAATCAGAGGTAAAGTTGCTCACACCAAGGAATAAATGACTAATTGCAGGCCATCCTCACACTGAGCATGACAACCTTGAACATCACAAATGGATAAAGGGATGTGGGTAGGGCCAGACAGTGGTGAGGTGGTTTAGGCAGCTGGATCCTGCACGGCCAACTGAGGGGTGTGGGTCCCAAACCTGGCAGCTTGAAAAACACGCCAGATGCATGTGTGTGTCCATATCATCCTGAGAGGAGAACGGAAGAAAAGGGATTGCAGTGTGGCCATCTCCCCAGGGAGAGTGATTTCTCACTTCCTCTCTCTCTCTCTCTACCGCTCTCTCTCTGGTGAGTGCATGCACCCTATAGTAAAACAAAAAGAAGAAGAAGGAGAAGGAGAAGGAGAAGAAGGAAGAAGAAGAAGAGGAGGAGGAAGAGAAGGAGGAGGAGGAGGAAAAGGAGGAGAAGAAGAAGAAGAAGAAGAAGAAGAAGAAGAAGAAGAAGAAGAAGAAGAAGAAGAAGAAGAAGAAGAAGAAGAAGAAGAAGAAGAAGAAGAAGAAGAAGAAGAAGAAGAAGAAGAAGAAGAAGAAGAAGAAGAAGAAGAAGAAGAAGAAGAAGAAGAAGAAGAAGAAGAAGAAGAAGAAGAAGAAGAAGAAGAAGAAGAAGAAGAAGAAGAAGAAGAAGAAGAAGAAGAAGAAGAAGAAGAAGAAGAAGAAGAAGAAGAAGAAGAAGAAGAAGAAGAAGAAGAAGAAGAAGAAGAAGAAGAAGAAGAAGAAGAAGAAGAAGAAGAAGAAGAAGAAGAAGAAGAAGAAGAAGAAGAAGAAGAAGAAGAAGAAGAAGAAGAAGAAGAAGAAGAAGAAGAAGAAGAAGAGACATGAAGTTGGGGGAGGAAAGAGTGGGGCTAGAGGATAGGGGCACTGAGAGAAGGAGGGATTTTCTCAGGGAGGGAAGGGTGGCCCAGGTTACGCATAACCACTTTCACCTACTTCACAAGTTGACTAGGGTACACTCTGTATACAGATGGAAAGAGAGAGGTTTATTTTACACCACAAGCTGAAAATCCTGCAACAATGAAGCTGGGGAGGTGCAGGGGGCAGAACCGTGACAATGGAATGATAGAGGCATTTTGCGTTGGCTCATGAGAACTATTGCTCATATTTTCAGGAATTCTGTGAGTCAGTGTTAGATGCAGCTATTACTAAAACTTAAACTGTAAGTTTACAATGAAATATGTCTTGCTGAAAAAGATAATAATGCTCAATAGCTATCATTTCCTATTTATTTTACTACTATTTCTGCTGTGGTGGTTGTTTGCATCTATTCTCCATCAGTGTGGTGAAGATTCTAAGTAATCTGTGTTATTTCACATCTCTTCTCAATTTTGAGTTCAGTGATAGTGTGTTCGTAGCTTGAATCAGTCATGATGTGAATATTTACATTACAGAAATTAGCACACAAATCAGCTCCCCCACCAGAGAGCTGGCTGTTAGACATTTACCAGCACGCCACTGACAGAAAACCACCTGTGGTAATGTCTTGGAAAAACAGGGAGAAGAGACAACAGGGTGGTGGGTCTACCCTACCAAGCTAGGATTGATTGAAATCAACACTGCAGCAAGACTTGAGGGCAATTTGCAAAAATTCTGTTTTAAATATCTTCCCTGATGAAGAAGCTTTTTAAATGGGCTCTATAAAGCTAGTTCCTAGACTTATAGTGCATTGTACACATTGTACAGTGAGAGCTATACAGGACCTTTCTGACAATGCAGGAAAAAATGCATACACTGCCTTCTATAGAGGGACCACAATTCCCCCAAAAACACACACTAAAAAGGCTATCATACATGTTCCGTCATTCATTTAATCATTCTCCTTGGTTGGAGATTAGGTCCAATGTTTATCATTATAAATAGCATTATATATCCCTTCTAAAGGAGATTAGGTCCAATGTTTATCATTATAAATTTCATTACATATCCCTTCTAATTTCTTTGGATAGCTTCTTAAAACCAGAGTCACTTGGGTCTAAGGGCATGATGTGCTTTTAGTAAATCTGATTAAATGGCTTTCTAGAAAGGTCATCCCAGCTTACGCATATATCATCAGTGTATGCCAAGACCCTTTTCCCTGCATTGCCCCAAGACTATATTGTATAATATCTACTATTTTGGTTTAGGGAGAGGGAAAGGTATGTGTGTACGGGTGTGTTCTTTTTTCTTAAATTCGTATTATATCTCAATTATAAAAAATTAGGACATAAAAGAAAGTAAACAATTTTGTATACAACCCTAGTCTTTAAAGATAACCAAAGTTAACACCTTTGTTTATTTTTTCCATAGACACAGAGTCTTGTTTTTGTCAAGAATGGGTTAGTATTTACAATATCTTCTCTTGTAAAAAATTTTAAGACAACAATATTATTATAAACATATCTCCATTTAAAAATACATTGATTTAGAGTATTAAAAGTCTGAGTTGTATTTGATTTCATAGCTATAATATATATATATATAAATGTATGATATGCTAGTTCCTTCCACTCACTGGGCATTGTTTTCTCATCACTACTAAACAACACCGTGGTGAAAACCTGAACAGGCAAATTTAATTATCTACATCATTCTTAACCATTCACTTAGCATACATTTCTACAATTAGAAATGTGGTCTAAGGGTTGTTATTTTTTACATTTTTTTAAAGAGAGATTTTTACTATAAGGCACATGTAAAGTGAGAAATCACCCCCAGGGGGATGGCCACGCTGCAATCCTTTCTCCTCCGGTCTCCTCTCGGGATTTGGGGCACACACACAGGCACCCAGTGTGAGCTTAAGCATCTAGGCCCAGGACTCAAACTGCAATCAACTACGTGAAAGTCCAGCCACATAACCATTATGCCATCTGCTGGTCCCATAAGGGTTTCTATATTTTAAAAGGCATATTACTCTCCAGAAAGATTACACAAATCTTCCTTTATGCCAGCTCTGCGTAAGAATTCCTGTTTCCTAGTTATCATGAACATTTCTAGAAAATCTTTGCCAATTTTATAAGGGGACATTGCTGTCTCATTAGCGTACATTATATGTCCTCAACTGTTACCAAGGTTGAAGATTTTATATGTGCTGGTTGTCCAAACATTTCTTTGGTAAGTTGCCCATTTATATCAGTGCTCATTTTGTTACTATGGTATTTGGACTTTTCTTATGAATTTGAATATAATACTTTTAATATTTAAAAAATCTGTTTGTCATATAGACATACACAATTTTTCCTATTGGGTCGTGAGAAGAATCATGACATATTTCTCTATTTTTTTTTTTCTAGCAAAATGCATCATGACCTTTCTGGTGACCCAATAGTTATTCTCTGCAGTTTCACTTTACTATGCTAGTTTTAAGATATCCTTCTACTTATGAAGTTAAATTTGTCTTTTCCTTGTGCTGTCTTAAAAAAACACACTCCCCAAAGATCACATAGACAACTACCTTTTCTTCTGGTAGCCTTATGAATTTATTGTTGACATTTAGATCTTTAATCTAACTAGAATCATGAATGGTATGAAGCATAATGTGGAAAAGTACCTTTACTTTCTCCAAGAATTGAGCTTGTCTATACCTTTCATTTCACTTCTAAATATATGAAACATCCAGGAATCACAAAACAGCATTAAACAATGGCATAAAAATATAGCTTTATCTTAAACATATTTTTCTTTGTCTTAATAAAATAATTATGACTTTATGAAAAACCTATAAAGATATCCAGTTACTTTTTGTGATTATTATACATGAATATCATCCTACATTCCAAACAGTGGGAAATTAATGAAATAAATTGTGGAATGTCAATGCAAGAGATTATTTTGCCACAAGTAGTAATTACAATGTAGAATAATATTTATTGTAAAGGGGCAACTATTCATGATATATTATTAATTTTTAAATAAATGATATAATTATACTAATCTTGCATTTGCTGACTTTCTAAATTCATATGTATAGGAAAAGCTGAAGGAGATGGGGATTTATATGACTATTTCTTGCTTACCAGACTGTGAATGATTTTTATTTCCGACTTGGTGATTTTCTGCATCTTCCATATTTGTTTTTATGCACATCTATAGCTTTTATAATCAAAATATACATATAAGTATACAGTAAAATATTCTTTCTATGTAATTATCATTTTATTCTTAAAGAGTTTTTTTTTAATTTGAAATGAGTGTTATATTTTAGCAAATGCTTTTTCAGCCATCTATTGAGGGGTTGTGTGTTTTTTTCTCACTCAATCTATTGATCTAATTATTACATTAACAGATTTCCTAAAAATAAACCATCTTGGACGTCCTAGAAGACACTTTACCTAATTATTTCAGGCTAATTTAATCTTGAAAAAGCCTTGAGTTCCCTTCTCTCAGGAGTAAGCAAGGATCTTTAATATTTGTTTTACATTTTGACATGAGTTTATATTTTTACATAACAATTTTTACAGTTGCTTCACATCATTTGATCCTGTGACAAATGCAAACCAAGTAGTACTGTTTCATTTTATCAAAGAAGTAAAAGGGGTCCAGAAAGGAACTAATGACATGGCCAAACAGTGGCAGAACCAAGAAAAGAACACAACAAGATTTGATATAAAGTACCTCTCACCTTCTACGAGTCATGGAATCAAACACTGCCCACTTGACCTTTCTATTGATTTAGAACACCCAAAGCATTTTGGCCATCTCTTTTATTGTCTGCAGATGGGATGACTTCCTGCATTATGTGAATCCACCAACCATCAGTGTTGTAGCCTGGGATTGCTCAGCTCTGATAATGTCTGGGTTATTTAAAAAGGGGAAGGAAGTCTGATTATCACGCACAGGATACCTGGCAGGAACCAGTCTGTGGTGGGGTCTCTGTGGTCTTCTCTGGGCCTCTGATAGGACAGACAGAACACTCAGAGCCCTTAGGTACAGGGCCTGGTTAAGCAGGTCCTGATGATGCAGCATAGATCCTCAAGTCTTCCCTCAAAGAGAACTGTCCTCTTCTAAAATGAATGTTTCATTTTGGTCCCATTTACCTGCCTATCCACCTCCAATACCCACACAATTCTTACCTTCATACTTCTTAATGTTTTATCCTGGCTCCACAAGATTCTAGAGTCTGTCTTCTCTAATAAGTTCCTTCTAGCCCAAGTCCACCATTTTATCTCCACAAACATGAGCTCTGGGAAAGTGACCAGATGTCCTGATTGCACTGAAACATCAAGTTCACACCCTGTCTCCCCAGTGTAAATATTAATAGTGTCCCCTTTTATTCTTTCACACTATAGTGGCCATGAAGTATCAATAAGATATGGAAAAGATACCTAGGCTGAAGATTTAGGATCTCACAGCCTCATCTACTCCATCAGGAAATTCTGATCACTCAACTTTCAAGGTATATTTGGCAGGGCCAGCAGGTGATGTGATGATTAAGGCATTGGACTCCCACACGGCTGACCGTGGTTCAAGTCCTAGACCTGGCAGCTTGCTTTCTCTTTCTCTGTCTCTGATGAACATGTGCCCTATAGCAATTTAAAACATAATAATAATAAATAATTACCAAAAAAGACATTCTTTTTTAAAAAAAAGTGTATCTGGAATCTGTCCATTTTCCCCTATTCCACAGCTCCCACTGAAATTCTAAACATCATAACTTCTCACCTAGATTACCTTGCAGCCACTCCCCCAACCTCTGGTCTTTTGTTTGTTTGCTATAAGGCCCTTGCACTCACTGGAGAGAGACAAAGAAAGAGAGAGAGAGAGGACATGCACACCCCGGGGTGGGGGTGAGAGAGGACAGGGGGATGACCACAATCCCTTCTCTTCCATTCTCCTCTTGGAATTTTGGGCACTCATGCACACATACCCAGCATGTTTCTCAAGCCGCTGGATCTCAGTTTCAAACCACATGGTCAGCCATGTGGGATCCAGTTGTCTTAACTACCATGCTACCTGGTTGCCCCTCTCTGGTCTATTCTGAACTCAGCAGTCAGAGTCATCTTTTTACAACATAAGCTGAAGAACATCACCTCTCTGCTTGGAACCCTGCAGTGCCACTCCAGACACTCATGTTCTTCCAGTGACTTACAATGCCCTTCTCAACTGCCTGCCCTCACTTTTCTGACCTCCTACCATCTACTCCTCATTCTTGAGCTCTGCTCCTGCACATCAACCCCCTTGCTACTCCCTACAGAGGACAGAAATGTTTACCTTTGGGCCTTTGCATGGGCTGTTCCTTTGGCCTAGAGATCCAATAGCTAATTCTTCTCCTTAGTCTGCTCAAATGTCACTCTCTTCCCTAGGTCACATTGACGACCTTATTTAAAATTGCAAAACCTTCCCAAACTTTCCCATTCTACTTTTTCCTCATAGAACTAATGTTTTTTTTTTTCTAACAAACTTTCCTTACTTCTTATTTTTATTTTCTGTCTCCCCTCCATCCCTTTTATCCTATGCTCCCCATAGCAGGACCACCACCATCAGCACCAGGGTTTGAGCCATGACCTAAAGCTACATTTCAGAAACAACGTGGTGCTTGTCTTATGGAGGACCACTCTGTCATCAGGCAGCTCAGCTTATTTATCTAGAAAATGGTGAAAAGGCAAAAACGACCTTCTTGCAAATGAATGTCTCTGGTGCTATTGAGAAGGCCATGTGGTTGAAGCTGGACCTATGGGGTGCTGTGCCCACTCTGTCTGGAGAGGGAGAGCCCTAATGCAGGGGGCTAACAGCTCTGCTGGTACCTGCGGCTTCAGGTCCTCCTCGTCCTTGTAGTAGTAGAGCTGCTGTGCCCTCAGCACAAAGTACCTCTGCTGCCAGTTCTTCACGATGGACCTCTGCTTCTTCAGCCAGCCCATCTTGATGGGCCTTTCCAGCAGGTTGGGGGTGGACGCCGGATGGAAGGCTGCCATCTGCTCGCCGGTCATCACGCTCCTTGACCGAGCTGTAGAGAGGAACACAGGCGACTGAGCCGGGGCAAGAAGCAGTGACACCACAGTGGGTGGTGAGACAAGAGAGGAACCCCTGAAGGGGCTGAAAGCGAGTGAGATCACAGCCTGGTCCAGTTCAAGGGGCCAGATCTGTATCACAGAAAATCCCCCATGACCCAGAGAGGCATCAGAGGAGCTTGTTCTCGATCAGGCCCCGAACGAGGCGAGAGCTGGAGGCCCAACACACACGCAGTTGGGCAGCTGCTGCCGGCCCCCGCATTCTGCAAAGCGAAACACTGGCTGGAGCCTTCTGAAGAGGAAGTGGCCGCAGCATCTGACAAAAGGTGCTTCCTTTTTCCTGCGTGGGAGTCAGTATCTGACAAGAGAGAAAAGAAAATACGGCCTCGCTTTGAGAGTTCAGAGTGAGTCCCACGCAGCTGCGGAGGCACCGGAAGCGCCTGGGCATTCTTCCATGGAGGCTGTCCCAAGGAGGAGCTAGCCATGTAGGTTCCGACCTCACTGAGGGGCAGAGTCCTTCTACCGCAGACCCTACTAGAGCACTGCCCACCCAGCAGGGCATCGGCCCCTCCTGAGTTGTCCTGCTGAGTGTCATTGAGTGCCACTCTGTCCTTGCCCTCCGAGAGTGCCGACACTATTCTATGCTGGCCTTCCTATTACTTTTTCAGCCAGTTTATCACTGGCAGCAGAACTTGGAAGCAGGATTTGAAACCAGACCCCTCAGTTCACTCCAAGGCATATCTGACTTTATTTTCATGCAATAGTTCTGCCTATCATTGGATGAAGTCCAGGCCTATGCCTCCACATTGTGTCTCCATGGTAACTCTCACCCAGGGCAAGTAATCTCCTTTCCTTACCTCCACAAGAATCCATCCATCACTCTGATTCTTTATTTAATATGGCCTTCTGAGCCTGGGCTTCCTTTCTTTCCAGCCACCTCCACAAGAATCCATCCATCACTCTGATTCCTTATTTAATATGGCCTTCTGAGCCTGGCCTTCCTTCCTTTCCAGCCTGTTCAACAATAACCTTAAACCCACATTAGAAGAGCAGCCCTGCAGTTCAGCGGTAAAGCGAGCTGGATCCCACATGGCCAACCACACTTCATATACCAGCTCTGGTAGCTTGAAAAACATGCTGGGCACATGTGTGTGCATGTTCAAAATCCTGATAGGATGAAGAAATGGAGGAAAAAGAATTGTGGCATGATCTCATTTCACGGGGTGTGGGGGTGGTCCTCTCCCTCTCTGGGGAAAAAGAATTGTGGCATGATCTCATTTCACTGACGGTGGGGGTGGTCCTCTCCCTCTCTGAATGGAGTACATACTCCTTGCCAATACAATAAATAAATAAATAAATAAATAATTTTAGAAAATCTTGTTAGAGCTCCCTGTCCCTGACCTTGTGCTGTCACTCTCCCTCACGCTGCTAATACACAATGTCTGCCTTCTTCTCCTGCCAATTTTGTGGGAGAAGTTCTCCCTCCTACAATCTCTCTATTCAGTTTTGCCAATCTCTGGGACAATCATGACATAGCTGAACTAAGCCATCACTCCACTCTCATCCCGTTTCATCTCACCTGATTAGAGACTAGTTCTTCCTTTTCTAGCTCTCTGACCATGGGTAAATAATGCACCTTCCCTGAGCCTCAGTTCCCTCACTTGTCAAGTAAAATAATAATAATCCCACTATACAGAATTATTCTGCAGACTACACAACCACTTAATGCAGTCCCTGGTCAAAGGTAAGTTTATGGTACTCATTTTTATCAACCAAAGACTTGACTTTCTACTACAAGAATGGAAATGGTCCTGGAGAGCTTCTTTAACTTGCCTTGTCACTTTAAAATGTCACTCCATCATTAAGTAATATTAATATTTTGATGATAATTTAGTAGTATATCTTCAAAGGGTTTTTTTTTTTTCCCTATCTGTGTCCTGGTAGCTCAGTTAATATCTTGATCTTAGATCTTGCTCTTACTTTCAGTTATTTTCAGTATATAACTCAAAGACCAATCATCTGGGAGCTGATCACTGACTCCAAGGCTGCGTAAATAATACAAAGGAAACATAGGAGGTTTTTGGCAGGGATGCATTGGGGAGGAAGGAATTTTAAGCACTGTATACTTCTCTGTGTCTCTCTAAATCAGAGGCTATAGCTTGCAAAGATGCTTATCTGAGAAAAAGAGCAGAGAATAGGCCAAGTGAAAGGGATGGTTTATATGCATAATGAAAATGGAAGAGCAAACCATTCAAGCAGATGCAGGGTTATTTTTTCTCACCTCAAAAGAGTCTCAATGTAGCCCATCCCATTATGTCTTTTGTGACCGTACACCTGAAACAACAATCAGACACGGGAGGGTGGGCCCCCTCCTAGCTGCAATGTAACGAGGGGCCTTCATATGGCTTCTAGACAATGCCAACAAATGGAACCAGCACAGGAGAGGAGGAAAATAGGAGGTTCCACACAGCGCCTATGAGTACTCAGGCTTCGCAGGCAATCTCCAGAGACCCACAGACATTGTTAGGACCACTGTAGGAAACAGGAGAGACTGCAGGTCTTCAACGGCATTAAGGGTGTGGGACGGCGTGAGCAGGGGCCAATACGCACTGCATATTGGAGAGGATGGGGTATTAATTTGTGTGTAACTATGGGCAATTTTTTTTTTATGCTTTGTTGTGTCAAGAACAGCAACAACAACAAATAAAAACAACCCTCCTCCAGAAGTATCTGTACATTGCAGAATAGTCTGGCAAAGGCAGGAGTAGGTGTGAGGATCTTGTGTTCTCGGACCTGACCAAGACAAGGAATTTTGATGTCCTGTGACAGAAAGATACCACCTTGTCTGCCTACATAAGATTGAGGCATTGACCAACCATATTTTATATTCTATAAATTACACAGCTGCCCATACGTCCAACCAGTATTTCCGGAGTCACCCCCCATGACCATAGGCATTGGCCCACCAGCCACAGCCAGAGACTGAATGGCTCAGTACAAACCCTCCCACTTCTGGAATTAGGCCCAAACACCGGGGGATGCAGTGGGAGGTTCAGATGAGCCAGTGACTGAGCAGGGGAACCTCTGGCCCTGTGTGCAGTGTGATGTCCCACCACAACCCACAGCATTGCTTATCAGCCAGACCTGTCATAGGATGCTTCAAATATCAGGGAAGGGAGCCTGGTGGGCCTCCAGCTTGACTGGGTTTTGACTAACATTCCTTGCTAGTTTCTCTGAACAGTCTGTCTTTGTGGGTGTGACTTATTTCCGGATAAAGTAAACAAAGAAAACTGTTACTATTAATGGAGCTGTTTGTCATAATGAAAATAATAACTATGATAAGCTTTGCTATGAGCCAGTCATTGTCCCCTCAGAGCCCGTTCCCAGCCCTTCGGGAAGGAGCTGACCCAGGCCATAGGGAGGGAGAGACAGCTACGGGCAGACCAGAGAAGCAAGGAGGAAAGGCAGTTACTCAGCCTCCATAGGACACTGGGGCAAGTGGAGAGTGAAGGGCTCGGTAGGGTCAGAAACCCACCCTTATTCCAATGGAGAGAGAAAGAACAAGCCCCTAGCACTGTACTGTCCAACGTATCAGCCACTAGCTGTGAGGGACTGTGTACATTTGAATGGATTAAAATTCATTAAATTAAGTTAAAATTCAATTTCTCAGTCACACCAGCTACATTTCAAGTGCTCAGTTGTACTCTGTGGGTCGCGGCTCCAGTATCGGACATTTTTATCATGATAAAATGTTCTGTTGGTCAGTACTTCCTAGAAGTCAAGTGC
Source organism: Tupaia belangeri chinensis (assembly GCF_000334495.1). Lineage (NCBI taxonomy): Eukaryota > Metazoa > Chordata > Mammalia > Scandentia > Tupaiidae > Tupaia > Tupaia belangeri. The sequence goes on from NW_006159809.1 coordinate 9,445,975, forward strand.
TATCATTATAACGCCAAGGATCAAATGAGCCATATCGGTGGACAGATGGACTTCCGTCCGAGAACTCAAGCAGGATGGCCCCGAGAAGATGTGGCTTCAGCATCAGACATTTAACTTTAACCTGAGAGGTAATAGGGAGCATTCGGTGTTCCTGAGCAAGGAAGGAGCATGAGAAAAGATAGATGAGTTATGTGATTGACTCTGTGCTGATTTTAGTCTGCGACTGAGGGAAGGTGCCAGAAAGAGAAGAAGAGAAGTGGAAGAAGTGCCACACTTTCAGGAATGTTGTTTCTATAGGAGTCATCTGCTTTTTGACCCAAGTTAAAGCAAAAGGAAATTAAGGAAGGAAGTACGAACGGGGAAGTCAGCTGGAAAATGGTATCACTTCCTTTCTTTACCTTTCCATCTTCTAACTCCTAACCCCCTAAATGATCACATGATCTTTTAGAGTCTATGACCGAGAAATTTCTTCTATCTGCTCTCAGCTCTGCCTCAATATCGATTATGTTTTAGATGGCTGTGAATGTGGGAGTGACGTGTGAGTAGTTCATTCAAAGCTGGGAGGAGCTACACATTTAAGATAGTTTCTGCATATGTTGATATGAGCCACGCATTAATTTAAGAACCATGTTTAAATGAATTTGAAAGAGAGCAGAATTTACAGGGTTTCACCCCAGACTGTCCTGAGCTACAAAGCTATCTGTCCAGCTGCCTGCAGGCACCTTGCTGGAAATCTCAAGTTCACCATGTTGTGGGCCTGCCTTAACACCTTCCTGGTTCTCATTGTCTGCCACTCCCCTGCCTCACACTGACAAACACACCCCAAACTGCTTTACCTCCCGTGGTCTGTATGATGTGCTATGAGTGACAACCTTCCAGCTGACCAACCAAACCAGAAAGTTGCCCTATTCCTGTAACCAGCACAGACGTGATCCTTCTAAAACACAAGTCTGATTATGCTATTTTCCTGCTTAAAAGTCTCTAATGACCCCAACACTTCCTTCCCAAAAGATGAAGGCCAAGCTCCTGTCACAGAGATCAGAGACCTTTGTGGCTTTTCCTACTGCATTTCCTGTTCTTCCTCTACAGCCATCCTGCTCCTTTTCCGTGACAACACGCTACTCCTTCTACTGGAATGTCTTCCCTTCCCCACTCATACCAAATTTGAGCACTTGGAAAACTCTTATCCATCCTTCCAGATTCACTCCTGGCCACACCTCCTATGAGAAGCCTTTCCAGTGCAGCCAGACTCTCTTGCTCCCTCTACTGTTTCCTCGTCACTGGAAACATGTGAGTGGCAGTACTTGTCACCTTGCCCGGTGCTTTATTCTTACTCCTTCCCTCTCCACGTGTTCTCCAGGAAGACAGGGACCTCGCCTTGAGGGTTGGCCTTGCTTACCCGTGTCCCAGCACCTACCTAACACAGTGCCTGACAGAGAGAAGGCAGGATAAAGCAGAAGGTGCAGAGGCTTCTCCTCATACAGCCTTGGCCAAGTTACGTTAGATGTCTGAGGCCAGTTTCTGCCTCCGGGAAATGTGCTAATAATATGAATCCCATGAAGCGATTAATCTGTACGGATTAGTAATGATCAGTGGACAGGCCCCAGCCAGTGCCTGTCTCTTAAAATATGGTGGTTATTTGGAAGCTATTATTAACATCATTATTATACCAGGAATGCAATTTCATGTTAAATACAAGAAAAAATTAGGAAAGCCAGTATTAAAGGAGGGATGAAAGGAGGGAGAGATGGAGTTAAGGAAGACTAACTGACATTGCACGATATCCAGGTGCACACCCAGAGGCCTGAGTTAGAATGGTGCTAATGGAAAAGGAAATAATGTCAGAGGCAGCCCTGAGGGAGACTGGCAGGCCTCAGCCATTGACTGAACAGAGGGTCAGGCGACAAGGATTTTTGCGAGTTTGGGAGTCTGGGTAGCTCAGTGAGGAAACTCAGTGCTATCACTATAATCCATGGGATGAAATGAGCCATAAAGGTGGATAGCACCTCCCCTATCCATTCAGCATGCATTGACCTGGGACCACCCTGAGCACACTGCGTGCATACATGTGTGTCTGAGTCCCAGGCCAGCTGAGGCTAGAGATGAGTGGTGGCATGGAGATCCCACTGGGGATGCCCATAAGGCAGAGGTCTTTCTCTTTCTCGCCATCTCTCTCTCATAGAAGAAGTGAATAAATAAGCTTTAAAAAAAAACAAAAACAAAAACAAACCTGAGCATACAGGAATCTAGCACTATGGTGAGCACTTAAAACTTGAAGCCATGAAATGAATCTAGATGCCAAACAGAGAAATGTCCTGCTTTCTTTAGGAGTTTTAGGAGAGCTCCATGCCTCTGGGAGAGCATCTGGCCAACTGAAGTTTCTCAATAAATATTTGTTGAGTGAATAAAATAAATATTTTAGAGTGAAATCAGAGCCATCCACAAGGCATTTTTAAAAAGAATTATTTATTTAACTCTATTTATTATTATTGTTATTTTTTAAACTTGACCAGAGAGAGAAAGGGAAAGTGAGAAAGCAAGCTGCCAGGTCCAGGACTCGAACCACAGTTTTCCATTTGGGAATATGGCACCTCAACCATCATGCCACCTGCTGACCCCCATGAAAGCATTTTATATTTGCAGCAGTCATTGGCCAACTTACCTATCTGTGGGATTTCTAGATATTTTCACTCAAGCAGAAATGGCCAGAAAAACATATATTGCTGATCTAGTAATAACGAACATCGATAGCCATCTATTTATTGCCCAGGGCAAGCACTTTATATGTGCTGTCGCACCGAGTTCATGCTAACTCTATGGTAAATGGCCACATTGTCGCTCTCACTTTACAGACAAGGAACTGAAGCTCAGAGAGGTGAAGTGACTTGCTCCAGTTACACAGCTGCAAGTCTGATGTCAAAGCCCAGTATCTATACCCAAGCCGTGTACCTAATGCCACCCAGAAGAGGCAGGTATTTTAGTGGTGAGAAGAAAAGTGAATCCGGGGAGCCGCTCTGGCGTAACTGGGGGGGTTAGAGAAGCAGAGAAAAGTGGATAGGGGAGGTGGTGCCACCCTCCTCTGGGCAGGGAGCACAGTCACTTTTCTAACTGGTGATGTGACGCACCTGCCTCAGTCCCCACCCATTTTGCCTCAATTTTGTGCAGAAACAATTTTGTGCTACTATTTCCGCTCAGAGCACACTCTGCAAGGCTCAGCAAGTCTTGAAAAAACAGTGACAGAGAAATGGTACTGAAACCTCAGGCCCACCACCAGGCGATGCTGACACCCCCACAGGAAAATGAACATATTAGGTAATCCCGCCATGCCCCACAGCTCTCTGACCAAGTTCATTTGAAGAGATCTACAGATTCTGACCGAGCCCAGGGTGGCTGAAATGCAGGAAAGAGGAAGACTGACTTAACCCAGCGCAGGCGCACCCCTCAACTCAGGCTGCTAAAGAGGCTGCTGGGAGCCCTCTGAAACAGCAGAAGTCTCATCCCTCCCTGAAAATGATAAACATGGAATTATACGCTTTTGCCGACACCTTACACACCCACACACATGCACTGGCCCACAACACACACTGTGGGCTGATGCCTCTCAGTTTCCACCTAGAAGAGAATTAGCACATTTGACTTCAGAGCTTCCAGGCTTACTTTCTTTATCCCTTTACTGTCTCCAATTCAAACTCTCATCCATATGCAAGTACTCACAGTTCAGGGGAGATAGGGAAGACTTCTGTCTGTTTTGTTTTGTTTTGTTTTGTTTTGTTTTGTTTTGTTTTGTTTTGTTATAGGGTGCAGGAAAGAGAAAGAAAGAGAGCAAGCCCCTCCTCAGGGGGGCACACCACAATCCCTCCACCTTTTTCCTCTCAGTATTTGGGTGCACACACACTTGCCTGGCATGTTTTTCAAACTTCCAGGTCCAGGACTAGAACTGCTTGGTCAGCCATGTGGGATTCACCCACCTTAACTCCACACTGCCTCCTAGTCATGAGGAAGAATTTTAAAATCTTTCCACTTTAAAACTTGACATTTAGGGACTGGAAGGTGGTGTGAAGGTTGAGGCGCTAGACTCCCACATGGTCAACCACAGTTCAAGTCCTGGATCTGGCAGCTTGCTTTCTCACTTTTCCTCTCTCTCTCTCTCTGTCTCTCTCTGATCAAATCAAAATAATAATAATAATAAATAAAATTAAATAAATAATTCTTTTAAAAAACTTGACATTTAGACTTAAAGATAAATTTACCCTGTGATGATGCTCCTGGATTATTTTTTAATTCTAAGTTTCCTTTTAAACTTTAGTCTGAAAAACATTACTCTTCACAAAAGGCAACAAGCTGTAAGACTGATGACAGCAAAGGGGCTCTCTCTATGTATCCCGAAATTTAACCACATGGGCGTCCCCGGGACACTCATCCTTGAGAGAAATTTATATAACCCAATCCATAGAAATATCTAAAGTAGTTCAGTACTCAGAAATGGAGATTTAATTTCCCCATGTTCTCTAGCTTCAGGAAATGTCCACTGTTTGCCAAGTGATTATTTTGACCTAAAAGTGTAAATTCTACTTTGGAAGCGAACTGAGCACAGATAGCGATGCCTTCTGCAGGAAGAGGTAAAAATATTGCCTCAACAGCATTATGAAATATCTCGAGAGACAGAGAGAGGGAGAAACAGTGAGAAAGAGAGACTGGCTTTCTGTGTTTTCTTTCCCTTCAGCAGTTCCGGAAACCCAAGCTAGCAATCATCTGGTGAATCTTCCTGTCCTCAGCCAAACCAAGTCTGCTGAGGGTCCTTCTCCAGACTCATCTCGCTGGTGTTCACATCTGGGGGCTTTTCTGCATTTTCAGATTTTAGAGTGCAGTTGCCTCTTGTAGGTCAGTGTGTGTCTCTATCAATTGCAACATTTTCCCCGGCCTTCTGCACCCATCTCTGCATAACAGGAAGCCAAGTGTAATAACAAGAAGCTTGCAGAACCGTGAACGCTTCCTACTGAACAGTGCTCAGGAGCTGCCTCTTCCTCAGCACAAGCAGGTGATCAATTTACCACGGGTTTACATTTACCCTGTTAACTGCTTTATGGCAGCTGCCTGCTTTCCCAGGCATGCGTGTAAGGAAAACCAGTTTGCATCAGGTAGGGCTGTGGGATAATTGGCACACTAAGCTCCGTCTGTCATACTTATGGTGTGTTAAATTAAGAGCATTAGAAGTACTAACCCGTCCCCTGTCAAAGCTAGCTAATCCTTCATTTTAAATCAGGGATTTTCCCCTTACTAAAATCCATTCATATATATTGCATTAGGATGCTTGAAGTATTTGTATTTTATAAACACGAATGGATTCTGTGGTCCCAGTACTTCACAGAAAAGATCCTGTCCAGAAAACACTGGAAGACTGGCACCTACCACCAAGCATTAGACGCCAGTCAGTTCTCGGGGGCTTCGCTGGCCTTCCTGAATAAGAACTTTAGCCTTTAACTCTGCTGGGACTGTGAACGATGAGCAATGTTTACAGCGAAATGGATCATAGCACATTTCTCTCATTCTACAACCCGTTAAAACAATTCCATTAAAATCTGAGGCAATTTGATTATGGGTGGAGGGTAGAAATATCTATAAGTTACTGATTAATTTTGTTAGGGGTGATGGGGTTGGGAAATTGACAATCCATATCTTTAAAAGTGCACACTTAAGTATGAGGGGGAAGATTACATCGTGCATGGGATTTGCTTCTTAAAATATCTCGACAGAGGAGAGAAAAAGAAAGAAGAAAAGAAAAAAAGAGAAGAGAGGAGAGGAGGGGAAGGCGGGAGAGAGGAGGGGAGGAGAGGAAGAGGAGAAAAGAAAAGAAAGGAGTGGAGGGAGTGAAGGGGAGAAAAAAGGGAGAGGAGAGAAGAGAGGAGAGAAGAGAGGAGAGGAGAAGAGAGAAAAAAGAAGAGAAGAGGAGAGGAGAAGAGAAAAAGAAAAGAGAAGAGAAAAAAAGAAGAAAAGAATAGACACAAATATGACAAAATCCTAGTAATTGTTCAATCAGTAATGGGTATACATGGAGATTCATTATACTTACTCTATGCTGATGTCTGAAATGTTTGTATAGTAAAACAAATTTTTTCCAGGATTCTATTGGGCTTAAAAAAAAGTAAGTTCCATTAGCTTTTTTTTTTTTTTTTCACACATCAGGGATTGCCCTGAACTTCAACTTGTTGCTGTTCCCAGGCCCGCATTCCCAGACCTGTTAGCTGCCCCTCAGAGCACAGTGGAGTGATACTACACAGATGTCATACCCCACACGTACGCATTCCATCCCAGACAGATCCACCCCTCCATTCCCCCACACTGTCATTTTATCAGTTAATGAATGGGAAGAACTAAGCGACTCCTGATGCTTCCAGTATGGATAGCATTTCCTGTAAAGTCAACTTTTACTCGAACATTTAGCAATGAAGAGGGGAAAGGGCAGCAGGAACCTTGAGGGTGGTCTTTGCGGAAGCCCAGAGGGGAATAACCGCCTGGAATTCTAGGTGGTCTGACCTCTTAGCAACAGCTCCCATTTCCAAATTTCCACTGCAATGACCCGAAGACCATCTCAGTAAAAATAAGGGACAATATGAAATGAAAGTAAAAGTAAAGGAGACCGTCTCCATGCCATCTTGGGAGGAGGCTACTTCTGTAAGACGTAGGATGGGCAAGGTTAACGTCAAAGCTGACACCCTCGGTTCAATGCACATGAACCACAGCCTCCTCCAGGGAGTGGAAAAGGCCCAAGAAGAATCTGCTCTAACAACTCCAGCTGGAGGCAGGAAGAAGATGGAGACCTGGAGAGGTACTTTGGGAAGTACGCACACAACAGGGGCCTGGCTGGCGCACGTTATTTCTGGGTTAGCCTGAATACCCAAAATTAGGCCAAATAATGACAACCCTATCTTGCTGGATCCTAAACCAGGTCACTGTACCAATGAGAGTACAGGGTACTTCTCTAACTTCTCTAGGGCTATCACAAAGAAGAAGACAAGAAGAGAAGGTAATTCTCCACAGAGTGGGAACTACTCTCCCTTAAGGGGATGCTTCTTAAAAAGTTACACATAGTGGGACCAGCAGTTAGTGTAATGGCTATGTCGCTGGACTCCCATGTATTTGACTGCCATCCAGTCCCAGACCCAGTGGCTTAAACTCACACCTGGGTGTGTGTGCGTGTCCAAGATCCTGAGAGGAGAATGGAGGAGGAGAAGGGATTGCGGCATGGCCATCCCCCCTGGGGGTGATTTCTCACTTTCTTCGGGGAGAGCCACGCCCCCCAAAATAAAAAAAAAAAAAAAAAATCTCTCCAAAAAAAAAAAGTTACACATAGCCCTACCCTATCACCCAGCAGTTCTATTCCTAGGAATCTACTCAGGAGAAGTGAAAGCATGTGTCTACACAATTTCTTGTATGCAAATACTTCTAGCAGCATAATTCACCATGCCCGAAACTGGACACAATATAGTAATTATTAACTAGTAAGCAGATAAACGAAATGTGGGATAACCAAACAGTGAGATACTACTCAAAATGTGTGTGTGTGTGTGTGTGTGTGTGTGCAGTCATATGCACAAAAAACCCTCAATGAACCAGTGCAGAGCAAAATTGTTTCTGCTTAGGAAAAAAATAAATAATTCCCATCACAAGTTAAAAAGTTAAATAAACTATTAACACTATCGAGGTAGCCATTTTTGCCTGTTTTGCCACTCCTCTCCTCCATGTCTAGAATATCCCAGAATGCAAGGATATTTCAATATTAGGAAAACTAATAAATGCTTATTCCATCAACAACTATAAGCATGTTAAAAAGGCATAGATTCTCAAAAATTATAAATTTACATTTGGGAAATCCAACCTTAGTTTTTGTTGGAAGTTAATTATCAAGAATAGAAGGCTGCATTCCTAGATATTAAAGAATATTCAGCTCAAACCAGCAATAGGAGGGAATTGAAAAAAAAATATACTCTGTGTTCTGAAATTCAACTACTGAAAATTGGAAGAATTATAAATTCTTAGGAATCAGATGGAACATTTGCTTGAAGTTTTTAGCTATGTAAAGAACAATAATGAAGTGCTATTTCTTTAAGGAAACAGAAAATGACACAGCAGAAAATTTCTGATGCTTTTACTGTGACATAATTGAGGCCTGTGGAGTACGTGAAATGTTCCATTGCTGTGACGTTTTTGCAATTCTCCTCAAAATTATTTAGAATTTAACAGAAGACATTATCCTAAATTTCATGGAAACACAATCAAACAGGAAAAAAATAAAAGTCGATGTCTTGCTTAGAGTTATTGGCATGCGAAAAATTACTGAGATTCTACGTTTTCATAGAATCATGCCATTTACCAGCCCCTCCACCCCATTTCAGATTATGCTTCACAGTATTAGAAAGAGGCTTTGCAGAATACAGAAAATTTCCCTGTGATTCTGCCACTGACATCCGGTAGTTCTACTTCTTCTTCAAAGCTGTCAAACTTTATCAGCTGTCTGAAAAATGTGTTTGGGCGTTTCCTTCTTACAGCCCAAGGTCCTCGCCAATGTTAGCTCTTACTGTTACACATCGGTGCCTCTGTCTGACCTGAGCTTTCCTGGTTTTTACACACTGACCTTTGCCAGAGTATCTTGCAGACTGGCCACTCCATCATTCTCACGGAAGAACAGGAAGAGCATCATTCTTTCACCATCTTTTTGTTTTTAGCCAATGGTCACTGAAGGACAAAGCTTTGAAGAAGTGGGTATGGAGGATGAAAACACAGATAGATGGACAAACCGGAAGTGAAAGAAGGGGAACCATGAGTGAGGTGACTCAGCAGACTGACACCATGACACCCAGGAGTCATTCCTAGGTCTGAATCCCTCTGGACTGCCACATCCTATAGCATAAGAGATCTTCTATGGTGAAAAATAAATTGCAATGTTTGAGTATTTTTCCAATTCTTTTGGTAAAATAGATATAGTAAAAAATTAACCAACTTGAGCCGGCCGGTGGCAGATGGTGGTTAAAGTGGACAACCACATAGCCAACAATGCAGTTCTAGTTCCAGACTGGCAGCTTGAAAAACCCACTGGGCATGTGTGCATGCACACCCAAAATTCCAAAAGAAGAGATGAACAAGGGATTGCAGTGTAACCATCCCCCAAAGGGGGGTGCTTTCTCACTTCCTCTCTCTCTCTCTTTTTTTTCCTCTCTCTCTTTTCTGCTAACAGTGCATGCATTTGCCCTTAGCAATTTTTTTTAAATAAAGAAATTTACCGGGAACCAGCAGTTAGCGTAATGGCTATGTCGCTGGACTCCCACGTAGTCGACCGCGGTTCATGTCCCGGACCCGGTGGCTTAAAACTCACGCCGGGCGCGTGTGCGTGCGTGCCCAAGATCCCAAGAGGAGAATGGAGGAGAGGGGATTGCGGCGTGACCATCCCCCCCGGAGTGTGATTTCTCGCTTTCTGCCTCTATGTCTCTCTCTGTCTGTCTGGCGAGCGCACGCGCCCTACAGTGAAAAATCTCTCCAAAAAAAAAAAAAAAAGAAATTTACCATAAGTGTACAGTTTGGTGATATTAAGTATATTCACACTGTTGTGTAACCATCACCAACATCCATCCCCTGAACTCTTTCATCTTCCAAAATGAAAACTCTGTGCCTGTTAAATAGTAAGTCCCCCTTCCTCCCTTCCCCAGCCCCTCGTTACCGCCATCCTCCTTTCTGTCTGTGTGAAGTCGACTGCTCCAGGTATCTCATGTCAGTGAAATCATACAGTATTTGTTTGTCTGTGCCTGGGTCATTTCACCTAGCATAGTATTTTCAGAAATAGACTATTGTAGAATGTCCTCCCTTTTTAAGGCTCAATACTATTCCGTTGGATGTATATACTATATGTTGTTTATCTACTCATTTGCTCATGGATGCTTGAATCACATCCACATTTTAGCTGGTAGGAATAATGCTGCTATAGACATGATGTCCCCCTCAAGACCCTGCTTTCAATTCTTTTAAGCATATATCTAGAAGTATGGTAGAATTGCTGCATCGGAAGGTAATTCCATTTTTAATTTTTGTGGAAACTCCATCCTGTTTTCTACAGTGGTAGCACTATTTTATATTTCCTCAGTAGTTCAAAAGGGCTCCAGTTTCTCCATTACTTTACTAACATTTATTATTTTCTGTTTTTTATTATTTTTTTATAATAATCATCCTAATGGATGTGAATACTAGTTCATTGTAGTTTTTTTTTTTTTTTTTTTGGAGAAGTTTTCACTACAGGGCGCGTGCGCTCGCCAGACAGACAGAGAGAGACATAGAGACAGAAAGTGAGAAATCACCCCCCAGGGGAGATGGTCACGCCGCAATCCCTTCTCCTCCATTCTCCTCTTGGGATCTTGGGCACGCACGCACACGCACCCAGCGTGAGTTTTAAGCCATCGGGTCTGGGACGCGAACCGCGGTGGACTACGTGGGAGTCCAGCGACATAGCCATTACGCTAACTGCTGGTTCCCTAGTTCATTGTAGTTTTGATTTGCATTTTCCTAATGGTTAGTAAAATGTTGGGAATCCTTTCAAAATTTAATGAATTAATTAATTATTTGCATTGCTAAAGGGATCATGTGTTCACCAGAGAGAGAGAGACAGAGATAACCCTTGTTGATGTGTGGTGGCTCAAGGTTAGCATTGAGGATCAACCAGAAATAGACAGTAGGAGGAAATACTTTACAGTGATGGAATTGTTCTATATCTTGAGTGTGGTGGTTGCTACATGATTCTATGCATTTTAAAATTCATATAACTACAGACCAAACTGAAGAAATTTCACTGGAGGTATATTAAAACATTATTTTTATTTGCTTACATTTGTTGTTACACGCATTACAAAGAACTGACAAGCCTCAGCTCCTTCTGACCTTCCAGTGTTTTTCCATAGCTAATAGAAGTTCTGAATGAAAAAAATAAGCGACATTATCATTCCATAGTGACTTGGGTGGAACAGGTGACAAATAAAATAAAATAATACAAAATATAAAATAAAAGCCACATGGGAATATGTGGCAAACCAACATATCAGGTTGAACCTAGTGATCTGGGAGTAAGATCCCAGAGTTGGCTGATTACACCCTTTCAGTTTGTGCCTGTAATAGGTGCTAGGGAAGGCCATGGCTATGTCATCTTAGCAACAAACCCACACTGCCTCAATTTCCTACAGAGAAGGTCTGACCACGATCCTCACTCTCATTACTCATTTTAGTGTCCCAAACATAGAAGGGGATGTTTGTCCTTGAGCCAGTGGTATTTCTTTCCATACACACAGTCCCCTAATTCAGAGAGTATTGGGCTTTAGTGTAAGAAACAGCAAAGTGGTAGGCAGATTGGTGTGGTTAAAGAATCTGCAAAGGGATTCTCTTATGGAAAGTAGCAGAAAGCTCAGATCAGGAAATCTAATATCCAATCTTGGTTCTGCCACTAGCTCACTGTGTGTATTTGGCCATTTCGTATAATTTCTCCATGGCTTTATTGCCTTACTGTCTTAGTGAACAAATTTTACCTGCCAGAAACAGAGAGTGAATCAAGTTGGTTTGACCTCAATAGAAAGGTAAGCAGGTAGGTAGGTAGATGATAGGTAGACCATGCCCTTAAGTGGGGATGATTGTGCTCCCCAGTGGATATTTGGCAATGCCTGGAGATATTTCTGCTTGTCACCACTGAGAGGGCTGCTTTGGCATCAAGTGAATGAAGGCCATTGCTAAATAGCCTAGAATGCACAGAATGACTCCCAACCAAAAGAATTATCCAAATTATGTGGCTCAAAATATGAACAGTGCTGAGGTTGAGAAACTCTGAGATAGATAGATGTATGGATGGTGGATGGATGACAGATACGTTGTGTTTATATGTGCATGTGTTTAATTTTTTTTTTTTTTTAGAGATTTTTGTCTTAAGGTGCATGCTCTTGCTGGAGAAAGTGAGAGACAGAGACAGTAAGAGGGAAAGTGAGAAATCAGGGTGGATGGCCACACTGCAATCCCTTTTCCTCCAGAGACCTTGTGCACCCAAGCACACATGATGCTCATGAGTTTCAAGCCACTAGGTCTGGGACTTGAACCACAGTTGGCCACGCAGGAGTCCAGTGATGTAACCACTATGCCTTCTGCTGGCCCACCTGTTTAGTTTTTTAAATCATAGCACATTACTTTACAAAATGTAAGGAAGTCTTGAAAAAACAAGCCCAGAAATAGTAGAAATCAATGCAAATTTTACAGATTTTTAAAAAATTTTAATACATAATAGAGCATACGTATATGAGGGAAAAAGAGAAGCACCCTACACAGGACTCTGTCACACCACAGTCCCCTTCCTCCGGCTCTTCCTCTGGATCCTGAGCATACATACGTGTGTCCAGCATGCTTTCTGGTTAGCCTGGCTAGGGACTCAAACTGCGGTTGGCATGTGGCTTCCAGCTCTACAGCCTGGCACGCTATTAGCTGTGCCACAGAGGCTGGGCTAGATTGTGTAGGTTTTGAGCTCTCAGCAGAGTTCAAAGGGCCTTCCTCCTAGTTTCTCGTGATCTACAGGATTCAGTTCCAATCCTTATTCTCTGTATACTTCAGACAGAGAAAATGAGATGGATATCGCTGAAGTCTGCTTTTTACCCTGCTTCATTCAGCTTATGTCCAAGTGATTAGTGTGAAAAATTCAAGCATGGGACCATCCACAGACTTGGGAGACTGGGTTAGGAAACTTCAGAGAGGTGGGGATGGGGAAAAGGCACCAAAGAGGCATATTTGAAATGAAATTTATGGGACCAGCAGATGGTGTAATGGTTGCATTACTGGACTCTCACATGGTTGACCACAGGCCAAGTGCCTGACCTGGTGGCTTCAAACTCATGCTGGGCGTGTGTGCGTGCATGGAGGAGAAGGGACTGTGACATGGCCATTCCCCCGGAGGGTGATTTCTCTTTCTGTCTCTCCAGTGAGCACGTGCGCCCTATAGCAAAAGTCTCTAAAAAACAAAACAAAACAAAACAAAACAAAAACAGTGTGCTATAGAACGAGCAGAACCATGACTTATGTTCCACAATTTGAATATCTGATTTCACAAATTTTTAAAGTTTTCCCTATTTATGGCAGTCAAGTTTTACCCTCTTATGTCAGGAAGTGGAGGATAACTTTTCTGCCTGCCCATTATGATATAAGGACTGAGTGAG
>NW_006159809.1:9459215-9470232 GCF_000334495.1 Tupaia belangeri chinensis
ACGATAAGTGGAGTCCAATAAGATTCTAAGTGAAATCCAGAACTTAATACTGTCTACACGTGGACGCGTTATTAAGTTAATGAAATGGCTGCCATCAACCTGCACAGCTTGCCAGTGGGTAGCACCAACGGAATTCATTCCAACCTTGGATGGGTTTGCTGCCACCTGGTGGTCACTGTGAGCTGCAGCTCATGAACAGGGTAAGGTCCAGGGACTGTAGAACCAGCATTCAACAACAGGAAGCAATTCTAGTAATTTCCCAGTTCATAGTCACTCTCCTATTGGCCCAGGCCAGGAAGACTGGGCCAGGATAAGACTATGGATTAAGAAATCTATGCTGTATTCCCCCACCCCATCTAACATTTTCCTCCACATCTCTCTACAAAGAAAATATCTTTGGACAGGAAGGATAAGGCAGAGAATGGGAGCCATTTACCCATCACATTATATCTGGGTGAATTATTATAGAATTCCCTCCTGAAGGTTTTTCTGTACATGAAAACATAATGCAGTGGTTTTAACCTTTGAAAGATTTCAGGCCTCTCTAAGAATCTGCACGGATGCATGTAGTTTATATGCTATTTTAGGAGGATTGTAGACTTACTAAAGCCGATCCTTGAACCAAAGGGAAAGACATTGAATAAAAGTTCAGTTTACATGTTAGCTGTTTCATGTAGAGCAGAAAGGGAAAAGGGCAGGGGCAGGCATGAGAAAAGGAGGAAAGCACCTGCTAACTGGAGACTAGGAAGTGCCTCGAGAGAACACCTGGGTCCCTAGCCATATTTATTCATGCCGTGCGTCCTCCACCTTGCTTTCTCATCCTTATCCTTTTGGTTCCCTGATTTACACCTGAGTCTTTTCTGGTCCTTCCCATTCCTCTTCAGGTTCCATCCAAAATCCTGGCAGACTAGCAATGAGTTTGCAGTAGGCGGGAGGAGACTGGCAGAGATTAGGATTAGGCCAGCACACCTGACTCACCGTGTGCAAGCAAGTCTTACACCCTCTCTGGGCTCTGAATAAGGATGAGAATCCCTTAATTCCTTTGGGATGGAATGAGGCAGAGTATACAAGAGAGAGACACTGAAAGAGACACAGCCTAGCGCTGTGGTACAACACTATTGCAAGTACCCTGACAGGCTGGAAGCCACATGATCAACCACAGGTTTGGATCCTCAGATTGGTGTGAAAACACACCAGGCCCATTGTGGGTATGTAGGATCCTGAGGAGCTAGCAGGTGAGGGAAAGGTAATCATAGTGTGACAAGCCCCTGTCAAGAGTCTCTCTCTCTTTCTCTTTTTCTTTCCATGCACATCCACACTCTATCATTAAAACTAAACTAAAATAAAAAGAATCAGAAGTGGTATAAAATTTTTGAATCTCTAATGCTATTCCAAAAACACATCCTTCCAGTATACTTCATATTCATGCTTAGAGTAGGTAAAAATAAGTGTCATTTGAACTTGCTGGAAAATAAAAAGAATCAGAAGTGGTATAAAATTTTTTTGAATCTCTAATGCTATTCCAAAAACATCCTTCCAGTATACTTCATATTCATGCTTAGAGTAGGTAAAAATAAGTGTCTTTCTTGCTGGAAAGAAAAGAATATAACTCCTTTTTCTCATGGATCTGTTGACAAATGGCATCAATAACTGTTATCAATGTTCCTCCTCCCAATAGACTTAGTCAGCAGTTCTGGAGTAAAACCTAGGCAGCAGGAGTCTTTCAGACCTCCCAGAGCAGTCAATTTTGAGAACCAATGAGTCAGATGAGAGGTAGAGGGAGATGCTGCCTTTGCATGATTCCCATGAGCCCTGGAGTGATTCATCTGATCAATGAAACTATCAGCACATGCAGGCACTAGGGAGTTTGTTGTGAGGATAAATTAAAAGTCATGAAAATTGAAGGCAGAGCAATGGTTAGGAGACTCTTAGTGTAATCTGGGCAATGGAGAAATGTAGATAAGAGAAGCGGGTAGATTTGAGACACAGGTAAGAAGCGAAATTGACAGGACTGACAGTGCCCTAGTTGGGGTAGGAGAAAGTTCTGAGATCAAGAGCTAGCTGAAAGACAGCCCAGTTCCTGAAAAACAAGGTGGAAATAATACATCAAGGTCAGCTACCTAATTTGCAAACCCAGTGCAAAATAAAAATGTGGATGGATTATTTTGTTTAAAAAAATATAGATATATTAACAATTTTAAAACGGGGACAAGAGAACATGAAGCCCATTGTGGGCCCCTTCGAGCCTAGTGTAGCTGTGCAGACTGCACACTCATGCAACCAGCTTGAGGATGAAATTTTGGTTATTAGATAAAGTGAAGACGAGTAACCACTGAGACAGGACACATTGAGAGATGACTAGAAATGAAAGGTCAGTGGACTTGTGACCTCTAACTCTATGAAGGACCCTTGGAAGTGCTGGCTGGGGTTATTATAGGAGATCTTCCTACTAGTCAGTGAAGTTCTTGTGGACTATTTGAATGGTAGGAGGATGTCCCTGAGGCCTATAGTTTGCTCAGGCACTAACTGGCTATTAGAGTATCGAGGGCACCAAAAATTCTAGAGATGTATTTGGTGGAGGAGTCTCTGGAGTGGGCAGATGTAGATGGAGAAGATGAGAGCAAACTTTGCAATGGTGACTCAGCTAGTATATTTGTCAGTTTAGTGCTGGAAATAGGAACTACCTTACAGGCCTATAGGTGCTTATAAAACATCTGGATGGGCTAAAGAAGCAGACTCTATCTTCTGAAACACTCTCCAAGTGAAACAGACCCAGTGTTCTGGAGGGGGTTATCCTCTCTGAGGACATCACAGGTGAAGTTCCACAAGTCAGGTCTCTCCCCAGCAGTGGCTGCCACTACTCTCATGCTGGAGCCTGGACCTGGAGCTTTGCTGCTGGGAAGCCCATGAGCTCTGACTTGTTCACCAGCAGTAGTCAGTAAGGATCCAGAAAGGAAGGTGCCCCCCTCCCCCCAATCTCTTCACTTCCACTGCCACCCAATTGGTGAATCGAATCAGCAAACATCATCTTAACTGCAAGGAATTCTGAGAAGTTTTGCTTTGGGCTTTCCAGTCTCTCCACACAGAGGATGATAGGATGAAGTCTAGTCAAACCATTCGAAGTCAACCATGGCCTGTTCTGTGGTCAGCAATTGACTGATGGTATAATATTGACTTGCTGAACTTGTGGTTGAGAGGTTCAGTTTGGCTGATCATTCATGGCTGCCCAAAGTTGCCCAAATGCAGGGTTTTACTAGGGTTCTTCCAAACTGTAAGGCCATGTGGAGGCTCCTCTCTTTCACCTTTCTCTCAGTCTCCACTTTTCCCTCGTCCTTGTGTCCTCGATCCTACCTTGCCTCCCTCCATATGCTGGGTAGCTCTCTCTTACTCTCTCTACCTCCCTTTCTTCTCTCTCTCTCATTCTTCCTTGCCCTCATACCAGCCACCCATTTACGCTAACTGACTATACTAACACAATGATGTGTAACTACAGTACTTGTACTTCCGCGGGTTAGCTGACTTTCTTGTGCTCACTAGCAAGTATGAAGTGGATTTTTTTCTCCAAGGAGGGAAAATTAAAACTACATTAAATTGTGCATTTTCCACAATATAAGAAAGTTTTGAAGTTCCTGACTTAGGATCTTCTTGGATGGTAAAGAGCAGAGCTGATGTCCAGTTAGAGAGCAGAGGTGAGAGGAGATAGTGAACAAGATTCACCTGGTACCCTGTGTCTGAGGCTGAGGAATTCTGTGCCCACATGTTAGTTTAGAACAAAAAAACTTTGATTATGGAAGTAAGTCCCCCCTGGTGACCTTACTTAGCAGGAAAAACCCTATGACTTAGGTCCTGACCTCCATCAGGAATAGTGAGATGCTCTGTCACCCATGTGCTATTCCAAATTAGCTTTGGAAACTGAAAGTCCTACTTCCCTCTCTATAAGAAAATGAGAATTCTCTCTCTGGATGAAACCATTGCTCAATCACTAAAAAGGACAGTCTCCCCCCTACACACATACACACCACATGCAGCTTTGGTCTTATTTTGACATACTTAATTTCCCTGAGGTTAGGAAAGCTAGCTAGCCAAAGGCCAGATGAAGCTATCTCCTTGATACCTACTGATCTTTTTGTTACCTTCTGTACAGCAGTCATTGTTCTGACCTAAAAGCGAATGAAATAGACAAAGCCCTGCCTTCAAGAAAATTAGAGGTAGGTGTGTAAATAGAGCAAACAAGTGAGATTATTTAGGGTACAAATAGCATTACGAATAAAGTAAAGTAATACAATGGGATAAAGAGAGACTAGAGTAGCGAGTACTAGTTATATTAGATACTGTGGTCAGGAAAGATCTCTTAGAAGGGATGATATTTAAACTAAACCTGAATGGACTTGAGGCAAGGCCATGGTAAGATCCGGGAGGCCACTTTAGAAAGAATGGAAGAGAGGACTTGAGTAGCAAGGATCACTGAGTGGACAGGATGTGTAGCTGGAGTACAGATTGTAAGGAGCAGAGGAAAAGCAGATGAGTTGGAGGACAGGGCAGGGGTTTAACCATAGGGTCTTGAGTTCGAATTTCGGTCTAAGTATACTGAAGGTTTAGAGGAAGAAATGACATAATTTGAGTTCTGCTTTTAAAGGATGTTAAGGTTGGCCATGGTGCAGAGAATGTATGGGTCAGGACAGGAGCATAGAGGGAAGAAGACTAGTCAGCAAACTACTGAAGTAGAACAGTCCAAAAATTATGGTATCTAGAACCAGTTGGTCACATGGCGGTTAGGCGCTGGGTCCCACATGGCAAACCAAGTGATTCGAGTCTTGGACCTGGTAGTTTAAAAAACAACAAGCACATATGTGTGTATGCTCAAAATCCTGAAAGGAGGGAGAATGGAAGAAAGGGGATTATGGCATGACTATTCCCCATGAAGGGTGCTTTCTCACTTTCTCTCTCATGTCTCTCTCATGCACCCCCTCAGGCAAAAACAGAAAGAAAAATAAATAAATAACGGTGGTGTTACAGCACTGGACATAATGGAAATAATCAGATTAGAGATGTAAATTTGTGATGAATCCAAGATTTTTTTCTGATGGAAACAATACAGGGTAGGAAGGGGAAAGGTAACTTTTTAGCCTGAGCAACTTGGTGAATGGTAGTATCTTTTACTAAGATCAGGCAATCTGGATGGGAAAGAAAGAGTGAAGAAATAGATCATTCCGAATTCTGGGTAGACATGCCAGGAGACAGAAAGCTATGAGACATTCAGGTGGAGATGCTGAGCTGTCCACAATCCAAAAGAGATTGGGGCTAACATGTGAAAATGCAGGTGGAATAAAAAGCCACAGGAAAGGATGAGATCACCTACATTCCAAGGTTGGATAAAGAAAAAAGGAAAGGACTGGGGACCAAGTCCCAGAACCAGGACTAGCTTTATAGATCTTCAGCCTGCGCTGTCACACAGAGCCCCACACTTAGAAGATACCTTCACTTGGATTAATGCTCAGCTGTCACCGCCTTGAAATTCTTAAAAATTTTTGAACAATGGGCCCCACATTTTCTTTTACAATAGCCGCACAAATGCAGCGGTCAGTCCTCTCTAGGATACATCAATGCTATGACGTCTGGTAGAGGAGACTCCATCACAACAGATTCAGAGAGTGGCTGATAGGTAAGGTAAGGAAACACCAGAAGTCTTGAAATTATTTCAAGAAGCAATGGCTGACCATGGCAAATGCCGCAGGACAGCTTCAAGAGATGAGGACAGAGGATTCACCCTTGGGTTGGCAAGGTACAGATTATTAGTGTCTTTGCTTAGAACCTTCCCAGCAAGTAGCATGCACCAATACTTAATTAGGCTAAACACAGGGCGAGAAGAAACTAGTCATATAACTTATATTTAAAAGTCTATGGCAAAGACACTAGGGAGGCCCTTTCTTGACGCTCATTCCCCTTCTCTTCCCACCTCCATTTCCCACAATGAGAAGCATCATACATATGCCTATCGGTAACCCAGCTCAGATGCCCATTCTTTGTTCAGGGCCTCCCTACAATCAGTCACGCATGGGGCAACCATTGGTTATAAACTGGTAATGAGCAAAGGAAAATAGCTCCTGGCCATCTGCATGAGGAGTTCTGTGGTCCCAGGTAGTCTACCGAGCAGGCAGGGCACAGAGTTAGGTGGGCATATGCCCTTGGCCAGTCCTTGCTCTGTACAAAAGATTGAAGCTAAAGAGTAGAGCAGGACTGTCTAAAATATTGGTCTGTGGGTGGGGGTTGGGAGTGGGGATAGAGGTAGGGGGCTCTGATAATTAGGCCTAAGGCACTTAACTGAGGATAGTACTGGGACTGCAAATGTGAGTGCACAGAAGCCTGTGGTGATAGGAAAGTCAAGTGGTTCTCACTTGGTTGTACATAGTTTTCTCTATGAAATATCAAAGTGGGGGGCAATGGTAGAAAGAAACGAGTATGGCATAATATGTTTTGGAAAAAGGACAGGAAAGAGTAGTAAGCTTGTCTAACTCTGTTAAGTAACCACTTAAGATAACTGGTCATAAATTTAAAGCAAACTTGGGCAGCTCAGTGGTCTCATATCTCCAGTTACATCTGGTTGACCAGGTACAGGGCTTGACCAAGGGGGTCACTGGGTTTAAACAGGGTGTTTCCGGGTAGTTATCATGAGGCAAGACAGGCAGAGGATTAAGAGTGCTTAATCTTCTCAAAGTGGATTTAATGCTAGAGTTGGGATTCTAGAGTAAGGTCCCCGTGCGATGATTGGCAGTGATAAAGTGGTAGGACATGAAACGCCAGCTCCTTGAGGTGATGTCAGAGAGTTGCTGGGATGGGTGAGCTGGGTGCACAGGATGTGGTCAGAGTGGGCTATCTGAAAGTGAGATTTCAGAGCTGATACAATTATAGAGGATGATGACTTGGTCTGCTTATGACTATGAGTCGTTTGAACTGATTGGCGGAAGCTTTATATATAACAACCTTCTAATTTTCTCACCTTTTTCAGATGAGAAAATTAAAAAACAGAGAGAGTAAAGTGACCTGCCCTAAGTCAAAAAAATGATAAATGGTTGAGCTGGATATTAAACCTTCCAAGTCCTTATTCTCAAAGATCCCCAACTATACAAAAGATCTGGTTTCCTAAAATAAAAAATCTTTATTTGTTATTATTTTTTTTAATTTGCCAGAGGGTGTGTATGCTCACTGCAGAGAGAGGGGTGGGAAGGGGTGGGGGGTGAGAAAGCACAGGTGCACATGCACCCGGCATTGTTCCTCAATCTACCGGGTCCAGGACTCAAACAGGGCAGTTGGCCATGTGGGGATCCAGCCACCTTAACCACCAGGCCACCACCTGACCTAACAATCTTCTTTTCTTTTTATTTTTTCCTTTGTTTTAAAGGAACACTTTTTACCTGAAACTTCACTTTTTATCTGTGAAAACACAAAGGTGACTATATTGTCATTCGCTTTCATTATAATGTTGGGTATGTCGAGCCACATAAAGATGAGCTGTGAGGATGCCTTTGTGCTGACCAGAGAATGGGTTAAATCCAGGGCTTCCATGAAATAATGGAACCAGACCAAGACTAGGGTAGAAATGCAGCTACATTTTTTGTGAGGTCTGTGGGTGCTCTCTACTGGCTTTACATCAGAATGACAATCTGGGATTGGAAACTTGATTTGTGCTTCCTCTTTCTTCTTTCTTCTCTTCTTCCTTTTTTTTTTTTTTTGTTTTTATTTTTGTTTATTTTTTGAAGGAACTTATCATAGTCATATAGACTTAACATGTAAAATCTTGCCCCTTGTTACATATTCAAGAGTGATGGCTCACATGAGCAAGGAAATCTGTAGTTACAGAATAAGTTCTCAGGGGAGGGAGAGGGGAACAGGGAGGAAACAAAAACAATACTTTTAACTGACACAGAAATGAAAAGTTATTTGCTGATGATAGTGTATATGGTAGTGTCTTTGTCTTGACTGACATGCACTGTATTCGTGCTGGGAAAAGCTATGTTGTACACTATAAAGATGTACAGTGATTAAATGTAGATAATAATTAATTAATTATTTTAAAAAAACAAATTCTTGGGACCAGCAGCTAGCATAATGGCTATGTCGCTGAACTCCCATGTAGTCGACTGCAGTTCGAGTCTTGGACCCAGTAGCTTAAATTCATGCCTGGCGCATATGCATGCATGCCCAAGATCCTGAGAGGAGAATGGAGAAGAAAGGATTGCAGTGTGGCCATCCCCCCTGGGGGGTGATTTCTTGCTTTCTGTCTCTCTGTCTCTTTCTGTCTCTTTCTCTCTGGTGAGCACAGAGCACACGTGCCCTGTAGCAAAAACCTCTCAAAAAAAAAAAAGACCACACTCTCTGTCAGCCTTTTATACGTCACAATCCCTGTTATGCTGCTTGTGTCATTCTCTTTACAGAAGGGCCCTGCTTCCATCAGTGTCTTCCCAATGACATTGACAAATCTTAATTTTTAAAAATTTCCTTACATCCTGAGCCTAGTACAGTGTCTGGTATATAGTGAATATCTAGTAAATACATATCAACCAGGAAAGAAGAGAAATGATCAAAGTGGTTCAATTTTACCGAAGAAGGGGGACTACAGGGAGGTTTCCCAGGAGAAGATGGGTGACAGCCATGGTGATGAGGAGCGAGAAGTAGAATTGAAAAACGAAGTCCAGAAATTATGAGAGAACTTCAGAAATTCTGTGGAAAATAGGATTAAAATATGTGTTTATTTTTGGTACAAAAATGTTTAAAATTCATGGTTTTGTTCTGATATGCATTTTGCATGAACCTTTTGAAGACCCTTTGTAGAATGGCATACTTAGGGACCACACATAGGATCCACAAGGGCAGGAATTTTTATGTGATTCTGGAAAAAAGTACCCTGCAATATACATACAAAAATGGATCCTAATCCTTTCCGAGACATTGTGAATAAGAAAAAAAATATTTCATAAAAACAGGCAGAGAAAGTTAGTATGACAGTTTCAAGTGGGCCAAAAATTTGGGAAAACTTCAGACCATGAGTACTAGAAAAAAAGAAGAAAACACAAGTTTAAAATTTTTTTTCCATCACTCCATTTTTACCTTAACTGTGCAATCTCATGGGAAATTCAAGACAGAACACCTATCACAATTTTGGCATTTGTTTTCTCAGACTACCTTCTTTGTTCAGGCCCAGAATGCAGTTCCAAGGTAACTTTCTGGGTTTTCATAAGAGCACCTCAGTTGCAGGCATATAGGGACAGCTAGTCACTCTGGCTGGGAGGGAGAATTTGAATCCTCAGAGAGAGAACATCAATGCCAAAATGAAGCTAAAGCAGGTTGGTCTTGAGACAGAGCACACAAGGCCTGGGCTGAAAATGGACTGCAAGTGACAAGATACATCTGTCATCATAAGAACTCTGGGTTGTGGGTGCCCTTAGATTCCTCAACTGCTAGCAATGTGGGTTTCTAGGTTCTAAATAACCGGTGCATGGAATAAAACAGGGTGATATTAGAGGGGAAGAATGCATTCATGAGAACCCTTGGGAAGCGATGGCAGAAATGTGGGCAGAAAAGATGGGCACCTTGTGCTAGCCCTGTAGTCTGGTGATTAAGGAAATTACATCCCCCATGGCCAACACAGTTCAAATCTTGGCCCTGATGGCTTGAAAAATATGCTGGGCATATGTGTTTGCATGCCCAAGATCCCAACAGGATGGAGAAGTGAAGGAAAAGAGATTGTGACATGACCACATCTCATCCCTTGAGGAGGTGCTTTCTTCCTCTCTCTGTGTGTCTCTCCCTGATAAGAGCATGCACCCTATGGCAAAACAAAAGCACAAACAAGAAAAAAATACCTCATTTCAAAGGTCCTGCTGTTCCTTCACAATGATATCTAAATATATTATCTGAAAACAAATAGTAGGCCAGGTACAGGCTACTTACAACAAATTGAAAAATCTACTCCACTGCTCCTATGACCTACATGTAGGTGATCCAAATGGCTGAACACTGAGCTCCAAGGAGGCCCAGACAAGCAGATCTCATCCTTACTCTAATAGCCAGAGATGCCCATAACAGCTAGAAATAGCAGCTCTGGAGGAAGTGCTCCTGTGTTTTCCAAGCTGTGCATAACCCAGGGACACTGTTTCTCCCCCACATAAGTAAAATTTGAGGAGCTGCTTCTGTCACAGCAATTCAGAGACTGGCATCCACAGGAACCTTAGCAGAAGCTCTCATCATTTTTATTGAAAAGTCATGACATAGGCATTCTAGTGGGAAAGAACTGGCAAAAACAAGCAAATGAACCCAAACAAAAGAGAAGAAAATAAGAATAACTTTGCAAACTACCCCAAAAATTGATAAAATTTCACACGAATTAAGGAAGGACTGAATGTATGGCAATTGGAGGTATAAAGAGTAAGAAACAAACATGACCAGTTAGGAAGAGATCAGCATGTCCACTGTGGTCCAGGGACTGACACCAGGCAGGAAGGCAGATAGCATAATGGTTACATCACTGGACTTCCACGTAGTGGACCGCAGTTCAAGTCCCGGACTCAGTGGCTTAAGCTTCACACCAGGTGCTTGTGTGTGCATGCCAACGATCCCAAGAGGAGAATGGAGGAGACGGGATTGTGGCATGGCAATCCACCAAGCTCCTCCGCCCCAGCCCAGAAGGGAGAGGTGATTTCTCGCTTTCTGTCTCTGGCAAGCTCATAAGCCCTATAGCAAAAATCTCTCTCTAAAAAACAAACAAACAAACAAACAAAAAACTATATGTCCAAAGGGAAAAAAAAGAACTGCTGTCTGTATCTTTCACCAATTACTTGATTCAAAAAAGATGATAAGGCACGGCGGCGGGCCTGGGCCTGCGCGACCAGGGCTCTGCTCCGCGTTCCGTGGCCCGGGCCTCCCGGCCCCCCACTGCCTCTCTGGCGCTGGGTGTGTCCCGCGCTAGGCGCCGACGGGCGCCAGCGGCACGGACCAGCCGAGGGCGGCGTCCTTTCCTTCT
>NW_006159809.1:9471077-9546830 GCF_000334495.1 Tupaia belangeri chinensis
CTATTGTTAAAAACTTTAAACTTGTGGCCCCTCTCCCTTTACTTGCATGTATCACATTTTCAATAACTCTTCTGGAAGACAACTGTATATAGCAGAGATAGTGTAATGGGAGAGGGGGAAAGGGCAGAGGGTCAAGTATAGGATATAAAAAACATATATATACGTATACATATGTATGAAAGTAGAAATGGAATATTATTGATGATAACATGCTTGATTAAGCCACTATGCAGTTTATCCCAGATGGGAAACCACATTTAGTATGTTGTGATGATGCTCAGGGAATGAATGTTAGGTAATAAAAAAAATAAATAAAAAAAAGTTGCAGGAGGAAAAAATAAAAAACCGGTAAAACTGTTTTGTTAAAAAAATGCATATTTGACGACTGCAGCGAGCTGTATGGGCACAGCTGGGTACTACTTTATAGTATGTTCATTCTACTCACTGGGGTTTATGCCTAAAGTCAGACTTGGGTTCATGTATAGGTATGTGTCAGCTGTGCTAGCTATTGGATATATTTAGACTAATTAAGTTCATTGGCAGATCAATTGAATGGGGGGGAGGGAAGGCATGGAGGGCAACCGTGGATGCCAGGGACAATGTGGGAGGAGGATGGGACATGGCAGAGGGTGGGGGATGGGGAATCAAGGATGGCAAAACAAAAGGCAAGGTATGCAGGACATAAGAATTGGAAAATTATTTGCTGAGAACATGTATGTTGATGTGCTTGACTGAGCCAATGCACAGTGTATTTTGGATGGAAAATTCATTTGTGTGTTGTGATGGTGTATAGTGAATTAATGTAGAGAATGAATAAATTTAAAATAAAATAAAATAAAAGATGATAAAAGACCTACCCTGATAGTGATGAAAGTTACAACTGTTTATGAAGCCCTCACCATATGCCAATTGTTATCCTAAGGGTTTTACATAAATTGTCTCCTCTAATCCTCACAATAACCATGCAAGTTAGTCAGCATTATGATTACAGTCGAGGAACCTAGGATCCATAGTCACATAGCTAGCAATTAGCGAAACTGCAATTCAAACTGAGTCAATCTGACTCTGAAGCCACTCTCTAACCACTATACCATAGTTAGCTCAGTCCATTATAGCTTAGATTTTGTCAGAAAATTCTTTTTGTGTACTCTATAAAATTATTTTTTGAAAACTAGCCCATGGCCTGGTGGTTAAAGCAGCTGGATCCCACATGGCTGACTGTGCAGTTTGAGTACTGGGCCAGGTGGCTTGAAAAATAGGCTGGGCATGTGTGCACAGGAAGGAAGTGGAGGAGAGTTTGCAGCATGACCATCCCCCACAAAGGGTGCTTTCTTACCTTCCCTCTCCTGTCTCTCTCTAGTCAGTGCATGTGACTTCTGGCAACATTTTTTTAAAATTATATTAAAAATGATTCTACATCAGACTCAGAAAGTCTACAGTGAGCAGCTTCTTCTTTCACTTTGAAGCTCCAAACCAACAAGGAAGTATACAAATGGTGCTGCAGCCCTGGCCAGGATTCCAGCAGTGGACTGTTGTCAGCCTCATCTAGAACTAAAAGCTGGGTGTGCACAGTTTGGGGGCAGTTGGGTAGTACGGAGTGGAAGGGTGAGAGTAACGTAGCTGTCACCCAAATCAGTCACAATTCCGGTGACAGACACCACACGTGTGTGGTGGTAACAAAGTTGAGAAACACTCTTTAGAAAGGTACAGGTGTGGCTTTTCAGCCTCAGCCCTGGACTCTGCAGCCACCATGATGCTGATGCCTAAGAAGAACTGGATTGCCACTTATGAACTCCTTTTTAAGGAGGGAGTGATGGTGGTCAAAAAGAATGCCCATATACTCAAGCACCCGGAGCTGGCTGACAAGAACGTACCCAACCTTTACAACATGAATGCCATGCAGTCTCTTAAGTCTCAAGATTGCATGAAGGAGCAGTTTGCATGGAGACATTTCTACTGGTACCTTACCAATGAGGGTATCCAGTATCTGTGCAATTACCACCACCTGCACCCAAGATCGTGCCTGCCACCCTGCACCAAAGCCATCCTGAGACAGGGAGGCTCTGACCCAACTCACAAGAGAATAAGCTGACAGAGACACCTACAGATGGAGTGCTGTGCCCCCTGGTGCAGACAAGAAAGCTGAGGCTGAGGCTGGGTCTAGGTCTGCAACTGAATTCCAGTTTAGAGGCAGATTTAGTCGTGGATGTGGCCAGCCACCTCAGTAAAGTTGAAGGAGATTGTTTTGTGTCAAATAAACTAGAAGCAAGAAAAACTTAAAAAGAAAAAAAAGAAAGGAAGAAAGAAAAGTACATGTGTAAGTGAGGGGCTCCTCTCAACACAAAAGGCACAGCATCCATCAAGAAGCCTGAAAACAACATCTGTTACAAAGAGGTGAGAAATAAGTGTTTTATGAGTGAATACATTATTGAATGAATGAAATTAAATGTGAATCAAAACCACAATGAAATACCACCTAACTCCAGTCAGAATGGCTTAGATTAAAAAAAAAATAAAGAATGAAAAGTGCTGGCAAGGCTATGGAGAAAAGGGAACTCTTCTATACTGTTGGTGGGAATGTAAATAAGTACAACCACTGTGGGGTACAACATGGAGGTTCCTCAAAGACCTACAAATAGACCTGCCATATGATCCAGCAATTCCACTCCTAGGTATCTACCCAAAGGATAGGAAAATGCTCAGTCAAAAACACTTGCACATCCATGTTTATTGCAGCATTATTCACAATTGGTAAGAC
The DNA here is from genome assembly GCF_000334495.1 of Tupaia belangeri chinensis. NCBI lineage: Eukaryota > Metazoa > Chordata > Mammalia > Scandentia > Tupaiidae > Tupaia > Tupaia belangeri. The sequence goes on from NW_006159809.1 coordinate 9,473,836, forward strand.
ATGGAACCAACCCAAATGTCTATGAACAGATGAACAGATTGAAAAAGCGTGGCACAAGTACACTATGGAATACTACTGAACCATAAAAATAAAATAAAATAAAACCCTAGCATTTGATAGAAAGTGAACAAATATGGAAGATTTACTGCTAAGTGAAGCAAGTCAAACTTTGAAAGAGAGGCATTGTATGTCCCCACTCAATATATACCCAATGTCGGCACTCTACGGCAGAAACTAAATGATTGGAAGGTATCAAAGCATGGAGCACAATGGTAAAACTAGAGACAATGCAAGAGGAGGGTGGGAACTGTTGGGGGGGCTTCAGATGGAGGGACTCAAGGGAAAAATAAAGAAGCAAACATTTACGGGACACAAAAATGGAAAATTATCTGTTGATAGTGACGTGTATGGTAATTTCTTTGACTGAACCAATATGCAGTGTATTCATGATGGGAAAATTCATTTGGTATGCTATAATGATACACAGTGATTGAATGTAAAAATTAAATTTATTTTTAAATACATTTTTTGAGAAGTTTTTGATGCCAGACAGACAGAGAGAGAGACAGAGAGACAGAAAGCGAGAAATCACCCCCCAGGGGGGATGGCCACACCACAATCTCTTCTCCTCTGTTCTCCTCTCGGAATCTTGGGCATGCACGCACACGCGCCTTGATAATTGTTCTTCCACATCTTACCTCTAACCAGAAGCCTAGCACACAGAAGTTTCAGGTCTGAGGTTAAATATACTTTAACTGCTGGTCCCTAAATTTAAAAAAATTTTTTTGAGAGATTTTTGCTATAGGGCGCGTGCGCTCGCCAGACAGACAGAGAGAGACATAGAGACAGAAAGCGAGAAATCACCCCCCAGGGGGGATGGTCACGCCACAATCCCTTCTCCTCCATTCTCCTCTCGGGATCTTGGGCATGCACGCACACGTGCCCGGCGTGAGTTTTAAGCCACCGGGTCCGGGACGCGAACCGCGGTCGACTACGTGGGAGTCCAGTGACATAGTCATTACGCTAACTGCTGGTTCTCCTAAATAAAATTTTTAAAAAAGAAAAATTATAATGCTCAATTGTAACTCAGAACTATGAAATATACCTACAAGATATCTGAGGAGAGTGTATTGACATATTGCATATACTTACATTCTCTTCCTAAAAGACTTAATGGGGTTCTCATATTCAAATAGAAAAACACATGAATTCTTGCCAGACAAAAAATATTAAGTGTGCTAATCAAATGGATGGACATCACTGGGACTGAGCTTCAAATTTAGCTCAGCTTCCCAGCAGCAAGGCAAAGAGGAGGATGCAGTAGTTTACACAACTGTATTATCAGAAAAGAAAAGCACAGTAGTGCCAAAGAAGACAAAGTTATCTCTGAGCACTGAATTCTCAGACAACTTTCTCAATTATATATCAGATCCACTGACATCATCTGTTCCTCATTCTCATCTTTCTAACACAGATTTTATGAAATCATTACTTGCAGTAAAGAGAAAACATTAAAGTATAATTCAGTGAGTCCTATTCTGTGAGAAAATCAAGACAGTGTAGTCCAAATACAGCTTCTACTTTGATCTGAGGTTGGAAATCAAATTGTATATAAAAGAAGGAAAGGTCCACCCTAGGTGGCAAAGTCCTTAGTATACTGAACTTCAGTGCTGGAGGCCACATGGCCACCACAGTTCAGTCCAGTTGACCTGAAACCTGCTAGGTATGTTTGCCCAAGATCCTGATGAGCTGGAAGAAGGGGATCATGGATCCTGTTCTTGCTCTTTCTTGAACCATGCACATGTTTGTACATATTCTCTCATAAATAAAACAGATTAAAAGGAGAAAAAAAAAAAAAGGACACAAGGGCGGGCAGCGGCATAGCATAGCAGGCACACAGCACACAGTTAGGCTGATCCATATGGGGATGTTCCAGGTTCACATCCAAAGACTTCCCTGAACACACCAGCCACCATGCATGACCTGGAGCTGGCTGAAGCTAGAGGTGGATTGTGGCACAAAAGCATTACCAGCAGTGTCTCTCTTCTCTCTCTCTCTCTCTCTCACTGGAAAAACAAAGAAAGAAACTTTAAAAAAAGAATAAGAAAGGTAACATGTTTGCTGTGTATAACACGTTATATGCATGAAATTCTTCTTCTCAGCACACATGCTAATAATCTTATTGGTAGAAGTTAAACAGCTTACCCCAGATGCACTGCTGACTAACATTTACCATTAATGTCCCAAGCCTATACACTCTTTTTTTTCCCCCACTCAATCTAGAAGAGTCTATAGACAACTCATCCCTTAGACAATCTTCTGTCAGTGCCACTTTTTTTTTTTTTAGGCAATTTGAGGTTATGCTCTCTAGTGAGGACCTATAGTGCTGACATTTCATATTTTATTAAGGACAAATCCTTTTGTTCACAAACCAAATGATCAGTTAGTTGGTAGGGTTGACTCATATGCAAGTTCAGAAGGAATCACAGCTCTCACCTCAAAGGAAGTCTGCAGTCTTGAGAGCTGGGAACCTCTTGGTTTAAATAGCTTAGGGAAAGGTTATTAGTCTCTATTGCAGTAATTAGGAAACATAGCGACTCCCAATGGACAAGATGTCTATACTGTAACTGAAACCTGGGTAGAAATTGGGTGAGAGTCAGAAAGCCCTGAGTGGATGGGGGCTCTAAGCAGGTAAGACTGGGAGCTGCAGAAGGGAAGTTGTAACTGAAGTCTCCAGTGTGTGTGTGTGTGTGTGTGTGTGTGTGTGTGTGTGTACACACCCATGAACAAGTGTGCCTGGGAAACAGTTGTGGCAAGAGACAAATGATCAGGTAAGAGGGCTAGATTATAAGGATTCAGTTTAACTTTATCACAAGGAGCAGCTACACAAAATTATAAAGCCTTTTGCTTCTCCAAAGAAGTAGAAACTATGTCCAGAAACGTTAGTGTGAGAAAGATGGCAAGTCTGGAACTCACTGACAATTAGACACATCCATACCCTAAAGAACAGGACAGCAGTGGTGGGACCAAACATCTTCCTCACAGGGTTCCCCTGCCGCTCCCAAGCTCTTCTCCTTCCAGGACTTATTTCACAGGATTCTCATTGTTTACTCATCTGTGCGCCCACTTACCTGTTTTGCAAGAAAGGAGAGCAGGACTCCTTTTACATTTGGCTTCCAGATCTGAGTTTAATTTTTTAGGAAGTAATTTTTTTAGTTTTTTAAAAAGCTCTCAGAAAAATAATAGTGAGTAAAGTGCCAGGCAAGAAATGTAAATTATCTTCTCTCTTCATCGCTTTCATGTCTCATTTCTCACCTGGGGATTCTACAAAATTTCCATCCCATCCTCTGTGATGGAATCCCTCCCACTGGTCTGAGCCCTGCCGTGGCTCTCCCCCCAGGCTTTCCTTGATTCTCCTTGGGTATGATTTGATTTCAATAGCTGTGACCACAGTTGGGGTTTTGCTTCAGCTATTTATACCCTCTCATCTCTTACCTAATTAGTCAATCATGCTGCTGTCTTATGTGACGTTCTATTCTTCCAAGTTATCTGTGTGAAAGGCTGATCATCACCAAGTTATTCCTGTCATTCAGGTATAGACTCTTTCCAGTGCCCCTCCAGTGGCCATTCTCTACTCCAAGAACCACACTCCAGCTGTGTGGAGTCTCCAGAGTTCTTGCACTGGACACCGTATGCTTTATAACTGTGAGATGTAGGACAAGGAGATGGAGCTCTATCCCTACTGTAAGCTGCTTACTGTTATGCATACCCACACCAGGGCCACAAGGTAGCTCAACCTAGACCTATTTTTAGAAATGCAGGCACCAAGAGCTACAGAGCTTGCTTCTACTTATCCAAATGCACTTGGTTTCCAGTCAAACACAGAATACAGAATCAGAGTTGATCTTGTCTAGTAACTGTAGGGGAACTTGACAAAGAAGTGAGTATAAAATCAGCTCTGTCCTCCCATCACCACTTAAATGTCCTCACTCTACTGCTACTGCTGCAGCAGGAGGCCCAGAGGTGACTTCAGTCCCTGTTCCCCAAATGACCAGGAGGCTCTTGACCTGGGAAGCAGGGGTATGCAGCTTGCGAGAAGAATTTAATTTATGCCTAAAGGTAAATCAACAACATAGGGACAGACATTTTTTCTTGAGCTAGGAATGATGAGGTAACCTCTGCATAAAGACAGGTATGGGCCCTGGAAGGAGCAGACCCCTGTGTTAGTGTTCTCTGTCTGAGGAAGTCATGTCTTATCCTTGACTCTGCCTGCATGTGTGGGGACCTTTATCCATCAGAGACTTAGAGCTACTCAAGGAATACAAAGGCTTTGGTCACAGAAGTAGGCTACACTCAATCCAGGACCCAGGCTGGTGGCAATGAACTGTAAAGAAGACTTTCATCAAAGCAGAACACAGACCAGCTCACCAAGGCCTGCGTGGTTTCTGGATTCCTAATCTGGGGAACCAGCACTTCAGTGTTCGTATAAGGCACACTATATTTTCAAGCAGGCTGATCTGGTCACTGTTAAGTCATATAGTTCTTTGAAAGTCTTGTGTCCTCTGACCATAGGTCCAGAAAGTTTGCAGAAGATGAGGTATGGCTGTGGCTTGTTAGAACCTCTTCAGCCAGAAGAGGGTTTGGACCTCACTGCTGGATCTTGAAAGAGCAGATGTCATCTGTAAGACCCCAGGCCAACACACCTGGCCAAGCACTTTGGAATGCATCTTAGCTTTGGTTTTGTTTGTTTTGTTTTGTTTTTCCATAGTGTGTGTGTGCGCTCACCAAAGACTGTAAGAGCGAAAGTGAGAAATCACCCTCCAGGGTGTCACAATCCCTTCTCTTCCATTTTCCTCTTAAGATTTGGTACATGCATGCACATGCTCCCAGCCTGATTTTCAAATGTCCAGGTCCAGGACTCAAACCACAATTGACCATGTGGGAGTCCAGCACCTTAGACACTACACCACCTGCTGATCTCGGCTTTGGGTACTTTTAATAATACAGTTAATACTTGTTCATTCTGGAAAACTTGAAAATACTTACAAAGTAATAATACATATATGCATATGTATATCTCACTTAAAAATGCTTTCTCTAATTTCTTAAAGGGCAAAACTGGTCCCTATGTCAAACAAATGATGGTTAGTTCAATATGAAATGAAAAAGAATTAAGCAAGAGCTTCAGTCTGATGGCATAGTAAGTAGCAAACTGAACTGCACTGCCTATTTGGATCCTAGGATCAGCCTGAAAACAGCAGTGAACAAAAGATCCTTGAATCTCAAGGGCTGGAGAAAGGAGGTCAAGAGTGCTGTGACCCTGTTTAGGATGCTCTTTCTTTCTTGCTCCTCCTTGCTCCCTTTCTAGTGCACACACATACATGCCCTCTATCATAGATAAACAGAAACTTTAAGAAAAGTTGGGACCAGCAGTTAACGTAATGGCTATGTCTCTGAACACCCATGTAATCTACCGCAGTTCGAGTCCCAGACCTGGTGGCTTAAACTCACGCCAGGCGTGTGTGCGTGTGTACCCAAGATCCTGAGAGGAGAATGGAGAAGAAGGGATTGCGGCGTGGCCATTGCCCCTGGGGGGTGATTTCTCACTTTTTGTCTCTCTGTCTCTCTCTGTCTGTCTGGCGAGCGCACGCGCCCTATAGCAAAAACCCTCTCCTCTCCGCAAAAAAAAAGAGAAAAGTTAAATGGATTCTCCCCCCCTCTCCCGCCACACACAGTTGGCATTATTCATTTTACTACTTGGAGATTATAATAAATAAATTTTTGTTCCTAAATAGGTTTTCTTTTTCAATATTAAATTTTAGGAGAAAAAAGTTGAAAATAATCACCCCTCCATAGTTACTCTCATTACACATCTCAGAATCATACCCACTAGGCTCTATTCTCCCCTGTTTTGGTTTAGGGGGAACTGAGGGAAAAATTAAGATGTGCTTGCAACTTAATACAATACAACTGAAGTTCACCCAGTCACCTTCCGACTAAACACCCCACACCATGAAGACACAGGGGCTTTCCCAGGATGGGCGATACCTGCTCAGTGGAGCACCTACATGCATGGCACTTGATGCGCCACACCCCGAGGAACATGCACCAGAGGATGCTGTGTCCTAGGACCTGCCTCACAGTGATCACAATTCTGTTAGAAAGGCAAATGTAAATGTGTGAAAGATTTGAGTAACGGAGAATAAAGGCAGTGGAAGGCAGTCACAGGACTAATTGCCAGACCAAAATGGAAGATGATAAAAGATCAAAGGAAAAAATGAGTTCTCTTGGCTCCACTTCAACTCAAGACAGTTTGCCTTTTTCTTGTAGTCCTTGTTCCCCACCAGGTTCAACAGGTCACATGCAGGATGGTCTGTCATGTTCTGCCCTCACTGCACTGAGATCTGCCAGGCCCATAGTGGTGGTTTCCAGGGCTGCCATCCTGTGGGCCCCCTCAGCTGTCCAAGGTAAAAGTCAGTGGAGAGTCCCCATGCCACACTCAGAGACTTTCGTTTTCACTCCAGCCCGGTCTCACACTCACAGGACTTAGGGAAACTAGAAGCGCAGCTCACCAAGAACAGGAGAACCCCTTGCTGGGCCCCCTTGTGGGTCAGTGTCTTGCTATTTCCCCTGCAAGTGCCTGACTTGGTATACTTTCTAAACAACTGCCACCCCCTGAAGTCATATTTTCATAAAAGCTTCCTAAAAATTGAGCTAGAGAGTGAATCAAAGTAATAGTTGGGTTTCAGTCCTAAGGGACCTTATAATTGTGATAATTTATTCCAGTAGTTTTCAACTAGAGAAGATATTCTCCCCTAGGGATCATCTGGTAACATCTGTGTGGGGACACGTTTAAGAGAGAGAGTCTGAGGTGTGGGGACATGCGCTGAGCAAACACCCCATGCTCTTTTGGGGTTTGGCAGATCTTTGTAACTTGTCTTTCCTTAACCTTGGTGGCAGACAGAGCAAGGGTGGAAATTACTAGGGGCACATCTGATGGATTTCAAGAAACATCTTGACCCCGAATAGTAAAATCCAATCCCTGCTCTGCATCTGAAAGGTTCTTTAGACTTCTCTGGGTGTGGTGGCACACTCCTTATAGAGAAGTTCTTTAGCTCCTTCCCCACACCTAACAGCTAGTTCTCTGCATTAGAAAGGAAGATGAGATTTACTCTAGATGGGATTACCACCAAGGGATACACCTTGCCTTGGGTGTGACTAATCCTTTATAGACTTGTTAACGGCTTTTTATTGTCTGTAACCTGGCAACTAATCCATGAAGTGTCATGAAACATGCATGTGTAATGTCTCCTTGTACTATAAGTAAAGACGTCCAGTTCATCTGGGCGACACAAGTTGCTTGGGCTACCTAGGCTCAGGCTGCCTGTGTCCATTTCCACTCTATCTTTTTGTCTCATCTTTTCTGCTTCTTCCATAATAGCGCTAAGCCTGGGGGAGGACGCCGACACATCTGGAGAGATTTTTGGTTGTTACCACTAGTAATGATAAGGGGGTGATACCATGACCTAGTAGGTAGAGGCCAAGGATGCCGCTAACCATCCTATAACACAGAGGACAACCCCCAAAACAGAGTATCCAGGCCAAAATGTCAGTAGTGTCTAGGGGAGACCCTACTCCCCAGTACTCAGGCTGGAAAACATAGGCCATTCACCTTCCTAATATGACTTCCAGTTCCACAGGTCTTCCCAACAGAAGTAAGCTTCGTTGATGTCTTGTTAAGCCAGTTTCCACAGCTGCACCTGAACACAGGATGCTAGAGAGGGGACCGGAAGTCCTGAGACTGAGTCAGTGACTCTTCTCTCAAGAATTCAGCTTGTGATCTGAATTCTAGTTCACGTGACACTCATGAAATGCATGTTACTGCAGTTCAGTCCTTCTGTGTGACACACTTGTGGATCACATAAATAATGAGGGCTCCTCTATATTTTATGATATAATTTTCTTCATTAAGTAATGCTAAATAATATCATCTGCTTATAGTCAAACATTCATTCAGTCAAGAAATATTTGCGGGGCCAGTAAGTCTGGGCACTATGCTCTGTGGTAGAAAGACGAGAACTCTCTGAGACTCGTGAACTGAGTCCGCAGCTCCTGCAGCAGCAGTCGGCATTGGCACAGTGGCCAGGAATCTGTATTTTAGCCAGCACTTGCAATGACTGACACAGGATCCATAGGACCATGCTCTGAGAAGTACGCATAAAAATTGTGAGCCCTGCCTAGTGCAATCTTTCTAGAGACCAGTCAGACCTGAGCTCTAATATGGTCATTTCCTATATTCTCAAAAAAGAAAAAAAAAAAAAACTATTAATTGTCTCAATTTTTTGTGTTTTTAAGCTGGAGTTTAAAGATAAATACCATTCAACACAGATGATGAGAGAGAAGGCCTTACGTAAATATAAGCAGGACTCTTTCAAAGGAACAAAACAGAGGAGTTCTACTCCAAAAGTATATTTTCTTATGACACAGAATGAGCATCAATCAAGTGTGTTTGTATCAATAGCAGTTAGGCCCTGCCTAGTGCAATCTTTCTAGAGACCAGTCAGACCTGAGCTCTAATATGGTCATTTCCTATATTCTCAAAAAAAAAAAAAAAAAAAACTATTAATTGTCTCAATTTTTTGTGTTTTTAAGCTGGAGTTTAAAGATAAATACCATTCAACACAGATGATGAGAGAGAAGGCCTTACGTAAATATAAGCAGGACTCTTTCAAAGGAACAAAACAGAGGAGTTCTACTCCAAAAGTATATTTTCTTATGACACAGAATGAGCATCAATCAAGTGTGTTTGTATCAATAGCAGTTAGAATAAAAATCTGTGGCTTATGCCAGAAATATGAACACCACCTATTCTCTGAACTGACCTCAGTATACAATGATTTCTAGCTTGATTGGGGAATACTTATCCTCCCTGGTTACCCAGATAAATAGCTTCTCTGTTTACACTCAGTTTTCTTTCTGTCTTTCTCGGACCTTTGTCACTAATGCTCCCTGATAGGACTTTTCAATGGCCACTTAATCTATTTGCATATCACTATTAGAGGTCTGAATTTAAACCTCATTCCAAGTAAAATTCCTCCAATCTGTTAGAAACACCCTAACATGTATCTATGTCTAATGCTAAGAAAGTTATCTCATTTTATGGGCGAGATATGTATAAAATATAGGCCATCACTTTCAGTCCTATTGTTCTATCTTAAATTACTGTGATCAATTTAATAATGGAATAAATCTACATAAAGAACCTCATAAAAGTTGAAAAGTAAATTTAAATTAATGTATTATATTATCATTAGAGGGAAAGTTATAATTAAAGGCTAGAATACCTCAGAAAATATGCCAGCATTCCTAAGATAATTAATCAAAAATACATGTCCTTTTCAACTCTTCCATCATAGTATTCCCTCCCATTCTGTTCCTTTAAATTGTCTTTATTATACCTTCAAGTATCTCTACATTCTTATCTTGTCCTTGCTGTCTACTTTTTGCTACAGGTAACCCCACTTTGACCCCCGTGCTCAGAAAATAGGACACTGTTGGTTGTACTCACACCTGAGCTCTTCAAAAGACTTTAGTGTCTGCTATTGGAAGCCATTCAAAATATCGCTGAGTTTCCAAAAAGGAGAAGGACTTGTCCATGAAATATGAAGGAAAAACTCACAATTCTGTTTGTAATCTGTAGGCTTGGACCATCCCAAGTACCCCAGATCCCCAAGGAGCTCCATTCGACCTCTACTTCCAAATGAAAAAGAACCCCCCTACACACACCCACTACTCTGGAACTTGGAGCCAACTTGTCCTTTTGAATGCAAATTTTTCCATAAATGCAGATTTGCGTGAGATCCATTTTTAACTAGACTATGCTCCCTACAGACCAACATGCAAATAGTGGGTGCTCAAGTATAAATAAGAACCACAATGATAAAACACTGACCATACCTATTTTCGCAGCCTCCACTTTCAGGGTAAAATCCCAGTTCCTTGGCAACTTTAGGGACATTTTGCTTCTGGTTTGGATGAGTAGCTGGCGAAGCAAAGAGTTTGTCGCAATCCACGCCTTTCTTGCCTTTCCGATCTTTTCCTCTAGCTTGGGTCTGGTTTCCCTCTTAGGATTGCTTCACAAGCAATCTTAGGTTTGAGGTTGATTTGCCAACGTGTCTCCTCCTTTCTCTCAGATGAGAGATCCATCCATCTGTCACTTGAGGATGGCACCTAAACTCCCTACCCCCACCCACAGTCCCACGGGGGCCGGCACCCCGCTTTTCTTGCTTTCAGTTTTACCAGAAATATCCCAGTTGCTACTTTGCTCTGCGTCATGGGAAGCAAAACTCCTGTTCGAGAGAATCTCAGGCCTCACTGAGGCGAGGTCGCAAAAAACAACGGCTGCCTCTTGGCTGTTTTTTTAACTGTCTGCTTCCTTGCATTTGAGGAAGTGGGTGGCTGTTCAGTGTAGATGATGCATGATGAGTTCTCTTTCTTGAGAAAATGGTTTTTGGAAATGCTTGTAAAACTAGAATGAGTGCTTTTGTGATTAAAAAGGCCATAATTCTGATTAAAAGAAAAAAAACAAAACACCCAGACTCCCACCATATACCTTGACTCTCAACTCTCATCCTCTTCATCTAATAAATCATGCTTCCAAAAATGGTCAGAAAGATGATCAGCATTACTCCAAGTTACCTTCCTTTAAAATCTTCCTGTTGTAACATCACAAAGTAAGTTCTCCACCTGCCCAAGGCACAGATTCCAAGTGATCACAGCCTGATGCAGGGAAAGTTGGGTTTTGTCTTTTGGGTTTTTTTTGTTTGGTTGGTTGTTTTTTTTGTTTGTTTGTTTGTTTGTTTTTTCGATAGGGTTTTTGCTAATGGGTGCGTGTGCTCACCGGAGAAACAGAGAGAGACAAAGACAGAAAGCGAGAAATCATCTCCACCTCCACCCCTGGGGAGATGGCCATGCTGCAATCTCTTCTCCTCTATTCTCTTCTCAGGGAGTTTGGGCATGCCTGCACACGTGTCCAGCATGAGTTTTAAGTCATTGGGTCCAGTACTCGAACAGCCATCTGCTGATCCCAGACCGTGACATTTTTAATGAAGTCGACCTGACCTTTCGATTAAGTACTTGGGCTCTAGAAGTAGACTGAGTTCATACCTTGGCTCTGCCACCTTCGTACTGTGCTACTTTGGACAAGTTTCTTGACTGATCAGTGCTTTAATTCCTCATCTGGAAATGGGGCAAATAACAGGGTTTATTTCACAGATCTGTTGCGAGGCTGTATTCAATAGTTGGTAGAAGTGCTCGGAACAGTTACTGCTGGTCAGCATGCAAACTCTTACACATACCTTTGGTCTGTTCACTCTTTAACTTCCCTGGACTACTCTGTCATGCTTTCTTCTTCACCTCCCGCATGCTCACTCTCTGAGGGTGACCTGGCTTCCTGTTACATTGAGAAAATTGATGTAAGTGGAAAAGATTGGCTTCAAGTTCCCACCGCTACAGCTGCCCACCTACAGATAAGCCTTTGACCTTCTCTCTGTTACACCAGATAAACTGACTATCATCATTTCCCCAATCCCTACTGCATCCATTTCTTTTCTCTCCTGGATCTTTCCCATCAGCATTCAAACTTATTTTTTATCTCATCTTTTAAATAATCTCTTTTGATGCAACTTTCCTATTTGGCGACAGCCCCATTGCTCTCCTTTTCTGAGCAAAGCATTAGTAAGAATGGTCTACATTTGCAAATGTCTCTCCTCTTAATCTCTTCTGAATTCCCTGTTCCTGTTTTTGCTCCCTATGAGTCCACAAAATATTTCTTATCCAGAATACCAATAACTTTCCTGTTGGTAAACCCACAGGTTCAATTTCCCATCCTCATCTTGCTGATTTAAAAATGGCATTTGAACACTTTTGACTGCTTTCCCTTTCTCTGAGCTTTCTTTGTACATGGCTGCCATGTGCACATGGCTATGACTGGCCCAATTGACTGCCTGTCTCCCTGGCTACTCTGTCTCCATTTCCTTGTTCATCCCGCCTCTTCTCTTTGACTTCTAATATTAGATAAACCAAGAATTAATCGGTGGGCTTCTTTTCCATACATACATACACCTTGGTGAGCTCATTGGTTTCAAGGCTGTAAATGTCACGTATCTGCACATGACTCCAATGCATACTTCTAGCCCAGACATCTCCCTGAGCTCCGAATGACACACATCTCAAAGTAAGTATGTGAAAATCTTATATCCAGAGGACCAGGCTAAAAGAACAGCAGTGGGGACCAACAGGTGCCATGGTGGTTTAAGCACTAGACTCCCATATCACCAACCGCTGCTCAAGTCCCAGACCTGGTGGCTTACTTTCTCTCTCTCTCTCCCCTCTTTCTTTTCCTCTCTCTCTCTCTTTCTGGGGAGCACATGTGCCCTATAGAAAATTTTTAAAATAATAATAATAAATAACATTAAATAAATCATTATTTTAAAAAGAAAAAATAAAGAGCAAGCAGAAGTGATCTGGGTCATATTTTTCTCATCAAGGATGAAGGGAGCATGAGAAGGAAAGACCACTCAAGAGTATTTAAAGCTTTTGCCAGCATTCCATCTGCTCATATTACTTTGGCCAACACAAGTCACATGACCAAGCCCCAAAACAAGGAGGCAGGAAGTACACACAGCCCTAAGGGGGAGAGGAGGGAGAAGGGAAAGAATGATTGATGACCAAGACTCTAATCCATCACACCAGTCCAATTTACCCAGATCTCTAGCAGGGCTAGCTTCTTCCAAACCTGAATGAGACAACTGGAGACTTTGGAGCCCCACTCTGCACCACTGCCTGTCCAGCCCAAGCACCATTGCCCCTTTTCCTATCCTGACCAAGGAGAACAGCCAGCCTGAGCCCCAGCTCAGCAATATCTGCACAGGGAACTCAACACCATCCAGTGTCAGTTCTGGGATTTTTAACTCAGGAACTCTAAAAATATTTTAAAGACGGCATTTAGAAACACACAGGGAACTTCCTTTACTCTCCAGTGTAAGTTCCTGCAAGTCTTGGAAAAACTCGTGACCTATGGGGGAAGTTGGTTGTACATATTCAGTAAAGCACCTCTGGAAAGGCCCATGCAGAAGTCTTCCCTCCCCAGAGTTTCTCTGGGTCAGCCAGCTGCCTGTGTGGGGACAGAAGGCTAGTCTGATGCACTCACTACTGTCCCCTTTCTCTGGCCTTCACAGAACGAAGAGTAAGGTGTCTTATCTGGACCCAAAGTTTGAATTAGCATCTGCAGCAGCAAAGGCAAAAAAAAAAAATAATAATAATTCCTCTTCTTGTTTATTGACTGCTAACCACTTACTGAGGACATGTTTGCTGGACATTGTGGAAATGTTCATGAACTAGCATACTTGGTTGCTGTCCCTACCTCCACCACCATCCTGTGAAACGAATAGTCTATTGAAGGAGAATACCTAAGAATAACTAAGCAAACAATAAAACACAACATAATAAAAGCCATGTCGGTGGAAGTGTAGGGAGTTAAAAGGGTTCATTCACACAGGAGAGACCTGATTGAGACTTGGGAAAGGAGAGAAGACTTCCTGGGGGAAGTGTCTATTAAATTAAGATTTGATGAGTGAGTAAGGGAGGCAAGAGAGCTGGACAAGGAGTTTCAGACAAATCCAACATCATGCAAGAAACACAGAGGCAGGAAAGAATTCGTCAGTTTGCTCCTGAGAAGGATGAAAGGAGCAAGATGGAGGACAGACCAAACTGAGAGATGGGCTGTATGGGGACAGCACCATACAGAGCACAGTAAGCCTTGATAGGTCACCAAGGAGTTTTTATCAAGGTAGGGGTGAGGAGACTGTGGCAGACATCTGAGTGAGAGAGATCAGCAGCGGTAGACTTGGAAAAATGAGAAAACAACACAAGAGCCATATTCTAGTAGAATTGAGAGCCCAGAGAAATTATTATGGGGGAAAAAAGAAGATATCCATCAACCTGGTTTCAGTTACTGAAAGGGTGGAGATTTCAACCACAGAGATTGGGTGTGCATAAAAGGAGCAAGGATTGATAATGAGAGACAGGTGAGTGAAGGTACCCTAAAAAAGAGACAGGGACTCAGTTTGCATTTAGGGATCTACAGGGCACTTGAGTACAGATCTCTAGCAAACATGAGAGCCTAGAGCCCAGACAGACTCATTCATTCACTATTCATTTACTCCAGAAACAGTTATACAAAACTGTGCTGAATGCTGAGTATTACAAAGATGAGTAAGAGCTTGGCCTAATCCTTAATGGATTCATGAAACAGAAGTGTAAATAATGGCGGTGCTCTGCAAGGTACAAAACTGGGGCTGGCCTAGGGGAGGGTGGGAGCAAGAACTGGTTTGTCTGCTTGCGTGGCTAGAGGAAGCTTCCCAGGAACGGTGACCCAAGAGAGAGTAGTCAATAAGGGAAAGGAAGATGTTCCAGGCCAATGGAATGGCACAGCACCCATTTAGGGAAGTACCAGGAGGGGTGTGTAATGGCTGGAGGTGGGAACAGCCAGAGGTTTCAGAAGGCACTGAGACCAGGCCTGATGAACTTGCTAAGGGACTGGACTCCCTCAAGGTTGCAGTCATTGGAGAACTTTTAAAACATTCCTTTAATTTGTATTTTTACTATTACAGATGGCCATGTGTAATCTTTACAGATTTTTTTAACATTAAATAATTTTTAATTTTTTTATACATTCAATCACTATGTATTAATACAACATGCAAAATGAATTTTCCTAGCAGAATACATTGTATGTTAGTGTTGTTAAGGGTACTACCATACACGTTACCATCAACAGATAATTTTCCATTTTTGTGACCCTTAAATGCTTTGTTCCTTTCTTTTTCCTTTTGATTCCCTTCTTCTCACCCTCCCTCATTTTAAAGCATAAAGAAAATAAACATTGGGGCTGGGTGGTGGCACAGCCGTAAAGTGTAATATACAATGGGGATGATCCACGTGGGTAAGGTCCTATCCATGTCAAGAAGCTTCCCTGAGCACATAGGGTATATGTGTGCCCATTTGTGGGGCTGGTTGAACTGGGGAGTGGATCACAGCTTTACGACTCCACTGGGGATGCTTGCTGTTTCTTTTTCTCTCTCTCTCTCTTTGTCTCTCTCCCTCATGGAACAGATAAATAAATAAACTTTGAAAATGAAATAAAATAAAAATCAAGGTTACTATTTAATGTACATTTACATGTACATGTAGTGTATATACGTATTTTAAATAAAAAAAAATAGTCTGTGGAGAATATAGATGTTCCTAAAAGATCTACAAATATACCTACCATATGATCCAGCAATTCCACTCCTGGGTATCTACCCAAAGGATAAGAGAATGCTCAGTTGGAAAAGTGCTTGCACATCTATGTTTACTGCAGCATTATTCCCGATTGCTAAGACATGGAACCAACCCAAATGTCTACAAACAGATGAATGGACTGACAAGTATGACAATATACTCTATGAAATACTACTCAGCCATAAAACACAACAAGCCCCTGGCATTTGATAGAAAGTGGACGAATAAGGAAGATTAACTGCTGAGTGAAGCAAACCTGGCTATGAAAGAGAGGTATTGCCATGTCTCCACTCAATCAATATATACTGACTTTCCTCACTCTATGGTGGAAAATGAAAGATTAGAAGATATAGAAGCATGGAAAATGGTTATGGATACTGGAGACAGTGTGGGAAGAGGGTAAGAGAAAGGGGAGAGTGTGAAGAAAGGACTCAAGGGAAAAATAGAGAAGCAAGATGTTTATGGTACACAGAAATAAATGATTATCTGTTGATGATAACATGTATAGTATCTTCAACTGGACTGGTTTGAAGTGTATTCATTTTGGGTAAATTCACTTTATAAGCTGTAGTAATGTATAGTGATTGAATGTATAAAAAAAGTGAATCGTTTTAAAAATTTTAAAAATAGTCTATATGTTGTTTTATAAAGTATTATCTTCCTTTACCAAAGAACAACAAAAACAACAACAAAAATGAGCAATTATTTGTCATTAGCATTTTTCCAAAATGGTCTCACTTTTTTTCATTATATGCTAAGAGCAAAATTTATTTAACAAATCTCAGTGTCACTGAGCACTCAAGATGTGTATAAACTTTTATAATATTCTTAGAGACAAAGATCTGGATAAATCCATCCTTCCCCCCCCCCCCCCGCTTTCTCAAGAGGAATTCTTAGAGGTATAAATACTGGGAAAATAGATAAAATGTTGGGGCCAGCAGATGGCAAAGCAGTTATGTCGCTGGACTCTCATATAGTTGATCGTGTTTCAAGTCCCAGATCTGGGTGTGTGTGTGTGTCCCCGAAATCCCAAGAGGAGAATGGAGGAGAAGGGATTGTAGTGTGGCCATCTCCCCTAATGGGTGATTTCTTGCTTTCTTTTTGTCCCTCTCTGTCTCTCCAGAGAGCACACATGCCCTATAGCAAAAACTATCTCCAATAAATAAATAAATAGGATGTTAAGACTTGGTATGTATTTCCAAATTTCCCTCCAGAAGAATCTACCAACTTTATGTTGTCATGAGCAATATAGGAGGGGCCTGGTTCCCTTATGGCCTCACTAATAGTTGAGATTTCTTTAGAAATTTCAGATATCTGCATTCCAGCTCTTTATTTTGTCACTTTCTTTCATTTTGTCATCTCTGCTACTGTCCTCTGCATTTGTGAGAGTTTCTCATCTCTTGTCCTTCACCTCACTACTTGTTTTATTTTAATGGCTTCATTGATATATAACTCACATACCATCTAGAATTCACCATGTAACGTGATTTAGTATATTCAGAGTTGCACAACCATCACCCCATCAATTTTAGAGCATGTTTATTATTTCCAAAAGAAACCCTATACCCAGTAGTATACGGTTTCCCCTATTCCTCCATTTCTCCAAGCTAGTCTCCTTGCTTTCTGTGTATATTTGCCTATTCGAGACCTTTCACATGAATGGAATTATAATTTGTAGTCTTTTACAAATGTCTTCTTTCACTTGAAATAACATTTTCAAGGTTCATTGCTAGGGCAGCTTGTATCAGAACTTTACTTTTCATAGCTAAATAATATTGCATTGTATAGATATGACACATTTTGTTTATTTGTTCATTAGTTGATGGACATTTGCTTGTTTACAAGAGATCTTCCAAAAGTTTATAGAGGAGATGGATATTGAAATTGAGCTGTGAAATATTTATTTTCTTGACTAAAAATGAAGATTTTTCTGCTGAGACTTCCCCCTCCTGATTCATTTCTACTAGGCAGGGCTACCTCTGTCTCCTTCTCTCCATTTCTTTCTGTCTCTCTGTGTCTCCCTGTGACTTTTAATTTTTTTTAAGGTAAAGTATTCTCTGGGCTCATAAGCCCCTCCTTTATTGTATTAATTGGTGCCTTTCCCCATCTCATTTAGGAAAAGCACACTCGCAGTCTCATCCTGAGAGAATACCAAACTTGAGCTATGAAATATTGGTCTCCATGCCATGTGGTTTTCATATTTTGCTTTTTAAAATTAAAATAAAAAGTTTTTATTATATTTTTCTTTCTCCTTTTTTATTTTACTTTTTCTTCTTCTTTACTCTTCTCTAATTCTTTTCCTTTTCTCTTTATCTTTATTCATTGGCTGCTCAGCCTCTATGCAGTAAGTGTCTAGACAGGTCCAAATGAACAGGATCCAAACATCTGAATATGATTAGGATCAGAAAATTCTTTTATTCCCACTGAATCTGAAGCACAAAGAGTGAAAGCAGAACAGAAAAGAGAGCAAATCACCTCCTCCTGCATGCCTCTGAATACTCAGATTGAACTTCAAGAATTAGGAAGAAATGCACCATCAGATGACTAGAAATCACTGCAGGGTCACAAGAAATATGAGAAAGCAAGACCTCTCCTCCAAGAGAAAAGAATAACTCCTCTTTATCCTCAGACAGTACAATGGAACTCATGGAAATGTCAGATAATGAATTTAGAATATTGATAGTGACAAAGCTAACAGAGATTGAAGAGAAGAGAGACAATGAACTGCAAAAGAGGCAGGAGAAAGGAGCTGGTGAGTTCCAGGAGGTGTGGAAATTCTTGCAAGGTCTAAAAGAGGAAATACACACTATTAAAAAAAATCAAATAGACCTATTAGAGATGAAGGCTATAATACAGGAAGTCAAAACCTCCTTTGAAAGTATTAAAAGCAGACTAGGTCATACAGAAAATCGAATGTCAGATGTAGAAGATAGAACCACTGGCTTATAGAAATCCACAAAGACTGAGAAAATTACCCCCCCCCAACAATGAGAATGATATACAAGAAATACTAGATACCATCAAACATCCAAACACCTGGATAATTGGTATCTCAGAAGATGAAGAGACTCATAAGGGCATTGATGATCTATTCCATGAAATCCTTCAAGAAAACTTTCCAAACCTAGAGAGGCATTTAAAGATCTAGTCCCAAGAAATACAAAGGACCCCAAATAGAATCAGCTCAAGATCTTCTCCAAAACATGTTATAGCCAGAATGACTAAAACCACAGACAAAGACAAGATACTAAGACTGTAAAGAGAGAAACATCAAGTTACCTACAAAGGATAGCCCATCAGGCTAACAGCGGATCGCTCATTAGAAACAATGAGAGTGAGGAAATAATGGTAAAATATATTTAAAGTGTTAATGGAAAAGCAATTTCAGCCAAGAATACTGTACCTGGCAAGATTATCTTTCATATAGAAAGAGAAGACAAGAACATTCTGAGATAAACAAAACCTGAAAGAATTTACCAAAACCAGACCAAATCTCCAAAAAGTTCTCGAGGGAGTGCTATACCAGGAAAATTAAATATTACACACAGAAGTAAAGGTTCAAAAACTAAGACAATGGTCAATTTAATGGTAAGGACAAGTCTGGAGTTGAATATTATATCCCAGAATTTAATCGGGAAGAATGAAACACAACAGAAGATAGATTAAGTATATGAAACTGAACTGGTGAAATAGAATTTTATGACTGTTGACTAAAACATTGCTGATTTTCTTCTAGGCTTTGTTTTCCAGTTTTAAGGATTTTTGTCCTGTCTCAAGCTGCTTATAGGTACATGTACCTACTATTTGAACAGCATCTTAACCTGTTTCCTGGCTTTAAGTTTTAAGCAAATTTCCTTAGCATTTCTTTGATTTACTAAAACTAAAACAGCTTGGGACCAGCAGTTGGCATAATAGCTATGGACTCCCATGCAGTTGATCGCAGTTTGAGTCCCGGACCAGGTGGCTTAAACTCACACTAGGCGCATGTGCGTGCATCCTCAAGATCTTGAGAGGAGAATGGAGGAGAAGGGATTGCAGCATGGCCATCCCCCCTGGGGGGTGATTTCTCACTTTCTGTCTCTCTGTCTCTCTCTGTCTTTTTGGCAAGTGCACACACCCTCTCCAAAAAACAAAAAACAAAAACAAACAGAAAAACTACAACTGTTTTTTTTGAAATTAAAAATACATTTAAAAATAAGTTTATAGAAAACAAACTATGAAAAATCCTCATGTATTTCAAATCTTTCTTACACCAAAAGAAACTTGCCCTTTAATTCCATTTTTCTAAGAACTTTTTGAAATACCTTGTACACTTTTTGACAATTAAGAAGAAAGCTGCTGTGAACATTCATGTACAAGTATTTGCCTGAACATATGCTTTCATTTCTCTTAGGTATATACCTAGCAGTGAAATTTTGGGTTACAGGTTAATTCTGTGTTTAAGCTTTTTTTGTGTGTGTGTGTGTTTAAGCTTTTGAGGAACTGCAAAAATGTTTTCCAAAGTAGCTGCACCATTTTACATTCAAGACATGTAGGAAGGTTCCATTTTTTGTCATGTCCTCCCTAATACTTGTTACCATCTTCCTTTCTATTTTAGCCATCCTAGTGTATATGAAGTGTATTCTCATATTGGTTGTGATTTGTATTCTTGAGGCTATTGATGCTCAGATCTTTTTATGTGCCTGTCAGCTGGTTTGGTATTCCAAAGCATAAAGTGTGCTTCTGGAAACACCAGAGATGAAGCCCCATGGAACCTGAACTACTACAAGACCATGGTCAGCCAAAACCCAAGCATCCAATTTGGACTTATAGTATATTTTCGTTTTGCTTCCTTTTTAGCTTTCCTTAAAAGTTGATGTGGATTCAGGGATTAAGACCACTGAAGACCTCCTACCCAGACTTCAACCTCCTGCACCCAGATCTAGCTGGGAGCGAGGTCAAGCCAATCAGCAGCCATCTATAGTTGAGTTCTGAGTAGCCCGATTCAGGGATTATGACCACTGAAGACCCTCTTCCTATACTTCACTTTCCTGCCCCCCAGATCTAGTCAGGAGCCAGGTTAGAGCACCCTACTTATTCTCTCTGTCTCTCTCCATCTATTTCTATTTTTAATTTTTTAAAATTTTTAAACTTCTTAGATCTATGCTATTCTTTTGTATTGCTAATTCTTACTTTTCCCTCACCACCATAGGACAAGCCAGCCAGTAGCCATCTATATTTGAGTGCTGAGTGGCCCCATTAGCATGAAGCACTAGTGCAAATGCACGGTTTTCATTTTTTGACAAAACATTTTTTCTTTCTTTTTTTTTTATTGTTTTTCTCTTGCTTTTTTTTTATTCCTCTTCTTTGTTTTTTTCTATCCCTTTTCCTTTTGTTTTTACCTTTCTCACTTTTCTGCGCAGCCTCCACACTGATTTTTTAGACAGGTCTAGGTGCTAAGTAGCCAAATATCTGAATACTTCTATGGTCAAATTAATCCTCAATTTTCATTGTATCAGCTGTGCAAAGGGAGAAAAATGCTACTGTGTAGAGACTGCTGTTTACCTCCTCCTGCATTCCTTTGAAGGCTTAGATTTAACCCCCAAAACTGGGACAAATGTATAATCCATCAGATGACCAGAAACTACCACAGAGGCACAAGAAATATGAGAAACTAAGAAAATATCTTTTCTCTAGGGGAAAAGAATAACTCCTCTTCCTCCACAGAGAATACAAAGGAACTCATGGAAATTTAAGATAAAGAATTTAGAATTTTCATAGTGACAAAGCTAACAGAGATGCAAGAGAAGAGAGACAACAAACTCCAGAAAATGCAGGAGAAAAGAGAACTGAGTTCCAGAAGGCCAGGAAGTTCTTGTATGATCTGAAAGAGGAGATAGATATCATAAAAAAGAATCAAACTGAATTGTTAGAGATTAATACTGTAATGTAGGAAATCAAAACTTCCCTTGAAAATATCAAAAGCAGATTAGGTCATGCAGAAAATCGAATCTTAGATGTAGAAGATAGAACCTCTGACCTAGAGCAATTCACCAAAAAGACTGAGAAAATAACACCCCAAAAATGAGAATAACATACGAGTAATACTAAAGGCCATTAAACGCCCAAACATCTGGATCATTCGTATACCAGAAGGTGAAGAGGCTAATAGGGGCATTGATAATCTATTCCATGAAATCCTCGAAGAAAACTTTCCAAACCTAAAGGGGTCCTCAAATATCCAGACCCAAAGGACTTCACACACCATTCTAGGTTTTCATCTGCCCCCTCTTTCTCAGTCCCAACTATTATAAATAGTTGCACCGGGGGTTTCTAGTAAATGTAACCTAGTCCTACAATTTTCAAAGGCCCTTCCAAGTTTTAGGCCGTCACTCGTTTTTAGTTTTGCAAATGGTCTCAAAACAGGTCTTACAGGCTTGGGAAGACTGCCTAAAGAACCCCAGGTGGGCCAGTCTGCCTTCACTCTGGGCATCCACTCTCCCTCCTTCACCTCAGCTCCACTGAGTCTTTTTCACCATTAACCTATAGCCACAGTGCACCTCGGTGACCACCTGCAGGGTTAGACCTAGATTGTTCCTCCTGGCTACTGCTCTATGCCGGCCAATCAAGTCAACTGCCAAGATAGACATCACTCATGCACATTTACCTTGGTCCTCTCAGGATTCTGCTGAGCCTGCTTTCCCTTTCAGGCTTTCAATATTTTCCCCATAATTTGAGAATTAGGAGCTTCTCGATTTCTCATCTAACAAAAACATGGTTCACCATCTTGCTTCAGATGATGACTCTCAGCAGATTTGTCATCCACTTTTCCCTTTCCAATGTTCCTCTACCGTTTCTCTCCTAACTCCTTCCTGGTGGGAACTGAAGGAGTTACACCCACTTTGTCTGGGATTTTACAGTTCATGCTGACAGAGTGGGCTATGGTCTAGGCAGGAGCATTCAACTTTGCATCCAGGCTCTCTAGGAAGTCACATACTCCACAGAAGTATATGTGCTTATTCACTATAAATATAGTTCAAGACTAGGGCAGGTGTATCTGCTCCCTCCTTATTGGTCAGACTAGACACCTCAGTCTACAACAAAGAACCCTATATTAACCCTCTACTGCCTGTCACATGGCCTTACTCCACAGCAGAGAGATTTTGTCTAGAGATTCTTGTAGCATGGGCCACAGGGAACCCGGTTCTCTTTCTTCAGAAGAACTCGAGCTGTATCTATACAGTAACTGCTTCATCTCAGACACTCACCCTTCATCCCATAATTCCCCTCATCCTTCACAATATGCAGCAGTCTCACAGCTCCTGTTCCCCTTATGTGAGCAATCAACTGTACCATGGCTTCTGAGGGGCTTTTCTTCTTTAGGCTTTCTTGGCACACAGCTGAAAACATGACTACCAAATCACCAACCTTCCTTAGGGCCAGAAATCTGCTCTCTCATGGTTGTGTCAGCTCACAGACACTGTGATCCTCCTTTTGCTGCTGTCCTCTGACCTGCCATTATCCTTGGGATCAGGGGAAATATCTTCCTCCTTGAAGGTGCCCTCTCTGCATGCCTGGTGCGGTAGCGTTTGTCTCACATCAGCAAACTCTGCCACAGAAAATCCCAGTGCATCATTTATAAAGGCCGTGCCCCGGGGAAGGAGAATCACCAGATACCTGTGGTCCCCATCCTTTCTCTCAGCTATGAGTGTGGATTGCACTCCACAGAAGGGACCACTTCTCAGTTTTCTATAAAGGCCTAAAAAGTCTTTGGCTATAGCAACCATCGCATTTTCCCCACAAGAGACCACAGAGGCCTGTAGCTTCCTGGTCAGACCGGAAACAGTAATAAAACAGCTGCCAAAGACTTGGAAACTTAGTGGGAATCTACTTGGCACAGGCATCCCCACCAGCCAAGTGCTTTATAGCTTGAGGTAGGTAGCTGGGCTAATGAGTGTCTAGAGTAGTCCACAATTAGACTAACTTTTAGATTCCTTGCCCATGAATAGAGGGTTTTACTTTCTTTTTTGTTAGCTTGGTTTGGTTTATAAGCCAGAGAGAACATGTGCTCACCAGAGAAGTACAGAAAGAGAAAGCGAGATGAGAAAGTACTCCTGTGGGAAGTATTTACACTGCAACCCCTTCTTCTCCATTTCCCCATTCTGTCAGGATTTGGACCACACATGCACATGAACTTGGAGCATTTTTCAAGCCACCAAGGCTGGGATTCAAACTGTAATATCACCTCCCTTAGCCACCAGGCCATGGTACTAGTCCATATCTTTCTTGAAGGTATTCTTGGGGCATAACGTTGGCCACCTCTCCTGAGTGGTTGACCACAGACTATTAAGATTACAATTATCTATTTTAAAGCTGAGGTGTGTTCTGGCCTGTCCAGGGAAGCTATGCTCTAAACTTCATTTTCTAGACTCCTCAAGTATTCAGACAAGAAGCCATTTTAAACCTGAGGTGTGCCCTGGTCTATTCAGAAGTCATTTTAAACCTGAGGTGTGTCCTGGCCTGTTCAGCACAGTGGAGGAGATATTTTGTCACAGAATGACCAGAAACCACTGCAGAGGTACAACAAACATGAGAAACCAAGAAAATACCTCTCTCCTAAGGGAAAAGAACAATCCCTCACCAACCACAGACAGTACAGTAGAACTAGTGGAAATGTCTGATAGAGAATTCGGAATATTCATAGTGACAAAACTAAACGAGATGAAAGAACTGAGAGATAATGAACTCCAGAAGATGCAGAGAAAAGAAACAACGAGTTCCAGGAGGTGTTGAAGTTCTTCCATGACCTGAAAGAGGAAATACACACCACAAAAAAAGAATCAAATGGAGTTAATAGAGGTGAAAACTGCCATTCAGGAAATCAAAACCTCCCTCGAAAGTATTAAAAGCAGATTAGTCCATGCAGAAAATCGAATCTTGGGTGTAGAAGCCAAAACTTCTGATCTAGAAAAATAATCAAAAGAATTGAGAAAATAACCCCCGAATACTGTACGAGAAATACTAGACAGAATTAAGTGCCCAAACATCCAGATAATCGATATCCCAGAAGGTGAGGAAATTAATAAGGGCACTGATAATCTATTCCATGAAATCTTGGAAATAAACTTTCCAAATCTAGAGAGGAATTCAAATATCCAGACCCAAGAAATACAAAGGACCCCTAATAGAATCAACCCAAGAAGATCTTCTCCAAGACACATCATAGCAAGACTGGTCAAATCTACAGACAAAGATAAGATACTAAAACTGATAAGAGAGAAATGTCAGGTTACTTATAAAGGTTATCCCATCAGGCTAACCTCAGAACTCTCATCAGAAACAATGCAAGCAAGGAAAGAATGGGAAAATATATTAAAAGTCTTAAGTAAAAAATAGTTTTGGGACCAGCAGTTAGCGTAATGGCTATGTCAATGGACTCCCATGTAGTTAGTCAACTGTGGTTTGCGTCCTGGACCCGGTGGCTTAAAACTCACACTGGGTACGTGTGTGTGTGTGTGCCCAAGATCCCGAGAGGAGAAAGGAGGAGAAGGGATTGTGGTGTGGGCATCCCCTCTGGGGGGTGATTTCTCGCTTTCTGTCTCTCTCTGTCTGGCGAGTGCACGCACCCTATGGCAAAAACCTCTCAAAAAAAAAAAAAAAAAAAATAGCAGACCCACTCTTCAAGAAGTTCTGAAAGGAATGCTCTACCAGGAAAACTAAAGACACATAAAGAAATAAGAGAATAAAAGGCAACCACGAAAATGACCAAATTAATGCTAGGGACAAGAAATATCAATAATAACATTGAATGTTACCTTACAGAATTTAAATGGAAAGATTGGTACACAGTGACACTGCATATCCAACAGAAGAGAGTTTGAACATAACACGAATTGGTGAAATAGAATTTTATGACTTTTGAGTAAAGCATTACTGATTTTTTTTTACTATGCATTGTTTTCCCAATTTAAGCACTTTACTTTCTTCCGAGTTGTTGATAGGTTCAGCAATTTGTTAAAAGACTTTTCTTGTTTGTTTCTTTAAATGAAAATAATTTTTTCTTCCTTCCTGACCCCTCTGGAATTGGAAAACATCTGGGAGTATTCTTATTTTGTGGCAGAAGGGTTATTTGTATAAGTTCAGTAATGCTTGTTGCAGTGGATCAGAAATTGGAAATACTCATTATTGGTCAGGGCGTTGATTGCAATATCATATCTGAAGATTAATCAGGAAACTAGGGAACTAAGATGGATCTCAAGTAACCCAACAAAACTCTTAGAAAGATGGCCTGGCACCATAAATAGTTCTGCCTGGCAGAGAGGATTAGAGAAGATATATGAAACAGAATTTATAACATAAAATAGCCTGGACTTTTCCAGTGCAGCATTGTGATCTGTAGAGACTGCAAAAGAGCAACCACACCAGAAGATTAGCTTGAGAAAGACTTTGAAGGCAGAAAAAGAGACCGATCTTTGCTAGAAGACGGTATATCACAGAATACTGGGTAGGCAGGGCTGAATTGAGAAGGTTTATGTGTGACTTGTGTGCTGGGCATTTGCTTTTCAACAATTTGAGTAGTTGACATGTAAATATTTTCTCAAAAATATTTAAAACAATACTGTCTCTCTTGTTAAAGAGTCACAAACAAAATTATACAAAATTATAAGAAATATTTTGAACATTATCAATAAAATACAGTATTTTGAAATTTTGAAAGTTGCTTATTAACTGTCAAGAACTGTGGAGTATGAGCAAAAATTTTTTGATATGTGAAGTAAATATTTGTGGAAAATGTAAAAATAAAATAAATAAAAGAAAAACAAAGGTTATGATTATCTCCTTTGTTCTGTTTTGGAGTCCATGAGAATCCAACGACAACACCTCCATTTATTACCACTGACTCCTAGGGAACCCAGCATTGTGGAATTTACTAGCTCTTCCACACACCTTAATACCATGGCAAATGCATCTAAGTGAGCACTGGAATAGCCAGTTCAAGAGCAAAACACAGCCACTGTCCCCTTTGCCCCAGAAGAACAGAGAGCACAGAGGTGTGGTGTCCTTCTGCAACAGCACAGACCATGTGTCTCCAGCTAACTCCCAGACCAGGCTCTCCCCTTCCTAGTTTGGAGAGTGGTAAACCATGTGCCTGTTGATCTTCTGCATGATGATGTCTACACCAAGTGATTATTACTCATGTTTGCCACAAGTCCTTTACATAGAGCTTTACAAAGCTGTCCTTGAGCACTTATGTACTCATAAGAGAAACAGAAATACCAGGGAATTTAGGAGCCTGATCCAGGATGGAGAGGGCATTATAGGGACCAGGAGTCCTAGAGCTAGACTTCCTGAGTTCAAATCTTACATCCTCAACTTACTCCCTGTGTGACCATGGGCATGTTGATTAACCTCTCTAACCTTTACTTTTCTCATGTGCAAAATGAAGATAATAATTATATCTATCTCACAGAACAAATGAGAAGATCAAATGAGATAATACATTAAAAAGCATTCTACATAGTGCCTGGCATGTAGCAAGTTCTTAATAAATGAAAAAGAAGAAAGTAATTTCTATTGGTGAACTTACGAGTTCTGAAAAACCCTTAAAGCTTTTATTAAGAAAGTAAGCTGAGGCCCAACTGCTGTGACACAGTGGTAATACAAGTGCCCTGGAAGCCTGGAAACCATGTGGTGACCAAGGATTTGTATTCCTGAGTCATCCTGAAAGCATGCTGGATGTTAGTGCAGCATCCAGGATCCTAATTGCTGAAAGGCTGAGGAAAGGAAATCATGGCGAGATAATACTCTTTTGAGGGATCTCTCTCTCTCTCTCTCTCTCCCCCTCCCCCTTACTCTGGTGCATGCACTCATACTCTTTATCATTAAAAAAAATGGGGGGACCAGCATAATGGCTATGTTGCTGGACTCCCATGTAGTCAACCGTGGTTCGAGTCCCGGACCGGAGGCTTAAACTCATGCCGGTCGTATGTGCGTGTGTGCCCAAGATCCCGAGAGGAGAATGGAAGAGAAGGGATTGCGGTGTGGCCAACCCCCCTGGGGGGTGATTTCTCGCTTTCTGCCTCTCTGTATCTCTCTGTCTCTCGGATGAGCACACACAGCCTGTAGCAAAAACCTCTCCAAAAGAAAAAAAAAAATGGAAAGAAAAAGAGAGTAAGTTAGATGGCTACCAAGTTAAAATGAGCTCAATCTGCTCCAAACTGGAGAATGTGACAGACCTGCTCTTTCTTGTTTAAAAGGCCCGTGAGGCTGCAAAGCCAACTTGGGCCAGTTGGGGAAGGGATGTAAAGGAGTGAGGAAGGGCACTGTCTGTCCCCAAAGCACTACAGTGCTAAGATGCTGAGGGTGGTGATTAATGCTGGACCACAAACCATTGATGTGGCTTAAGGAGTCCATTCTTGCCTGCCCAGTGGCCCAGCACGTGTGCAAACAACAATACACCCAATCTGGACATGCTGGGTAAAAGGAAGTGACTAGGAGGGGTAGGTTGGAAGCAGGGACATTATAATCCTGAGACCCAGAGAGAGGAAAGGGATCCATGTTGCAAAGATGCTACTTGTAATCCCTCTACCTAGGGTTTCACTGCAGGGAAATCCAATGCAACACTGCACAGCTATATGTTTCAACCAAGCCCTAGATTGCTCCACCCAGCAGCTTCTTCTCTCCTGAGATCACGAGATGCTCAGCAGGCGCTGCCAGAACAGGAAGTGACAAAGGCAGCTGATTTTGCCACTGATATGAAACTCACAGTTCACATTGAGTAATTACACACAGAACGCCCAGAGTTGCTGGGGGAAGGGAGAATTAGTGGGAACATGTACATTCACTTTAAATTGAGTCCACACACTGACCAAGAGAACCAAACTTTCACAGCCATTTCCAATCCTCTTCTCCCTAACCACTCATCATGCCCTTGGATGTGAATAGGGCTGCTATTAGTCATCCGTTTTACAGATACAAGACATGGAATGGAGGGATAATTTGCCTACAGGTAGACCAGAAATCCATGTTTTGTCATGGGCTGCTGCAGACCATAATGATTGGAAATTATGCTAAATTATCCTTAAAATAAAATACAAAATTCCTAATAAAACCAAGGAATTAATTTGATTGTTAGCTCTGATGGTTTAAAAAAAAAAAAGGTTTTAGCCAATTTCATAAAAAGAGCCACTGTGCTATACCTATTATGCAAAAAGGTTTTGTGAAATTTGAAGCAGCCAGTGCTAGTTCAAAATTAAGGAATCCCTCCTTAATTGATGTACATCTTCATTTGAAACATAACAGTTTCCAACATTAATCTAGAGTCGGTATTAGTTGAAATCATGCGTAAGAAGTTTCATGTGTGGGTCCAAGATACATGAGACAGGGAATAAGCAAAGAGAACGTTCATCTGCAACACAGATTTGGAGTCTGAAAGTGTCTTACATGTTTCTGAATTCAGTCCCAGCTAGATTTCTACAAAAATTTAATTCAGTTTTGGAAGATAACATTGGTCAGGCAGAGATGTCTATTAGGATCACTTTCAACCATCTAAAAACATTTGGAATGAAAAACGCACATCAGAAGATAGCCCACACAACTTTTAAAACCACATAGGTTTTGCCCACCTTGCTACAGGACTTTTGGCCCTTGGAGGTGAGGAAAAGGCTGAAAATAGTCCATGTTTTTTATTCAGAAGACCTTGCCCTTTCAGATGGTACAAACAACGAAACGATTATGGCCACATAATCAGGAGGAATTTGATTGTTGCCTAGAGTGAAGCTTCCAGAGCAAGTATAGAAGCCATTTTTTAAGACTGAAATATTTCCATGTCTTAAATCTGTTTGGTTCCAGCTTTATTCCTCTGTCCTACTAAACATTTGAGCCACAGTTCACCGTGAAAGTTTATTAGACTGGCATCTCTCAAGCCAATTCCTGCTAAGGGACAGTGTTTTTGTCTGGCTCCTGTGATTTAAAAGATGGGGCCCTTCTCAGCTGGGTGTGTGATTTCTAGAAAAGGGCCCTGATCAGTCGGCTGATATGCACAGGAAGTAGGTAGGGCTTTTCACCTAAGCCATCATTTTGGTGTTTGCATACTATTTAAAATTTCCTTCTCAAAATAATCACAAGCTTAAACTGGTGGGCCTAACAGGTCACTGGACAACCCTGGACTGCCAGATGTGCTGAGTTCGGAAATAAAGCAGAGGATCCTGATGGTCCAGGAGAAGCTCAGTAGAACTTGACCCATGGGAGACTGGGTGCCCATGCCTGCTCTGTCATTACTCACTGTGGTTTCTGTACCCCAGACTTCTTAAAGGACAGGGTGATAACATCTACTGTGGGGAATTCATGTGAGAATCAGTCTTCTTCAGACTGATTCTTATATAAAGTGTCTGGCTCATAGAAGGCATTTATGAATAGTAATGGTAACAATTCTTAAATAATCATACAACAGTATCTGGCAATGAGTCTGTGAGAGGTTGAAAAATGGTACTCCAAAGATACTCATGTTCTATTTTCTAAAACTTGAGAATCTGTTCCTTTATGTGTACATACTTTATACTCTCAAAACCACTTTACTTCTGGTCAAAATGTATGGTTGTTTTTTCTTGCTGTTGTTGCTTTTGCCACTCTGACCAATTCTTCAACATCTCCTGGGTGTCTTCAATTCAATTCAGTTTTGACACTACCTACCTGGAGTTATCATCAGATGCCACAGGTCAAGGGCTCAGTCCACAAGATTAAACTCACCCTAGATGCCAATTGCAAGTCCAACGTTGTCACCTGTAATTCTAACCTACCAGTTCTAATTCAAGGTTCCCAAGACTCCTTCCTCGAGTTAATTTGCTAGAATAGCTTATAGAACTAGGAAACATTTACTAACATCTGCCAATTCAATATATAATAAAGGATGTGCTAATAAATAAAGATGAGCAGCCAGATAAAGAGTTACATAGCTTGAGGTCTGGAGGGGTTTTGTGTGCAGGAGCTTCCATCCCTGTGAGAGCTGAGATGCACCACTTCGCTGGTAGGTGAAGGTATTTACAGCTCAGAAGATAGTTAAACCCTGTACTTTGGGGAGTTTTTTTGTTTGTTTGTTTTGTTTTGTTTTTAGGTTCAAAAGTGAGCAAACCTACCAAGGAAGAATGTGAGAAGAACTGAGGCTCTAAGGCAAATCCTATACCAGTGATTCTAACTTCACTATGCATTTAAATCATCTGAGTTCTTGTTACAATAAAAGTTCTAATGCAAAAAGCTTGAGCTCAGGCCTAAAACTCAGCATAGCATGTCTAACACATTCCCAAATGATGAAATACTGCTGGTCCTCAGGCACATGTTGGGTAGCCAGGCTACTCACTGTGAGAACCGCTTTGAAACAACACATTTGATTGACACAAAAGATACTCCTTTAACAAATCTGCCCTTAACCAAGTTCCCAATTCTCTCCAATCCTTGGTAAAACTCCTTGATGGGTGCCTGGTGTTTATAGAGTGCTTACAGTTTTCATGTTTATTCCTACCAAGTAAAGTGTATGGATTAACTGAGTGGTATCCATTCCCCAGTGAATGCATCCCAAGGTAATACAGCTGTACCTACTATTCTAATTATATGATGAAACCAATTGCTTAAACCTATAGAAAATGAGTGCAAAGATTAAAGAAGGGCTCTCTCTAAGAAAATGGCCTTAATTGCTTTAGAAAGAGAATAGATGTATATCAATATAAAATAACGTCAGTCAGTCCACATGTACATAAGCAGAAGGAATCATAAGTACCTCTTTACTTGGAATGCCTTAAAGTATTAGTTTTCACTCCTAGTTTAAAAAAAAAAAACTATCCTGTCACCACACTATGGATAAGGTTTGGACAAGAAGAAAATACAGAAATATAAATTGCTTTTTAAGTTAGAATGCAAAAGGTCATGTGATCATTGTCACTCTCAGTGGTGATGATGGTGTGCTTGTTTACATTTCAGACCTTTGGCTTCATGTATCCTACTCTGCAGTTTTTAACCTAATCCTATTGTCAAGCCTCAGCACCACAAACCTGTCAGAAGCTGTAGTTAATTTCATCTTTTGCAGAGGAAGAATCTAATGCCCCCTCCCAAAAAAAGGCAAAAATACAAAAATCAAAAAAACCAACAGAATGAACTGACTCAATCCTAGAGCCAGTAAAAACTTCAATCAACATCCTGGCCTTGGGCCAGATCATGATGCTTTTGCCATAACCCCTTTTTAAAAGGGGTGGGGTATGGGGTCCAACATAATAGATAGCATAGGGACTTTGGTTTAGCATATCTTTAACCATAACATAACAGAAACATTAAGGAATACATATAAAGTACTGCTTAACATATAGAATGTCACATTCTGACATTGAAAGAGAGAATCTTCATGTATTGTTCAACTAGACTCAAAGAGCAAAGAGAAAGCTTAGCTGTGCACAACCACATCACACTGAAGGAAGTGAGGGTCAAAAATCTTCATAGAATAGCTCCTATCTGAGCTGGCCATAGAAACCCATGTTGGTTTCTCACCAGCGTAAGTGCCTCATGTAGTTGAAGTAACATCATGTAGTTGAAGATTCAAACAAAGTTATTTATTCATATTCCCAGTCTGTTTGTGCTGAACAATTGAAAGTGCAGCTACATTAAACTAAAAAGGCAAAGGAACCTATGCTCCACACTTCCCAAGTTACCTTCTGAGAGGGAAGGACATTCACTCAGGTTCCAGGGAAGGATAGGCATGATCTACGGCACACTCAGGAGACCTGTGGGCCTCTCTCCTATCAAGCTTACTCATTGCAATGCCCCCATCTATCTTGAAGGATCCACAGTTTTGGAAAAGTCATGAAATATAAGAGTTCAGAAGAATTCCCATAGTGTCAAGAGTATATCCCAAAAGGATTGCATGGATGTTTCTCGCTGAGAAGGTCTCCTCCTCCTCCCTGACTTCCTTCATCTTCCCTTGTTCGTTTTACAAAGTACATGGGAAAAAAAAAGAACACACAAAAATGCAAACTAGGCCTTCTAACTCAAGTTGTCAGGCCAAGCATATCACTTTATTTCTTTGCTGTCTCCAAGTCCCAGCTAAGAGCAGTGAGGAAGGACAAGGACAGTTGGGGGGCGGGGGGCAGAGGAAAGGATCAACAAGTCAAGGATTCTCATGAATTTCTGGAAGCCAGTCAATAGGTGGAATTACACTGAGGAATAAATACTAGCCTGAGGAACAAATTCATAACATGGCCCAGAGACTGTACAGACAGGAAGCCAGGAAAGGTCCTGGACCCAGAAATGGCAAGTATGAAAATAGTTGAACAAGTACATATGCCATAAATCAGGAAGTGGGTCTATTATCCTACCCACCTCCCTTCCCTCAGTCATGAAATAGTGGCTTCTTTAAAAATTTGCCAGAGGGTGTGTGTGCTCACCAGAGAAAGGGAGAAAGCACCCTTCGTGAGAATGGTCATGCCACAATCCCTTCCTCTCCATCTCTCCTTCTTTGGGATTCTGGGCAAACGTGCAGGCACACACACCTGGTGTGTTTCTCAAGTTGCTGGATCTTGATTCAAACCATGCGGTGGACCATGTGGGATTCAGCTTACTTAACCACCGCCCACAGGTTGGTCCTGAAATAGGGCCTTTTTATGCCTGAGACAAAAGCCAGAAAGGTGTTTCCACAGCCATTTATCCCTGTATATGGGAGGAGATGGAGCTCCAGAATAGTACTTGTTTGTTTGGTGTTTGTTTTTTGGTTTTTGGTTTGTTGTCTTTCTTTTTTTTTTTTTTCTTTTTTTGGAGAGGTTTTTGCTATAGGGCGCGTGTGCTCGCCAGAAAGACAGAGGGACAGAAAGAGAGAAATCACCCCCCAGGGGGGATGGCCATGCTGCAATCCCTTCTCCTTTCTCCTCTCAGGATCTTGGGCACGCACACACACACACACACACACACACACACGCCCGGCGTGAGTTTAAGCCACGAGGTCCGTGACTCAAACCGCAGTTGACTACATGGGAGTCCAGTTACATAGCCATTACACTAACTGCTGGTCCCTGTTTTTGTTTGTTTGTTTGTTTGTTTGTTTGTTTGCTTGAGAGGTTTTTGCTATAGGGCAAACACATTCACCAGGAAGACAGAGACAGAGAGACAGAAAGTGAGAAATCACCCCCCATGGGGGATAGCCATGCCACAATCCCTTCTCCCCCATTTTCCAAAAAACAAACACAACTCGTTTTTAACTTTAAATAAAATACTTATCACACAAGAAGTTCACAGTGGGCTAGCCCCAGGATCATCAATTTCAGGGCTCTGGAATATCATTACACACCCATCCACCTTTCAGCTCCACCCTGCTCACCATGTCAGTCATCTCATGATCACAAGAGGGTGATTGCAGTTCCAAGAGTCTCACCCAGACTGGAAAATACTAGTGGAAGGACAGTAGAGGGTCCCCATCCTTCCCATGCATCTCATTCAAGAGCAAGAATTCTTCCCAGAAGTCATCCATTGTCTCTTATTAGCCCGAACAAGATCATGTCCCACCCCTAAACCAATCACTAACAAAAGGAATAGAATTTTTTTCCTGCTATCTTAGGAAGGTTCTTCTCAAACTTGAGCATGCATAAAAATCTGCTGGAGTACTTAAAACACCATATGGATTATGAGGTGACACCCCCAGAAGTTCTGATTCACTAAGTCTGGGGCGGACCAGAGGATTTGTGTTTCTGCCCAGATTCCAGATGGTCCTGATGGTGCAGGTTCCAGAACCACTGGATTTGAGAAGGCAACCAACAGTGACAGGGTCCATCCTCTATCAGCACTTTTAGAGTGGTTCCACCCTGACTTCCTGCCCAGGCGTTTCAAGCTCAGCCTCCCCTAGCACATGCCCAGTCCTCATGCTCAGAGCTTAGTCATCCCTCTCAGTCAGAGAAGTCAGGATTCTAACCAGGAGAACTAAAAGCAGAAATGTCAAGTGGCTGTCTCTGGAGAGCAGGTGGGAGACAATGAAGACGGAGGCAATGACACATGTTATGTAGTTATATGCCCACCTGAACAGATTAGGTTTTCCCGTTCATCTGTATTATTGCTTTAATGGGAATACATTTGTAGTGCATGTTTTCTGTTGTGGTGGTGTTTTTTGTTTGCCTGTTTGTTTAGAATATTCCCAACTTTCTTCCTTTCTCCAATCAGGCATGATGTATTTAACATAAAAATCAGAGGGAGTAGCTATTGTTTCCAAGATGCCAATAATTTGAGTTAAAAACCATTGTAATGAGGTTGACAACATATTACCCTATGGCTTACATCAACATTTATCTTAGAAAAAGTACTCTTCCCCTTCAGAAAAAATATTTTGAGAAAGACTTAAGGGAAAAATTCACTTCCACTCCTCCACAAGCCTCCACCACCAGTACAATGGACCACCTTAAAGACCAGCACCAAGGCTCAAGAGAAACAAGCTGAATGATCTACAAGTGAAGGGAGAAACTATTGCATCTTCTCAGGAAATCTCAACACAGCAAAAGGAAAGGGAGAAAAACAGGTGCCTTAGAGAAGGAGAGAGGTGCATCTAAGTGAGTAAATTGTGATGGAAACTGAAGAGGCCACATTTCAAGTTTGGCACGGTCTGACCCAGATAACCCACAAGGAGGAAGTAGAAGGCCAATGAGGCAGAAGAGGCTCTGAGAACTACGTAAGGTCTGTCCACATTAGGGGATGTAGCAGAGATCTTGGTTTTCACTTTCACAGGCCCCATTATTAGAGAGTTTAAAGCAATTTCAACTATATCTCAAAGAGCAGGTCAGACCCCAGCTGACTTCCAGTTACATAAGGACTTTTAAAAAGTCACCAAGTTTACGTCAGGGAGCAAATATTTCAACCTGGCAAACTACCGGATGATGGAGGGCTGTGACCTCCTAAGAAGGAGCCTCCATTCACCTGCTCCAGAAACATCTTCTTGGAGAGGCAGTGTTCAGAGCCACCTGTAAGGAAGTCATTTAGACCGAAAACAGAGTGTGCTGTCCAGATGGAACAACTCTGAGAGCTCCTAGGCTGGCATTCATGAATGCAAGAAGTCAGAAAAATCAAGTATGACCCATCACAGGGACTCTCTACATAAGAAAATAAAAGCTCTATAGTTATTTTTAACCTCATTCACTCCATTATCATTATTTTATTCATTATCTGAGGAATAGAGACTCAGATTCAGATAATACTCATGTTCCATTTGGTTCTGGTCATCATTCCCCAGTAAAACCCAAGATAAAAATCTGAAGTTCGTCCATTAGTACAAAATTATTGTTACTGTTCCATTTGCTCAAGAATTTAATGGACTCTGTTCATCAATACATTCATTTTAGACTTCGAGTTTGTGTCTTTTTTTAAGCATTTCCATTTCTCTTCACAACTGCAACATTAGGTTGAGTGATTATTTTTTTCCTTCCTTTCTATGGCCAATTCTCCTTCTCATTCATAAATTACCCATTTGACTATTTGCTGACCTACCATAAAATCAACCTCACATTATATGTCCTAGATAACTGAATGCTTCCTTTATGGATCAAATGAAAGGGCTTGTCATCGGACTTTTCAATAAAGCATCTATCAGAAGGAATGACATTATTACCTTAAAGGAAGTCATTCTTTAACTTAGGAAAAAAAACTAAGAGACATGTATTGGCCATTTAGTCTCATAATTCAAATTCCAACTGATTTCTACCCTCTTTGTCTCCATCCTGAGCAGGATCATAAAGCAGTATAAACCTCCACCTTGACTGGCCTGTGTTACCTTAGTCTTCTAGCACTCAGTGATAAGGACCACATGGGTGGTTAGGGAGGCAAAGTGGTACTGAAATACCAGGCACGCTCACTCGCCAAATTACAAAATAGATCCTGATTTAATCTGTACAAATTACAGTAAAGTAGGGAATTGTTCTCTGTTTTTCCACATCTGTAACAAATGGTAAGAGTTGGCAAGAGGAAACACTCTTGTTTCTTAGCTCCCTCTGCTGGCCTTTCAGAAACCTCTGGTCTCCTGAGCTTTGTGTTAAGAGGGCCACCTCTTGCCAAGTGTGAGCTGATAAGCATGTTAAATCCATGTTGATTAGGAAATAAAAGACTTAGTTGTTTCTCAAGGAAGCCAGTGCTCCAAAAAGACTAAAGTGTTACTTTTCACGAATATTTTAGAGTCCTTTATATATAATTTTCTACAATTCTTTTTTCTTTTCCACATTTGTCCCAGGGTGTGTGTGCTTAACAGAGAGAGACAGAGAGAAAGAGAAAGTGAGGAAGCACCACCCAGGGGGGATGAGCATGTTGCAGTCCCTTCTCTTCCATTCTCCTCTTGAGATTTGGGGCACACATGCACATGTGTCTGGTGTGTTTCTCAAACTGCCAGGTTTAAGACCTGAACTGCACAGTCAGCCATGTGGGATCCAGCCACCTTAACCACCATGCCACCTGGCTGGCCTGCAACCCTTAATTCTTTGCAAAGTATTCTTTTTCTTTTGTAATTGGGATTCATTGGTTGTATTGAGGATCAGTACAGACATTTCAATTTGTACTCAAGTATTAGCATACATACCAAAAATCTAAAAAGTCAAGTATTGTCGTTCTTTTTCAGTTATTCCGGTGACTTTCCAGCTTCAAATTTTGGGGCAAATTTTCCTTAAGAAGGTACATGTACCACTGTCTTCAAATGTTGAAAGCTGTTACGTAAGTCCCACCAAATCACAATTCAGCATTCTACACGCTACATACTCCAATCTCCAATCTCTCACAGCATATTAACAAAACTGTTAGGAAAACTGGACTATCAGGGCCAAAGGCACAATTCTGACAGGGATGGCAACAATCAAGGAGTGGTTTTCTTCAGGAAACAATACTACTAAAAAACATGAAAACAGAAATAATTTAAAATATTCATGACACATTAAATGCACGACTATGACTCCAAACCGCCATTTGACTCCAAACCACCATTTAGTACACTTTGTATTTAGGATATAAAAACTACACAGCTCCCCACCTATGGAATGTCAAACTGACACACAAGACAAAGTTTCCTGTAAGTCAATATCCCACTATTTTCTGGTTGTACCAAAAAATAGACAACCAATAAATAATTTTACCCCTTTAAAAAAAGGGCATTTACACTTACAAATGGGGTGAGATTGGATTCTCTCCTTAAAAATTTTTCTAGAATTACTAAAAAATTTGCATTTACAAAATAGTTGACAAAAATATGCCTCTGGATTGTACAAGGGAAACAGGGACCACTAATAAGACATGGGGTATGACTTAGACTTAAAGTCTCGCCTGCTTCATCAGAGGGTGGACTCTCCTCATTTTTAGTTTCTCCATTTTCTGCATGTAATTCTTCTTTAGGGTCTCAGTTGGCTACTTTAGCCTGTTTCCCCTTTGCTCCCCTTTTCCCTTTTGTTTGCACTCTTTTGTCTAGAGATTTGTCCTTCCCTGCTGCTTTTTTTGGCTTCCTCTCCCCTTTTGCAGGAGCAGGTTTAGCTGACAACCTCATCTATCTCCTCTTGGGCTCTTCCTTGGCCACTCCCTCAGCTGCACTGACCTTCCTCTTGAGCACCTTGGCTGTTGGCTGTGGACAGGGGCGCATGCCGGGTTCTTAGAGGGTGACGGCCAGCTAATGGCCTTTGTGGAGCTGAGCGGTTTGACGGTGGGGTTCCTCCCATCACCCCAAAATATTTTAATATGGGTTCAACAACTACAAAACATATTGATTTGTTACAATGGTTTGTTACAGTTGATTTTCTTACTATATATAATATGTACTTACATATGCTCATTTACCTATAATTTTCAAATCAGATTTTTGAAAACTCCTTGATTATGGAAAATAATGCTTTAATTTTGACAAATACTAACCCAAAGTAAGGACTCTGAGATAATGTACTAGCACTAAATTTAATCTCTCTCTCTCTTTTTTTTTTAGTAGCTTTCTGAAAAATACCAATAACCACACATTGAAAAAAATCTAGCTTCTCCAAACAGCAGAGGGAATCCTGAGCTAAATATTGGTAAAGCTCCTTTATAAAAATATTACAGCTGTAGAAGTCCACCAAGAGAGCTGAGATCTAGCTATTTCAGGGATAAGAACAATAAAGATGTTCTGTTGAGAAGTCACCCTAGCAAACAGAAAGGCAGGCCAGAAGAAGACTGAGTCTGCCATGAGAGCTGAGATTCTCTCTGTCTCTTTCTGTCTCTCTGTCCCTGTCTTTTCATTTTTTTAAATTTTTCCTTTTTAAAAATTTTTTAAGGTAAAGTTTTTTTGGGGGCTCTGAAATCCTCCTTTGTCTTGATAATAATCCCCTCCCAAAACCGAGTCCACCATGAGAGCTGAGATCTAGTGATTTCATTTTCTGTTTTTTAAAATTAACAAATAAGTCAATTTTTTTGCCTTTTTAAAATCTTTTTTCTTTCTCTCTTTCTCTGTTTTCTTATCCTTTTTCTTTTACTTCATCATTTTGTTGCTCAGCCTCCATGCACTGAGTGTCTAGACAAGTCTAAGTGAAAAGTTTCCAAAATCCGAATACTATATGGGTCCTCATATTTCTCAACTCCCACTGAATCTGTGACACAAAGGGAGAAAAACACAACATCAGAAAGAAAAATGCAACGCCAAAGAATTTGCAGACCACATCCTCCTGTGCACCTCTGATTGCTCAGATTGATCTTCTAGAAATTAGGAGGAAACGAATAACCTATCAGATGACTAGAAATCCCCACAGGGGCACAAGAAATATGCAAAACCAAGAAAAGACCTCTCTCCCAAGGGAAAAGAATAACTCCTCTTCATCCACAGACAGTACAATGGAACTCAGGGAAATGTCTGATAAAGAATTTAGAATATTCATAGCGATGAAGCTAACAAAAACGTAAGAGAAAAGAGAAAATAAACACCTGAAGAAAAAAGATGATGAGTTCCAGGAGGTGAGGAAGTTCTTATGAGAGCTAAAAGAGGAAATACACACCATAAAAGAGAATCAAATGGAACTGTTGGAGATAAAGACTATAATACAGGAAGTCAAAACTTCCTTTGAAAGTATTAAAAGCAGACTAGATAATACAGAAAATTGAATCTCAGAAGCAGTAGGCAGAATTGCTGGACTAGTAAAATCGAAGACTTTAAAATCTAGGCAAAGACCAGTAAAATCACAAAGACTGAGAAAATAGCCCATGAAAATGAGAATACTACATGAGAAATACTAGATACCATTAAACATCCAAATATCCAGATAATCGGTATCCCAGAAGGTGAAGAAACTAATAAGGACACTGACTATCTATTTCATGAAATCCTGGAGGAAAACTTCCCAAATCTAGAGAGGCATTCAAAGATCCAAATCCAAGAAATACAAAGGACCCCAAATAGGATCAACCCAAGATCTCCTCCAAGACATGTTATAGCCAGAATGACCAAAACCACAGACAAAGAAAAGATACTAAGATTGGCAAGAGAGAAACATCAAGTTACCTCCAAAGGATATCCCATCAGGCTAACAGCAGACCTCTCATCGGAAACAATGCAAGCAAGGAAAGAATGGGAAAATATATTCAAAGTGTTGAGTGTAAAACAATTTCAACCAAGAATACTGTATCCGGCAAGATTATTCTTTATATGGGAAGAGAAGACAAGAACATTCTCAGATAAACAAAACCTGAAAGAATTTACCAACACCAGACCAGCTCTTCAAGAAGAGAGTGCTATCCCAGGAAAACTGAAGTCAGACACACAGAAATAAGAATTCTAAAACAGCTAAGAAAATGGCCAGCTTAATGGTAGGGACAAGTACATAATTGAACATTATCTTCCAGAATTTAAATAGAAAGATTGGACCACAACAGATGATAAAGTACATGAGTCTGAACTGGTGAAATAGAATTTTATGACTTTGGACTAAAACATTACTGCTCTTTTATGTTTTCCAATGTTAAGGAGTTTTGTCCTCTCCTGAGTTGTGGACAGGTCCATACACCTAATATTCGAACAGAATCCTATCCTGTTTCCTGGCTTTAAGTACTAAGCAAAGTTCTCTTAACATTTTTTTATTTTGATTTATTAAAGCTAAAACTGCCTTTCTTTTCTTTTTTTTTGAGAGATTTTCGCTATAGGGCACGTGCGCGCCAGACAGACAGAGAGAGACATAGAGACAGAAAGCAAGAAATCACCCCCCAGGGGACATGGTCACGTTTCTCCTCTCGAGATCTTCGGCATGCACGCACATGCGCCCGGCGTGAGTTTTAAGCCACTGGGTCCGGGACGTGAACCGTAGTCAACTATGTGGAAGTCCAGCGACATAGCCATTACGCTAACTGCTGGTTCCCTAAACTGCCTTTGTTGAAATTAAAAAATGTATTTAAAAAATACCTATTTAGTGACCACAGTAAGCTATATAGCCTCAGTTATTTGCTATTTTATAGTATATTCATTCTACCCACAAAGTTTCATGCCTAAAGTCAACTTTTGTTCACAGATGTGTGTATATCAGCTGAACTTACTATTGAAAGTATTTAGATTAATTAAGGTATTTTGTGAATCAATAGAATGTGAGAAAGAATGAAGGAATGGAAGCAACTGCAGATATCAAAGACAGGATGGGAGGAGGATGGAAAATGGCAGAGGGTGAGAAATAGGGGGAAAAATACATATATACAAGAAATAAGAAATGGGAAATTATTTGTTGATGATAACATGTGTGATTAAGCCACTTTACGGTGTATTCTGGCCAGAAAATTGCATTTTGTTTGCTGTGGTAATGTTCAGTCAAAGTATGCAAAAGTAATTAATTAATTTTAAAAAACTGGAAATACAATAGTGATAAAAAAATTTTTAAAAACCACAATATTTTGTAATCTTCAGAGGCCAAGAGGTAGAAACTACCATATCCGTTTGCAATACTATGTAGTTTTTGTTTGTTTGTTGCCTTGTGTTATTTTTTTTCCCCTTCCCTTAGGTGGCCCTGGCTGCTAAGTCACAAGAAATATAAAAAACATATCACAGTTTTGATCGGAAAAAATATATATTGCAACTATAATACAGGCTTACCATGCACCATGGCAACGATGCTTTTCAGGTCTCTACAGTGAAGATTAACACACGCCTTCAAGAATGCGTGGACAAATTTCCTTATTTATTCATTTGAGCGTTTATTCTTCTATTTACTTTGTGCTTTCTTTCCAGGAGCTAACAGATGCAATGCAAAGGTCGCATAAAGCTGTTAAAGTAAAAATATGTGGAATATTACAGAACAATTAAGTAGACATACTCTGGATCATTTCCTTTGCCCTTCTTTTTTTTAATAATTATTTTATTTAACTTTATTTATTATTATTATTATTATTTTAATTTGACCAGAGAAAGGCAAAGAGAGAGAGAGAAAAAATGAGAAACAAGCTGCCAGGTCTGAGACTTGAACCAAGTCTGCCATGTGAGAGTTCAGAGTCTTCAACCACCACTCCACCTGCTGGCCCCTCCTTTGTCCTTCTTACAGCACAGGGTGGACCTGGAGGGAAAGGGGAGGTGTTTAAATCCCCAAATATTTAGGGGATTGAGTTGGCAATTAAATGCTAACTCATTTTCTAGTCTCCTTCTTAATTATTTCATTATAGTTTGAGCATGACCTTACCTGGTACTTTATATTCATTCATTTAATACATGTCTATATTCTAGGCACTATTTTCAGTGCTGGAGGTAGAACACTAAACAAAGGTACTTTTGTTGTGGAGCTCGCATTCCTTAGGGGAAAACTGACAATAAACAAGTAATTATACAATATAATTCATGTAATAAAGGTTTAACTAAGAGAGAAGAGAATGCTAAGTGTGATGGAGAAGTTTATGGGGCATACAGGGAAGGCTTTCTCTGGGAGCTGAAGAGGTGTTTGGTGAGAAAAGCCCAAGCAGTTGTTAAGGAGCAAGCAGTGCGAAGATGCGAATAAGAGTTCTTTAAACAGAAAACAGACGAGATGTACTTAAATGTTTATTAAGTGTTTATTAAACATCTTCCAGGTTCCAGTTGCTGTACTAGATGCTAGAAATACAGTGGTGGAAAAAATGGGTGTGAACTCCTATTGTCATGGAATTTATAAACTATGTGAGGAAGGGTCTACCAAGGTGGTAGGAGCATGCTGGTGAGGGTGAGAGTGAAAATGACATATTCAAATGGTCAGAAAATCCTTCTTGAAAGAGTTGACACTTACCTGGAAGGTGTTATTTTGAAAAATGCAGTTCTGGTGGCCAAGAGAATGGTCCTGAAAGAGAAGGGTGTTCTTAAAGTCGGTAGATAAATCAGCTGACATGCTTCAGAAAATTAGAAAATGGCCAACAATGCTAGAACACGGTTAGCTAAAGAGAAAGCTATTGAGATTGATTTAGAGCGATGAATAAATGTCAGACCATGCAGGACTTCACAGGTAATTAGGGATCTGAAGTTTTTAAGAAGAACATTGAATTGGCCATTAGGGGATTTGAGCAGAGCAACATACCTAACTTGTCTGTTCCCATGAACTCCCTGTGCTATGAAGGGAATAGACTGAAAGAAGATGAGAAATGTGCAAATTTTCCTAAGGATGGTATTGTAGGAGCTCAGAGGAGAGATCCTGATGGCTTGGACCACAATGGCAGCAGTGAAAATAGGGAGGCAGATTCCATAACTATTTTGAAATCGGAGCCACATGCCTTGCTATTAGATTAAAAGAGTGATTTGAGGAAGAAGGGAAAAGCAAGGTGGTGTCCTTTTACTTATTGGACACTAGGTGTTTAATGTCATTTACTGAAAGACTAGGAGAAGAAACATATTGGGTAGAGGTGGAGATACAGAGTTTGACCCTAGACACATTAAGTTTGAAATGTCCAAAAGGCTATCGATAAAATATCAAGTAGGCAAATTTTATAGGTCATGTC
The DNA here is from genome assembly GCF_000334495.1 of Tupaia belangeri chinensis. Lineage (NCBI taxonomy): Eukaryota > Metazoa > Chordata > Mammalia > Scandentia > Tupaiidae > Tupaia > Tupaia belangeri. The sequence goes on from NW_006159809.1 coordinate 9,517,087, forward strand.
TATAAAACAAAGTCTTTAAAAGCTAAGTTTAGGTGTTTCGTAAATTCTTTTTTTAAAAAAAATATTTTTTATTAACTTTATTTATTTATTTATTTTATTTGACCAGAGAGGAACAGAGTGAGAGAGAGAAAGAGAGAGAAAAAGTGAGAAAGCAAGCCACCAGGTCCAGGACTCTAACCACAGTCAGCCACATGCCACCTGCTGGCCCTGTTGTTTGGTAACTTCTAAAGCTGGTCATTTAATAGGACCATTTCTCAAGTTGATAAAGTCGTCAAGCTTTGTCAATGTCTGATTCCCGGTGGCAAGTATCATGCAGTTGATAAAGTCGTCAAGCTTTGTCAATGTCTGATTCCCCTTGGCAAGTATCATGCAGAGATAGCAATACTAAATTGACTGGCACACAAAGCATAGGCATAGCCTTCCAACAACTAAATTTGTTGCAGTTGGTATGACAGATCCAACAGACAGACTCTGAAAGAATACTAACAAAATTAAACATCTATGAAAATCAGCTTAGATGAATCTGAGTAAATTAGAGTCTAAAAGAAAGTGTCAGGAGGCTTTTGTGCCTACTCACATGAATAAGACAAACAATACATGTAAACAATAATGTAAGTGGAAAATGAGTGGACGTATGGCTTATATTGAAATGAGAAATATTTTTTAGAAGGAAAATTGGTCTGGGTTTTCCAATGAAAATAGAGTACAGGTATAATCTATGTGGTCTTCAATCTTTGTCTTCAAATCTATAGTAGGCTCAGCCACAATAGTACACACTGGTAGTGCTACTTAGCAGACTAAAACCACAGGGGAGGCCCAGCCCACCATAAAAGCTGAGTGCGGTGGTGGATGTCTGTAGTTCCAGTTACTTAGGAGGCTGAGGAAGGGGGTTGTAACAAAATGTGACCCCATCTGGAAAAAAAAAAAACAACTATAGAAAATGCTGTGTGCTGCCTATCCAACTTCTATTACTTCTATAACAACTTTTATTTCTTCTTTCTTAACAAAACCCTGACTAGACACAATTCCTCATTCCTTCTACATGCCATCATGCATTTTAGAGAAAGCTGCTCCTACACCAGTCTCCAGAGCAGATGTAAATAACAGCATTTTTGTCCTCCAATCAGTACTTGCTCTGGGAGATACATATTTTTTACTAATTCAAACTGGTTATGGGAGTGTCTTTTTCTCCCCTCAGGCTACAATCCTTATAGCAATCTTATTTCAGGCCATCCCACCAGTTTTTCAGAAGTACCCAGGTATGTCTAAACCACAGTGATGTGTTTAGCTTGAGTCCCACATGGGGAACAAACTGCACCACTAAGAAGACTTCTTTAATCCCAAGCAAATACCCACCTATCTGCTCGCCCATTAGTATGTCAGAACTCTGTGGTGGGCTGTGCCTCCTGTTGCAATTTCCATATTGAATATATGTTTTTCATTAGCAAAGGTGTTGTTCCCAAAGGAACTTACAGAAATGCAAAGCAGCTTCAAAGTTTCATAGTGCAACTGGAATTGTTGTGTTTTAGTAATACTAATTGACATTTTTAATATTTGGGAATGGTGAGATGGTGAAGAGACATGTGTGTCTAATGTCAAGAACAGAAAATGTCAAATAACTTAACCAAGAAATGATTTGGGGGGAGTATTCTGACCCAGGGGATGGTCGAACAGGTTTCCTGAGGGAAGGAGTGAGTGAGAGACGGGATGAACGACGCAGTGTTACAACATGGAGACGACACAGTGTTACAACTCTTCAGGGTTGTCCGTTTATTGTGGGAAGCACGGAGACGACACAGTGTCACAGCTCTTCAGGGTCATCTGGAGACGATGCGGTGTTACAGGTCTTCAGGGTCTTCAGGGTTGTCTGGAGACTGTGGGCCAGGGATTGTGGTTATATACATGTTGGTGGGCAGTGATTGCTTGTTCTATATGTAAATGAAGGATTGTAAAAGGTAGGTTATGATTGGTTGTTTTTGTGGACCAATCATGAGGTGCCGGATATGCAAATCTGAGGGATTCTAGTGGCCAATCAGAGTATGGTTTTGAAGGTGAGGTTTTGAAGCGGAGCCAATCATGGCCTTTGTCATTGTGTAATTGTTTGCTCTCTGAGAAACCAAAACCTAAGGGCTTCCTAAGATGGCAATAGTAAGAGACTCATGAAAATGGCCTTGGCAGACTCACTGATGCGCACCTCCTACAGGGGAGATGTTAATGAAACTAAAGATAAAGTAGTTAGTTTTACTATAAGAATATGTACTTTTTTTATGGGTATAATGTTAAAAATGAGAAAAAAGGAAACAACAAAGATATTTTAAAGATGAGTATTATCTCCAGAATGTATATATAATCATAACCACAAAATCTCAAGTTCTCACACCTGATTTTTTTTTTAGATCATTTTTTAAAAAGATGTAGGAACATGTATATTCTTTCATGTCACTGGAATTTAAGAACAGACTTTGAGGGGCCGACAGGTGGCATGGTGGTCAAGGGCACTGAACTCCCACATGGCTGACTGTGGTTCAAGTCCTGGACCTAGTGACTTACTTTCTCACTTTCTCTCTCTCCCTCTCTCTCTCATCAAATAAAAATAAATAAGTAAATAAAGTTAAATAAAATAATTTTTTTAAAAAAAGAACAGACTTTGAGACCTTTCTATTATTTTTTAAAATTAAATTCACAGTTTATGCAACAATACGAACAGATTATTATCTGTTGGTCATTTGAGTATACCCCTTCCTTTCATACACATTATGTATTTTAATTAGCCTAGTTGCAGATATGCCCTCCTTCTCTTCTCTTTCTTTCTTCAGAGTCTTACTACCCTCCCACATGTACTTTTGAGTAAGTGGTTTGAATGACATCAGTTCTTTATACCTTGGTGTGCCTTTAAGCTAATGAGTCATCTTTCTCAGAGATACTTGGGTTTTAAAGCTTTATCTCAACTGTGTACTGAAATCATCTTTTTAATGAAAACTAAGATCAGCTGCCCAGGACATGCAGGCAAACTGGATTCAAAACTCTCAGTTCTACAGCCTTGAAAACCCAAGATCATATTATGATTTTTGTGAATTCCCAAGAGTTGTTCTCTTGGTGTTCTTTGCCAGTGGCTCCTGAGTCTTTGTGTATTGTCTCCGTTGTGTATCAACTTGGACTTGGAAGTCAACACCATCTTTTGAGTTTAGAAGGATTTGCTAAAGATTTAGATTTACAATGAGGAGTACACATTCCTCTAATACCTCTTTTTTCTTTTCTCTGAATAAGAGTTGTAAAATTGTTGAGAGACAACCCATTTTAGTAGTTTAATAAAGACCACAGTTCCAGCCGTCTTTGGGGTATCACCAAATGGAATAGAGTGAGGAGTTGAGTAAGGAGGCGCCACGGTGGCAATGGCATTGAGTAGTTGTCTGAAAGGGACTGCACCTCTGCACACTCAGCCAAGGGCTGCCAGCAGCAGTTAAAGATAGGTTACAACAACAGGGAGAAGCAACTAAAGTAGGCAATGTATCCAGTTCCCAAGAAAAGAGGAGGTGGGAGATGAGCTGAAGTGAGCCCTCAAGGGCACTGATCACACTCTGATTGTTTATTGAAGAAGTCCTTCTTCTCTTTAGAATGGATTTCTGCATATGATGTAAAGATAGTTTTGTTACTTTTTGTTTTGTTTTGCTTTGTTCGAAATGCTAGAGGGTACAAGCACTTGCCAGAGAGAAACAGAGAAATACATTTGAAATTCATAAAAGATTATAGCAGCTAGAACATTCCAAATAATTTCTCCCGACCCACCCTGCCATAACATCCATCTTCTCCTCTTAATTGGCTTTATTTTCTCTGGGCCCTGGTTGGGCAATCACTGATGTCATTTCTCCCAACTCATCTCTGTATTTCATCACATTGCTTTGGCTTACATAGTCTCACAGCCTGGCTGTGGTTTTCTTGAGAGAAATAATCCATCATGTGACACAAAAATGTAGAGGAATTTCACTCTCTTTATGAATTTTCACTCTCTAGCTCATTTGAATAGGAAGCCCCTCTCAGGGATTAGCCTACTGTAAGGGAAAATAAGAAAGCCTAGTTGTTCTCCAAAGTACAGATGATGGCTTCATGGGTGAGGATCTGGAGAATATGAAGAATCACAATCTTCTGAGCTTTCCCGGACTTTAGTGACATGCTTGAGGCCAGGGTGGGCTCTTTGTTTTTGGCTATTAAGATCACAAAGGAAACCTGCTCAACTTTATCAAAGTCAGCCCCCGGAAGCTGCTAAAGATGAGGGTGAAGGAGCGGGAAGAGCATTCCATCACAAGTCAGAGAACATAATCTCTCCATGTTGTCTCCAACCAACTGTGCAGCCTCCCTGGGCCTCAGGCTTCAGATCTGTAAAACAAGGGGTTGAACCTGCGGTTATGAATGACTGAGTTAGATACTCCCAAGTGTCTCTCATCCTTCCCAAATCCCATGGAAATAACTGCAAAGTGATGTTTTAACAAAAGAAATGAATGCAGAAGAGGAAAAAATGGCAACGAAATTTGAAAGCTGAAAACCAGATGGACATAGCTGTCCTAGAGGGCTAAATTCAAAAATTCAGATAGGAAAGCTGAAAAATAGCCACGTTTGCACCACTGAACCCCCAGAAGGCCCAAGAATTTGTAGAATAAAGCATCTTTGGAAATGAGAGTAAAGATGAGATTGAAAGAGCAGAATGAAAGGAAAGTCTGTTGAAAAAAAAAGTTGACTCCACATTTCACAATCTTATTGAGCTACATGTTTGGTCTAAGCTCCTCAGGAAAAAAAAAAAAAAAAAAAACCTCTTCTGAAATAAAGCATCTTTGGAAATGAGAGTAAAGATGAGATTGAAAGAGCAGAATGAAAGGAAAGTCTGTTGAAAAAAAAAGTTGACTCCACATTTCACAATCTTATTGAGCTACATGTTTGGTCTAAGCTCCTCAGGAAAAAAAAAAAAAAGAAAAAACCATTCTTCAGAGAGCAATAGACAGAGGGTACTGTAGATTCAAGGGCATAAAACAAAGTTGTTGGAAGGGATACCACTGGAAAATAAGGAGCTCATATGAAAATCTATCATCTGAATGCTTAGAACCCTAGAGAAAAAACTGGGAGATCCTTCTCTGTCAATCTGAACAGGCCAAGACAAAAGAATTGAAGGTAGGTCTTGTTCTCAAAGTATATAACCCAGCCAGAGATCCTAGAATCCTGTCTATAGTGAGCAAGTCTTCTTCTCATGCCTACAGCTCCAACATAGCTTTTTAGTGCCCCATTCTGAAATATGAACAGTCAAGAATCCCCATCCATTTGGGATGACCTTTTTTTTTTTCTTTTTAATGACAGAGGGTACATGTATATGCATGTGGATAAGAGAGGAAGAAAGAAATGGAGAGAAAACCATAGAGAAAGCACCCTCCAGCTGGACCTTGTCACACCAGAGTCTTTTCAGGATCCTGGACATGTATGCATGTGCCAGTGTGTTTTGCAAACTGCCAGGGTCAGGATTCAAACCACAGTTGGCCATATGAGGGCCTGCTTCTTCTGTACAGCACTTAACCACTGATCTACAGGGTAAGCCGGAGGAAAAATCTAATTGTAACAAATAGATAAAAGCAAATTTTAAAACTAAGAGCTAACACTTACTGAGTGGTTTCATGAGCTAGGCACTATTTTAAGTACTTTATATATATTTACTCATTTAATCCTTACCACCATCATTTAAGTTGATACTATTATTATCCCAATTGAAATATAGTGTTTGTTTGTTTGTTTGTTTGTTTGCTATAGAGCACATTTGGTCACCAGAAAAACAGAGACAGAGAGACAGAAACCAAGAAATCACTCCTCCAGGGAAGAAAGCCATGCTCACTGCCCTCTCCTCCATTCTCCTCTTGGGATCTTGGGCATGCATGCACACACGCCCAGCATGAATTTAAGTCACCTGATCCAGGGCTTGAACTGTGGTCGACTACATGGGAGTTCAGCAACATAGCCATCACACTAATTGCTGGTCCCGACAGATAAAGTAACTGAGAAGTAAAATGTTAAGTAACTTGTGATTTTGAATTGTAGGCTAACCACTTACTGGACAAGCTACTCTCATGAACACCATTGCCACTCATCCATAAAGAGAATTAAATAATATCTCACTTTTAAAGTACTTAATGCATTCTACAAAGACCTTTGACTAACTAGAATTAATAGTGCAATATATTATCATATCCCATGTTGAAACAGTCAAAAATAACATTTAGGCAATTCTTATCCTTACAAAGAAAAAACTTGCCTATGATAAAGATGAGTTTTAAAGAATGTTTAAAAGAATTAAGTTTAAAAGAATGTTCTCATAGATGTGGTAGTGATTAAAATGGAATTGTTCAGATTGGATTTTTATTAAGGTACTAATATGCCATAGAACATTGATATCCCATTCATATGGGTTGACAACTAACCTTTGTTGAAAAGATGTCGATTATGTGGAAGATAAAATGTAACCAGAGCTAGTTGATACTTAGCCATTCTGGGTACCCAGGGAGGGTACTTTCCTTAGGATAGTAACTAAGAATAGGACTCCTTACACAGTGGCTTAAATCAAGATGGAAGTTTATTTTTATCTCACTTTCACAAAGTCTAGAGATAGTAGTGTTGGTATAGATGCCACAGAGTTATCACGGACCCACTATCCTCCTCGCTTTCTGGTCTACCATCCCTCTGGTACACATCTTATTTTCATTATCTGATATGGTTGCTGGAGTCCCAGCCGTTACATCCACAATTGAAACTGCAGGATTTTGGAAGAGAAAGAGAAAGGTGCTTTCCTTCTTTTTAAGGAAGTAATTCCCATACTTCCCTAAGTTTCTTCCTAGGTTCTACTGGAAGTTACTTGATCACATAATGGTCCTTAGCAGCAAGGGGGTCTATGAAATAAAGTCTTTACTCAAAAATAAAAACTTGGTTCTTTTACTAAGGGGGAAAAAACTGTTTAGTGGAAGAGAGCTGAACTTCTCAGCTACACTAAATTCTTTTTCCTTCTTTGTATATTTTCTCTCTCTTCTCATTCCTGTTTCCTCTTTCTCCTTCAGTTTCTCAAATGACTGTTCCAATTTTCACTGTAGATTCTGTCCTTTCACATCTTTGTCCATGCCAAATTTTTCAGTTGCCGAGCAAGAGAAAGAAGATGTTGAGGCAGTTAGTCCACGGTTCATTTCTATCCCTAGTACAGCTGGCTTGCCTCAAGGTAAGAAGGTAGGTAACCCAGTCTAACCTTAGAATCTGCTCACCACTGGCTCTCCTGGAGTAGGCTAATGGTTTGATTAGAAGAGTCTTTGTGGAATTATCTTAGCAGGCTATTCCTATTCAGAATTACTTATGTTAAATATAATTAGAATCTATAGGCTAATGAAACGACCTGTACAAAGGTCATAGAATCCCTGTATTGATCCACGGGGGGTGGGGCGGGACGGGGGCACTTCCCTAAGTTTCTTCCTAGGTTCTACTGGAAGTTACTTGATCACATAATGGTCCTTAGCAGCAAGGGGGTCTATGAAATAAAGTCTTTACTCAAAAATAAAAACTTGGTTCTTTTACTAAGGGGGAAAAAACTGTTTAGTGGAAGAGAGCTGAACTTCTCAGCTACACTAAATTCTTTTTCCTTCTTTGTATATTTTCTCTCTCTTCTCATTCCTGTTTCCTCTTTCTCCTTCAGTTTCTCAAATGACTGTTCCAATTTTCACTGTAGATTCTGTCCTTTCACATCTTTGTCCATGCCAAATTTTTCAGTTGCCGAGCAAGAGAAAGAAGATGTTGAGGCAGTTAGTCCACGGTTCATTTCTATCCCTAGTACAGCTGGCTTGCCTCAAGGTAAGAAGGTAGGTAACCCAGTCTAACCTTAGAATCTGCTCACCACTGGCTCTCCTGGAGTAGGCTAATGGTTTGATTAGAAGAGTCTTTGTGGAATTATCTTAGCAGGCTATTCCTATTCAGAATTACTTATGTTAAATATAATTAGAATCTATAGGCTAATGAAACGACCTGTACAAAGGTCATAGAATCCCTGTATTGATCCATGGGGGGTGGGGCGGGACGGGGGCGGGGGAGACAGAGACAGAGAGAGAGAGAGAGGTTTTATAACCTAAACATTCCCATCCAGTGAGGTGACCTGAAAACTGCACCTATTAAATTTTAATCTGAGAGCAAACAAACATGTCTAATATATAAGGGAAGACCTGGGGAGCCACTGAATTATCCCAGACAATCCCTGCTCTTTCTAAGCTTCTTAATTTCTTTAGACTTCAAATTATTAGTAAAGTCTGATACTGAGAAAGAGCTCTGATTTGTAAGTCTAATTAGACAATCTGATCCTTTGTAATAGTTTAAAGTGAATGGTAGCCAATTCTTACTAACTTTTTTTTTAACTCCTCACCAATATACCTAACTGCTTGCTGACTATATCTAAATATTTTATTAGTAACTTCAAATCAACCTATCTAATAATAAACATTATATCTGTCCCAAAATGTTTCTGTTCCTAAAATGCCAGTCATCCAACCTCAAAACATCACCATCATCTCTCTATTTTCTTCCTCATCTCCAGTTTAAAACCTTCACTCCATCCATCTGTGCCTTTGTGTTTTCACTCCCTCCTAGTCAGACTCTCTGGTTTCAACCTCTGGCCACTAATCCTTCCAATATTTTAATTTTCCTATAGTACTCTCCTACTCTATCCTATGGATACAATGAACTTCCAGGAAAATGAGGTAAAGGAGATGTACCATTAAATCTAATGAAATAAACAGCAATCAGGTAGACAGACAGATACATAGAGACCCAGAGACAGACAGCTACTGGAAGGGCTGTCCAAGAATAGGGCGTGGGACAACCAGATTTAATGGTCTGGGAAGTTGGGAGTCAACTGAATGAATCCCCAGCATCACTCCACTATGTCCTCTGACATCCTGTTGATGCCATTGACCTCATCCAGAGAACCTCAGGGAAATGTTGCTCAATGATAAAAGCCATAGAATCAAAATCTGGGTTCCAGGACACAGTAGAGATTGGAGCTAGAGAGGCAAGCAGGAAAATACCCTGAGTGAAAGCCTTCAAATTATGTCTAATTTCCCACCAAATAACTAGAATAGAAAGAGAAGTAGACGAGAAAAAGATCAGATGAAACTGAATCAATCTAGGGCAGATTATCAGGGACAGACTAAATGCTCAGTAGTTCTCTGTGAATTGAGGGAATAATCCAAAGTCCAGGGTATCTTCCCCCAAGGGTGGAAAAGGCACCTGTCTAGTGAAAGTTGCTCCCATGACAGAGCTTTTATTAAAATAACAGAAATAACACTCAAAGACTCAACTCGCCAAAACTGGCTGTAAGCCAGTTCTCTCATCCCCATTCCAAGCAATACAGAACATGGGGAACACACTGTCTAGTTGAAGTTATAAATGGAGGAAGCAAACAGAAAAAGAAGGAGTAATAAGGAAATTCCACCCACACGGTGTTTGTCAATACACTGGATAATAGAACTGGTTTAGACCAAGACAAGTAAAATTTTAAAGAGCAACAGGAAAGCTATGACAGTTATGATGATGGAAAATAAATAAAAGAAAGAAGCAAGGAGGTATTTTTTTTTTTAAAGGCAAGACAAAGGAATAAGGGCTGCAAAAGAAAAATGAAGAGTCAACCCTGGAAGAAAAAAATAGGACAAGAGACAAAAGGAAGTAAATACAACAAATGCTTGAAGTCTTAAACACATAAAGAGAATATGGAAAGCAAGAACAAATACATATATCACATGTAATGAAATAAAAAGGGATATGCCTGAGCTAAAGAAATTTTACGTGTCCAGCCAAAAGTAAAACTGAGCTCGAAGGAAAACTCACTCCCTTAATCACGAAGACACAAGAAAGAATAAAAATAAAAGATGTGTATATTCAATTCAAGAAGATATGAAAAGGCCAACAAAATTTAAATGATAGAAGCAAACACATAACATTGGATTATCAGGAAAGTCATGACATACTTTGCATAGAAAAATACGTCATGACTTTTTCAATGACCTAATAATTCATGTAAGAGAAAGTAACAGGAGAATAAAGCGATCTACTTGATAAGAGAATCTGCAATGCTACTTTATAGGATGTCCCCCTGTCCTTCCCAGAAACCAAACTCCCCTGTCTCCTCAGGACTGATCATTAAGGGACACAAGCCAGAACTGGAACATCAGAGTCCAGGACAATAAAAGTGTGTTTAATACTTAGGTGAAAATACAGTCCTGAAATCCCAGGAGAAAGCCTCCTTGGCTTCTCAGGTGAATCTTTGTCATACAGACCAGAACTGGGGCCAGTGAGAAGCCAGAGAGAGAGAATTTGGTGAGCCCCAACACTCACTGAGGTATCTTTACAAGAAGAGTGCCTGGTGAAGATCTATCAATGTAATCCCATTTAATTCCTCCTTCCTGCCATCTCCATTTCTACCAGTGCTCACTTAAGTGTACTTGTTTTGGCCTCCCTCTGGGCAGATGTTCTTAACCACTTCAGGGGGCTATGAATTAGGACAGGAAAAATAAATCACTGGTGTTCTCACTAACCCGTAACAGAACTTCAACACTCTTTTTCATTTTGAAGGAAGCAGCAAACTAAGCTAGTATTAGCAGTCCCTGAGACTGTGGCCAAGAAAAATCACAGATATTCTTTATCACATTGCAGTTCAGTGAGAGACCTCAAAGTATCCTTCCCATTCACCGTTGCTACAAAATTATAGTAGCTGCTAGCCCTGTGCTATGTCTTGTTATGAAGGGCATTAGATGTGATTTAATATAAACAGACATTTTAATTACTTTACCACAACCTTTTAAAATATTTTAATAACTACATTTCAACATAGCTTCTTTTGTGTTTTCATGTATTTTATTGCATATGTTGGAGGGGTTTTTTTATTATTTTGAGAAGGAACTCTGAACTTCACTACATGCTAAAAGTACCCAAGGTACTCAAAGGTTAAGGACTCTACCTTTGGTCCGCTGTTGAGGGTGAATGAACTCATAGAAGGAAAAATGAAGGTGAGTGTTGTGTTCTCAGTTTCGAGAAAAATCTGGCCAACTTTGGAGATGATTTATCATTTAATGACTGCTACTGACTGCACCAGACTTTTCATGACTGATTGTACTTAAGGCGAGAGGACTTTATTTGAAGCATTAAGTGTTTTTTTCTAATAAATCACTTAAAGGCTGCAGCATGAGTGATTAAAAGCATGAGCTCTGGAGCTGAACTGCTTGGCATCAAATTTCAGCACACCTCTCACAATGAGCAACCCTCCGGGCTGAGACCGGGATTTCCTGAGCTGTGAAGTGAGAATGGTACTCCCCCCCCGACACAGAGGGATGTGCAAGGACTGAGTGAGACAATTCCTGTAACACGCTCCGCTCAGCCCTAACACGTGGCATCCATATTCATGTTAGTATTAGAATCCATCAGGCTCGCTTTCCACAACCCCTCCCTCGGCAATCTTCTCTTATTTTTTTCCTTCCTCACCCTATCATCCAGGCTTGCTTCATAAGTTTCCTGCAGCTTCTCTTCCTTCCTTTTTCCCTTCTATCCAAACCCACTCTCAGATAAGGCTCTGATATGACTGACTAACATATTTCATGATTTTTCAGTTACCTCTCCCAAGTATTACGATCCCATCGTTCTGTGAGAAGTTTTTACTCCAGGGTAAAAAAGAAATGTCAGTATCCAACAGCCAATTTTATAAGAAGAAAAGAAGTTTCTCTTCCTATGTAGGATGCTTGCTCTTTTGCTTCTCTATATCCTAGCTGTCCAATTCAAGTCCTATCTCATCCAAAGATCCCTGGTTCCCACATCTCTCTTGTCCTCACTGGCAGGAGCACAGAGGTAGCTCTGCGATGCCATGGAGCTCTTAGCACATGGGGCCTGCCCACCAGTCTGGACGTGCAGGCGAGCATCGCTTCTTTATCTTCCTCTTCTGCTTCCCTCAGGGAGGGCAGTTGTTCTTCATGTGCGGGGATCTAGTGTCTTTCCTTTCCTTTTTTTTTTTTTTAAGAGATATTTTTGCCATAGGGCATGTGTACTCGCTGGAGAGACAGAGAGAGAGACAGAGACACAGAAAGTGAGAAATCACCCTCCTGAGAGATGGCCATGCCACAATCCCTTCTCCAGTTTCCTCTCAGGATTTTGGGCACACACATGCACAGGCCCAGAGTGAGTTTTAAGCTGCCGGGTCCAGGACTCAAACTGCGGTCAACTATATGTGAATCCAGCACCATAACCGTTACACCATCTGCTGGTCCCCTAGTGCCTTTCTTTTTCATTCCTAGAGAGGTTCAGCAAGGCAAGATAAAGAAAGAGAGCATCTGTAAACATTTCCAGGCAGTTCTTCCCTAAAACTTCCTGGCCTCCCACTCTGTGCTGTGAGATCTCAGGGGTCGAATGAGCTAAACTTGGCTTGCAAAAGAACCAGGAATGTCTCTGCTAGACTCCTTAAGTGTCTCCAGAGAAAGTCAAACTGGGACTGAACAGCCACCTTAAGGATTCTTGGAAAGGATCTTACCTTTTGTATGCTTTGATGTCCCCTGTATCCAAGATTACTGTGGTAGAGGAACTCTGCACTAAGGAGCCTTGGGGTCTGATCCCGTCTCTCACAGTGACGGCTGTGTGACCTTGAACATAGCCCTACCTCATTCTGGACTTCAGTTTCATCACTCATAAAATGAACAGATGGAATTGGAGATTCTCACACTCTGGGAAGGAAAACTGGACTCATTCTCTGAAGACACATTCCAAAATTCATCAGATTTTTTTTAAGAAACACTGCCCATATTTATAATTTTCTCGTCATCTCACAAATGCTTTTGTGTTCTTTTCCATGATGATCATGAAACTTGTTTCAAACGTCAGGGCTTACTGTGACACCTGTCTCATTGCCTTGTTTTAGTGTTTTTGATTTTAAAAAAATTTTTTTTCTTAATTTGCCAGAGGATGTATGCACTTGCCTGAGAGAGACAGAGTGAAGAAAAATAAGAAAATATTTCCCATGGGTGATGGTCACACTGCCCTTCTTCCACCATTCTCCTTTTGGGATTTTGAGTATGCATGCACACATTCCCTGCATGGTTTTCAAGCCGTCCAGTCTGGGACTCGAACTCCAGTCAACCATGTGAGATGCAGCCAACTTAACCACCACGCCAGTGGCTGACTCAAGAAATTTTTTTTTAGAATTATTTTATTTATTTGTTTGTTTTCATTTGACTGGAGTGGTACAGAGAGAGAGGGAAAGTAAGAAAGCAAGCTGCCAGGTCCAGGACTCAAACCACAGTTGGCCATGTGGGAATCCAGCACCCTTACCCTCCATGCCACCTGCAAACCCCCAAGAAATTATTTTTTATGTGTTCAGTAGGCAAAAATCTCCAAAAACTTTGCTGTAAATCTATTCTTTTCTTACTTTAGTTACAGAAATGTTTTGATTTTTTTTAATCATTCTTGTATCCTTCTGTATAAAACTATGTGTTTATTAACCTCTCTGCATATTGAGGGTATTTAGAGAACAGAAAAGAAACACGGAAGCAACAAGCTCACCTTTGGTAAATCTTTTTGAAGATGCCATCCCCTAGGCCCAGAATGAACCTGAGCATGGCATGGCATTGCAGGTTCGTCTCTGGTCACTTTGCATATGGAGACATTCAGTCTCTTCAGAGTTTTAGCCTTAGCTTATGTAAAGGGCATAAATGTGTCCTCAGATTTCAAACCTTGGCACTCAGATGCTAAAAAGTACTAATGGTTTTACCAGAGCAGACTTATAGGAAGGGGATATATAAATCACTTATATCTCTTGAGGAGAAAAGAAGCTTGTAGACAATAAGAGCATGAGTTGGCCCTGACCTCACAATTCATAGGAAGCCACTCAGTATTCACACAATAACTAAAAAAGCACTATAACTAAAAAAGCTCGGTGGAGAGCGGTGGAAATTATGGGACCACTATGGTCAACAACTATTCAACAACTATATATATATATACCCATATTTTTTACTTTTATTTGAATTGATAACAGCACAATATTTGCATTCACTATAAAATCACAAATAGACACTAACCTCTAGAAATCTCATATCATTAAATGAGTGAAAAATTGACACAATTTGGGCTGACAAGCAGAAAGGGATTTGGTTGTTGCATATAAAAATTTCCTGATTAATACAGTCAACTCATGTTTAACATTCCTAACGGAGATGGTGAAAGTAATGACAATACATTTTATAATTCTGTCATTTTTAAAATCCAAACACAGTCTGGTCTAGACTAATATTTCATTAGTTTTTATCCTCTGAAAACATTCTGACTGAAGTGTAGAGTAAGTCTGTTGGGTGATGAATGGGAAGAGAGAGGTTTCTCAAACATGTCCTCCAGACAAAGCAACTACAAAGGGTAAACTTTGCTACCAAAAATCAAGAGTTGATTCTATTTGGAGAGAGAAATACCACCCAGGTTCATTAACCTTAAAAATGTGCTGCTGTGGAATTAAATAAGAAGAAAATAAGTCCACCCTGTACCTCTACACACTCATGAAAATAAAGAAAATTAAAATAAAAGATTCAGAGTCAACTATCACTTTGCCCAGATTCATTCTGTCTGGAAACACTGGGAAGGTGGTTAGCATCTCCATGCCATGGTACTCAAGCTCTGGAATTTCCAAAGCCCTGAGCTCATCCACCCTTTTTTCCTTCTGCTACCAAATCTCATGGCCTGTTTTTACCAAACGCTATTTGGAACTTAATGCACACAGCATTGCCTACAGTAATTCACACAAAGAATAATGAAAGAGGGAGATGGTGAGGTTTCTAGACACATAAAGCAAGATAACAAGCTCTTCCTTGTCTGGACACACTACACAGTTACTAGTTCATTCTTTTGACCACTTCTGTGATCGAGTGCATTTTCCACACATTCTCTTGTTGGCTCCTCACAACCCCTCTGTCAGTAGATATTGTTGCTATTATTTGCCTTTGTCCTCTCAGAGAGCCTTTTTCCAGGGCCATACAGGTGACAGAGCCAAAGCTTGGTCTCAGATCTTCTGGTTCTAAAATTCCAAAGTCCAAAATTCAATATACGAAAGACAGGAGGCAGATTAGAAAGTGGGATGAGCCTTCTGTAAGCTTGTGGGGTCATTGAAGCTTCTGGGTGGGCCACCACCACCCACTTGCGTATCCCATTCTTTCCAGGAGCCCAGAGCTCTACCATCTCCTGGTAGACGTGTGCGACCTATATCCTCTGACACTGGATCTCATGACTTTATTCATACTGAGAAGAAATATGACAGCTTATCCTTCCTAGATATTAACTCCATTTTAAAAGAGACACAAGTCTTAATTCAAAACAATAATAAGTAGGACAGATTCAGTCACCAGCAATAAAGATATCTTGCCTTCAAATCATACCAATGAAGGAACCTTATCAGGCTGTCTGATTAGGAGAGAGAACATCTTCATATCACATTTGAGAGCTGATGTGAATGTAAAAGTTACCGATTATGTTACAGCCTATAATTAGGCCACATCCATGAGGCAATATGTGTGTCTCCATAAATTCTATGTTTCATAATCAGGGAGATGTGAGAAGGAAGGGAAGGACTGCAGGGGAAGCCTAACTGGTCCAAGCTAGAATAACTGAAAGTGGAAGCAGTGTTATCCTCACACCTGGAGAGCCTGAGCCACTGCCCTGAGCCCTCCATGCTTTCAGAGGTCGTTTGGACTCTTCTCTACCTGCACCTGCCTTCCTCCCAGGGCAGAAAGTTTGTGGAGCCATGGAGACATGGCTGCCTGAACATAGGCATTCTCCTCTAGACTTCTCCAGGAACCCAGAACCCCATACCTTCCTGTCCAAATGGTGTCCAGAGTCTGTGTGGCTTCCTCCCCGAGGCCAACATCCTGATTACGAGGCCACTATGTATGTGAAGAGCATGGACCTGGACCTTAGGGCTCCCACAGGGCAGTTTGGAGGGAGAGTTTACACATAACTTGGCTGTGAATACTGGATATCCGTGTGCATGTATGTCACGTCTTCACAGTGATGGTCAGAACCAAGGATGAGAAGAGAAAGGCTGCAGAAAGAGTCAGCAGTCTTTCATATTCTTGCCCCAGCCTTGCAAATGTTAGGAGTAAACTCAAGCCTAAGAATACTCCCAGATATAGGTGAGATCAATGCCTGATGAATAGCTGATAAGGTCCAGAGATAGCCACCCACACACTAAGAACAAATGTACTACAGTCCTAGATCCTTGTTCACTTTTTTTTTTTTGGAGAGATTTTCGCTATAGGGTGCGTGCGCTCGCCAGACAGACAGAGAGAGAGACATAGAGACAGAAAGCGAGAAATCACCCCCCAGGGGGGATGGTCACGCCGCAATCCCTTCTCCTCCATTCTCCTCTCGGGATCTTGGGCACGCACGCACATGCGCCCGGCGTGAGTTTTAAGCCACCGGGTCTGGGACGCGAACCGCGGTCGACTACGTGGGAGTCCAGCGACATAGCCATTACGCTAACTGCTGGTTCCCGATCCTTGTTCACTTTTGAAAACCCTTTATCCCAGACTGTCTACACCACAGCATTTTCCTTGGTTTAGTCTCTATTTCATTTTGCCAACTAAATGTTCTCAGCATATCTAGCTTTCATCCCTGCCTATTCTTTGCACAAATGAGATCATGAATGGCAGCCATGGTGACAGTACGTAGATAGTTCAGTTTTAGAAATTTTGAGTTTCTTGAATGCAGTATTTACACAGTTGCCCACTTACTCTGCCCTCTGTAGCAACCCAAAAATTCTTGGTTGATGCTTGTCTACAAGCATATTGGTCGGTGTCCCCAAGGTCCCATCTTGCATTTAAACTTTACAAGGCCCATGGAGTTACTTTAATCTGATGCAGTCCACCTCTTCAGTGGCAGGCATTCCCACCGTTTTGAGATCAAGGTCTGCGCTGGACTTGCTCCCGTTGAAAGAAGTCTTCCATTGGAGCACCACCATCTTCTTGAAGTACTTGATAGTGTTGTTCTTGACGGTCACAAAGCACAGGGTATTGATCATGCTGTTGCTCATGGCGATACACTCGACGACATAGAAGGCGGTCAAGTAGTGCTTCTCCTTCACGAACACGGTGGGGAAGAAGTCACGCACGATGGTGAAGCCATAGAAGGGCACCCAGCACAGCACGTAGGCAGTCAGGATGCACATGAGCACCAGGACCGTCTTCCGGCGACAACGCAGCCGCTTCCGGATCTGCTCGGTCTGGAACCCAGGAACCGCCTTGAACCAGAGCTCCCGGGAGATCCTGGCATAGCAGAGGGTCATGGTGACCACAGGGCCCACAAACTCGATGCCGAAGATGAAAAGGAAGTAGGACTTGTAGTAGACCTGCTGGTCCACTGGCCAGATCTGGCCACAGAAGATCTTCTCCTGGCTCTTGACAATAATGAGGACCGTTTCGGTTGTGAAATAGGCGGAAGGGATGGCGATGAGGATGGACACCGTCCACACCAAGGCGATCAGGCCAGTAGCTGTTTGGAACTTCATCCTTGGTCTCAGCGGGTGGACAATGGCCAGATACCTTGGGCGAGAACACAAATGAAAGTCAGTCACTGTAAGGAAGAAGGACTAGATGATAATACTATTTCTGTAACATGATGAAGACCAATCAAATGATATGTGGGCTCCTCCTGGACAGGCAGACCTGAATGCAAACCTAGCTCCACCTCTCACTAGTTGTGCAGCCTCAGACAAGTTTTGTTTAATCTGTCTGAACTTCAGTTTCCTTATCTGCAAAAGTTTTGTTTGTTTGATTTTAAAGATTAAATGTGAAAAAGTATGCACTAATCCTGGCACAGTTGTAAACCTAGCATATACTTAAAAATGGTAACAATTATTGTTAAATGCAGTAATACTTCCATTTGCTTTCTAGATTGGCACTATACCTTGTCCTCCCTGCTACCAGGCTAGTCATCCTAATTAACTTACATTAGTCTTAAGCTAAAAATATTTAATAATTCTGAAATGCTAGGAGAATTGGCCCTTTCCAATGAAAGTAGGAGCTAAGTTTTTTCTTCATTCCACATTTTATTTTTTTGCAGAGTTTTTTGCTATAGGGCACGTGTGCTTGCCAGAAAGATAGAGAAAGATAGAGACAGAAAGTGAGAAATCACCCCCCAGGAGAGAAGGCCACACCTCAATCTCCTCTCCTCCATTCTCCTCTCAAGATCTTGGGCACACACGCCCATGTGGCTGGCATGAGTTTAAGCCACCAGGTCCGGGACTTGAACCGTGGTCGACTACATGGGAGTCCAGCAACATAGCCATTTTGCCAACTGCTGGTCCTATTCATTCCACATTTTTAAAGTGATTGCTTTGCATGTAAAGGTGAAGGGAAAGCATGTGGCCATTTCTCTCATTATTCAGGCAGAAAAATGAGGGCTGGTGAGAGATGAGTGACATTCTCAAGATCGTATACCACAGGACCCTTGACAGAAAATATTTAACCCTACCTCATAGGAGTGATGTGAAAATCGATTGAGAATATATGTGAATGTGCTTTTTTACCCACAAAGCAGCAGACAGTAAAAGATACTGCTTTTGTTCTTCCCAATGAAAACCACACTGCTGTTGCCCCAGTGGTCTAGGAGCATGCTTTCTGGGGGATGTGAGTCATTTGTGCGGTATGACCGCCTCCTTTGCAGAGAGAGTACACATACTTATGTAGAAAGCCCTAGTTTCCTGGAAGACTTACTGTGTCTGGCAGGGGATAGAAGCTGGAGAAGGAGAAAGATGGGAAGTGAAGTGGGAGGGAGTGATGGACTAATCAACACTGGAAATAAACACATTTTCATTTGTCCACAGCTCACCCCAGGTAGTGCAAACTGATTATTTCCTTTGAAACCAATCTCTTTAAGATCTTCTTTCTTAGGATTTGGATTTGGAGGGACCAACAGTTAGCATAATGGCTATGTCGCTGGACTCCCATGTGGTTGACCGCGGTTCACATCCCAGACCCGGTGGCTTAAAACTCACACCAGGCATGTGTGTGTGTGCATACCCAAGATCCCGAGAGGAGAATGGAGGAGAAGGGATTGTGGCGTGACCATCCCCCCCGGAGGGTGATTTCTCGCTTTCGGTCTCTCTGTCTCTGTCTTTCTGGCAAGTACACATGCCCTATAGCAAAAACCTCTCCCAAAAAAAAGGATTTGGATTTGGAAAGAGGTTCTTTTTTTCTTTCTTTCTTTTTATTTTTGTTCCTCTCCCATAACAAAGGCAGCCAAATGCATTGAATGACATTGAGAGAGATCACTGGAGAAATGCCTACCCTCTTTTAGCTCCCAGAAGATATTAGATGAAGTTGGGTGGTTAAGTCCATCTTCTGGACACTCAGCTGGTTGCCATGCTTGGCCACCAGCAACTGTCCCTGGCAGACTAGCAATCTCCCAGTGCTAGAGGGTAAGGTGGGAATGTCTGCAGGGCTCTGCCAGGGCTATCGCCACTGCAGGTGCACCGAGCCCTTTCCAGAGACCACGGTTCTCTGGATGCAACAAATGCATCAAATATGCTGACTCATAGTGAAAACTAAGAGTTTAGTGCTTTTGCTCTCCCTGGCTCACTGCCCCCAGCTCACCATGTTTGGATGATAACTCTGTCAAAGAAAATGTTTATATTCATGTCTGTTCACCACACAAATTTTTCACTGTATACAGTCAGCCTTCTGTATCTGTGGGCTCCCAATCCGTGATTCAACCGCAAATCAAATACATTGGAGGCCCAGCCCTGGTGGTGCAGTGGCAGCACAATGCTCTGTGATGCTGAAAGCCACATGGAAGACTGGGGCTCAGTCCCCGGGTCGACCTGTACCTGCCAGGTGTCGGCGTGCACCCGTGATTCTGGTTGACTGAGAAGCTAGGGGAAGGATCCCACCGTGGGATCATGTTGAGGATGCTTCTCTCTCACACACACACAAAATAAACAACTAAAATAATACTCAGGAGTGGAAGATAGACCGTGACACAGCAGTAAAAATGCAGTGGTGTGTGAGGCTGACCCACACTGGAAGAGCTCAAGTTCATGTCCAGAGACCTTCCTGAGTATGCCAGGCACACACATGCCCATGATCTGGAGATGGCTAAAGCTGGGGGTGGATTGTGGTGCCCAGGCTCTGTTGGGAATACTCACTCTGTGTGTCTCTCTTCTCTGTCTTTGTCTCTCTCTTTCATGGAAGAAATAAAATTTCTTCAGAAAGAAATTAAATAACAATACAACAATTAAAAATAATACCAATAAGGGGTCAGGAGGTGTCGTGGTGGTTGAAGTGCAGGATCCCACATGGCTGACTCCACAGTTTGAGTCCTAGACCCAGTGACTTGAAAATCACTCCAGGCACATGTGTATGCATGCCCAAAATGCCAAGAAGAGAATGGAGAAGGGATTGCATGCAGCATGACCATCTCTCCTGAGGGATAAGGGATGATTTCTCACTTTCTCTCACGTACCCTGTGGCAAAAGTCTAAAAAAATTTCAAATATAAATAAGAAACTTAATACAGTATAACAACTGCTTGCATTGTATTAGGTATTAGATGTAACCTAGAAATGATTTAAAGTATACAGGAGGATATGTGTAGGTTATATGCAAACATTACACCATTTTATGTAAGAGACTTATGCATCCATGGATTGGGGTATCATGGGGGGTCCTGGAACCAATCCTCCGTGGGCACCAACTGTAAAAGTCTATTTCTTCTTGTCCCAGTAGCAACCTCCTAAGTCTCTATCACGTTTCAAGCTCAGAGTGTGTTTTCAATGAACACTTAGGAAAAGAACACTGATTTAAAACCCATGAGACCAAGAATCTGATCCCAACTTTGCCACAAGTTTGCTATGGAAATTTGAGCCTTATAAATTCAAATTCAATTCTCTCTTCTGTAAAATGGGAATCTCTCCTGGATACTATGAGGCTCCAATAACACACTATATACAAACAACAAATTATTGATGTAAAAAAACTATAGTACCTTACAATGCTTCCCCGCCCCCAGAGCTATTGTGTATACACAACAATTTTTCTTTACCTTTTTTTGGCAAATACTGCATTTGCAAGTCTTCTATAACTTTCTGTTTTATTGGATCCAGCTCTTTACATCACAGATAATCTTCAGAGTAATCTGTGGCTACCCATCAGATAGTTATTTCATCCTGGCTGTCTCTGACATCACCCTAACTCTACTTCCAGGGTTGGTGCCATGAGCTGTGCAAGAGACCATGCTGATACATTTACCAACAGGCAAACTGCAGAAATGTGTTGAAGATTTCTATCGGCTGTGGCTATGCCAGGATCAGAAATTCAGAACTCTAGAAGTAGCGATACTTGCTTATGTTTATAAAGAAGTTTACCATTTATGGAGTATTTTTAAATCTGCCTTTTTAATGAGATAATCTCAACCCTATGAGGTAGGTAAGAGAGCGAAGATTCTCATTTTACAGATGAGTAAACTGAGGCTTGGCAAAGTTAAATAACCTGCCAAAGCCACATAGCTAGAAACTGACAGAACCAGGACTCAGATCCATATCTTGCTGCAAATCCAGTGGCCTTTCCCATGGGCCTTGGCCTCTCCCTTTTCAGCAAGAACAAGCAAGTCCCATCTTCCCGCCTTCCTGGCATCCTAACAGCCTTTCTGTTTACTCTCCATCGTAGTTGGTTCTACATATTGATGTTCCAAGAAAGGGTCAGACCATTGACAGCTCCTTTTCTCTGCTTATGAGTCTGCCTTGGCCTTGCCCTGAGTGTCACCACTACAGTAGCCTGGGTCCAGATCCATCCAGAGCCAACAGTTCTCAGAGAACAAGTAACAAAAACTGTTGAACACAGAAATGTTCACGTAGTAATCGTGTGATGATAGTGGGCTAGGTGATTAAGCAAAGGACCTTTGGGACCCCTCTGTCCATATCCCCAGATCTAATCATGTTGATGGTAATCCCAGAAGCTGTAAGGCCAGTCATGGGATAGAGAATGCTGAGACTCACCAATGAGTTCACTGGGGCAAATTTGTGCTTTCTGAGTGGGGAAAGGTTACTCGAGCCTTCACTGGTCTCATCAAGACAGAAGAGGAGAGGCTTCAGATGAGTACACAGACTGATCCATAGCCTCAGGAAGGGAGGCTCTTCCAGAACCCCAACTGCTATGGGATCCTAGAGACACACCTCAACAACAGGATGGGTATCTCCACATCAAAGAGGAAGCCCAGATGTAGGAAAACCAAGTTCTCTCATGATCTTTTTCAGCTCCCTTCTGGCATCAGGTCTTTCTAGGCCTGGATTTGAGATTTTCTGTAATATAACCCTGTCGTTTCTGATCTGTACTCTCATGGTCCTTGGCCTGCCTGACATACTTCCACAAGGCACTTCACACTCACTTCTAGGCTTGGGCAAACACTGGTTTACCCTCTTGGAAATCTTTCCTCTCCTTAGCTAGTCTTTATTTGTTGAAGGCCAGTTAAGCCTCCTCTGACTTCTCTAAGTTCTCTAAGTTTCATGTAAATGTTATCCTTACCTATTCTTCAGCTGTTCCGTGAGTGTTAGTTCTCCCCTATACCTGTGTTAGTTCTCCTCTTCCTGTACCCACTCTATGATAAGCTCCCTGAGATTGGTGATCACATTTTACTTCTTTTATAAACGTTTGCTGTCTGTGAATTCTGAGCACCTAATAGAATTTTCATAAAACTTCACCCTAATGAGTGAATAGAAATATAAAAAGTTGAGATGACAGTTTTAAAAAGGTTGCAATCATTTTTTGAAAAATAGCACATAAATATATTTCATTAGCATGAGGCTAGGAGGCAGTCTGGGGCTAGAAAATAAAAGATTGGAAGAGCAGGCCAAGGGGTCTGCGCTATGCTTTCTAGGCAACGGAGCTAGAGATCTTTTAAGCAAAAGAGAAAACCTGGGTACAAGACAGAAGATTAATTCTGCAGCAGCCTTGCTTATTTCCTTTGGGCTGCAGGGGCCTTCTCTGTTCTTAGAACCCATCAGGTTTGTTCCAAACCTATTAAGTCCTCAGGGCCTTTGCAATTTAATTCCCTTTGTCTGGAATGCTTTCTCCTGGTCTTCACAAAGTAGGCTTTTTCCACCCCCAGAGGTTGGTTCAGATATCTCCTCTGAAATACCTCTCTTGACTACACATCTAGAGATTCCACTATTCCACTCTCAGCGTGTGTGTGTGTGTGTGTGTGTGTGTGTGTGTGTGTGTTTGATTTAGCTCAGTGTATTTTTCACTTCTGAAATAACCTTTCTTTCTTCTGTTTGCCTGACTCCCTTCATCTTTTGGGTATAAGCTCCATGAGGCAAGGAGATTTTTGTCATACTTGGTTTCATACCCCCAGTACTTGGAAGAGAATCTGTAAATTATGTCATAGTCACTCTATAAAAGTGCATATTTGACTGAATGCATGGATGAATGAATGAGGATGAACTTGAATGAATGCACAACTTGAGAATGGACCATGGGGGAAGTTGGGTTGGCAGAGGGGCAGTCAGGAGACACTGAAAGCATGAAAAGCAAGAGCAAACTCTGATCATCCAGCTCTGAGTGAACAAGGTGGGGGCAGGGATGAGTACTGTCAGGACCTGGAAATTGAATGAATGCTGGAGAAGGGGAGAGAGCTACCTGGACAAAGGGGGCTTTCTAGTTCACACACCCAGGAAAACAATGGAACTAATAATAGAAACAGAGAAATCCAAGTAGGTAAAAGATGAATAATTCTGTTCTGCTCTTTCTTAGAAACACTGTGTTGTTGTTATTTTTCAAATCACATCATAAAAGCAATTATTTCAGGGCCAGCAGATGGCAAGGTGGTTAAGGATGTGGATCCCATAGCCAGCTCTACAGTTTAAGTCTCAGACCCGGTGGCTTAAAAAACACACTGGCACATGTGCATGCATGCCCAAAATCCCAAGGGGGAGAATGGAAGAGAAGGGATTTTGGTGTGGCCACCCCCCTGGGAGGTACTTTCTCACTTTCCCTCTCTCTTGTCTCTGGCAAGCACATGTGTCTTATGGAGAAAATCTTTAAAAAATAATAATAATAATTTTGATGAAAACAGAGATGCTAGTGGACCAGAAACCTTCCTTAGTTTACCTGGGTTTATTGTTGTTGTAGTCATTTTTCTTCGAAGATTAATTTAAGAATTACAAAATTATTATATCTACTGTGTGCTCAGTGCTTATTCTGTTCTGAACACTGTTACATGTATATGTATTATTTCATTTCATCCTCAAAACAATCCAGTACATTCAATTTTCTTACTATCACATATGATAGATGAAAAAAGTGAGGCAGAGAGACATATGTAGGTTCACCGAATAATATTATTTGACTGACTTAAGGCCCCATGCCTAACAGGTGGTTCAGCAAGAACTTAAACTCGGGCAGAGTAACTCCCAACACTCCGACAGAAATTTTATTAAACAAAAGCAAAGGCATTTTTATAACTGTATGCATTCTAGCAAAATAAAAATTGGTTGCCCAAATCAAACTTGGAAATCACTGAGCAAATCCTAAAGAATACATGAGAACAGACAAAAGTCAGTGATTCCTAACCACACAATTGAAATGAGTGACAATACACACAATATTTTGAAGCAAAGATCACACACATTGAAAAAAAGAACCTCCTGCATTGGATGAGCCAGTTTGTCAGCCAAGGCCACTGGATGGCCCAAGACGAGCACACAGTGTCTCCTCAGTGTCTGGGTACAAGTTTCCAATCACGGCTCCGCTCTAAACAGTAGCAATCCCCATGATACTAAGCAGTCCCCCAGTTCATCTCTTATTGTATCTAATTTGTGTGGTGTAAACTCATACTCAAGAGAAATGCCTGCAGCATTTTAGACAAGCTAAGTTTTGTGTGAAAGTAGGAGGTGAGTTCGAAGGGGTTCGGTAGATCGATTGACACAGATATTGCCTCTTACAGGTTCAAAATAACCTGATGCCTTTTAGTTTACCTTAGCTTTCTTCCAGCTTGAAGCTGTTCTTTCCTGTAGTTGTTACCCCTTTCAACAAGGAGGTCCCTACATGAAAAATGGGTTTTACCCAAGGAACATGGCCCCAGTCGATAGCAGAGACCTTTCTACATCACTTTTTGGTTTTTTGTTTTGTTTTGTTTTGTTTTAGACAAGGTCTTGCTGTGTTGCCTTGGCTGTCTTCGAACTTGAGATCCTCCTGCCTCTGCCTCCTGAGTCAGTGGGATTACAGGTGTGCACTACCTCACCCAGCTATCTACTCCACCTTTGGTGGCCGAGAACACCGTCCAGAAAAACGATGTCTTGCTAACATGAAGCTTCAGGACATGACCCTGTATGCTTTGTCCTGTTCATGAGCTAAGATGATGGCAGTCTCTATTTCAGAAGAGATGTCAGAGACAAAGTCTCTGGAACTCTCTCTTGGTAGCTCTGAAGGGAACTTAGGAGGCAAATACTCCACCTGATTTTGCTTCTTCTCTTGGTTTACCCGAGGTCCTTGCCTAGGTGGACAGAATGCCGTGGGGCTCCATGACTCATGTGGTCCTTGGCCAAGTAGCCGTCTGCAAGGATGGCGCTCCCAAGCACCTTCTATCAGTGACAGACCAAAAGCTGTTTAAGCTGCTAACTCCTTGACTTACTTCCTTGGAGAAAAGAAGAGGCAGCTCTATCCCTCAGGGGTAGTAGCGCCTTTTCCCCAGGAGCAGTCCTTTTCCAGGTTATCCTACCCCCCGTGGCCCTGCCAGTGGCTTTAGAACATATACTCTATTACCTGTGCTCCTCTTCAGAACACTGCCTAGGGTGCCCTGACTGCAAGGACCAAGTCAAACCTTTCCCCCCAGAGCCCTGAGGCCATGGGACAGAAACAGCATGTGTGCTCCAACATCTCTAGGTTAAAGGAAACAGACAAGTTGTTCGGATCCAAGCTCACTAAGGCCTGGTTTGCCCCTCAGGGAAAGTGTCTGTAGACCGTAACAAGGTAATTTGTAATGAGAACCCAACTGTGCAAAGACTTCCCCTAGGGAACAAAGACCACCCTGGCCCATTAGCTCATACTAAATGTAAGTTCATACTAAATGAAAAGACTAATATAAAAAGATTAGCAGAAGGTGCCTAGTGATTTTATTTACCATCCCTAGAAACAGATCTGCTGCACTGTTGCAGGCAAAGGGAGGAAGAGGTGCAAAGGACTATCACAACAATAGCCACAACAAAGTTAGAGGTAAGCATCTCCCCCCCACCCCCGTTTTCCAGAGGAGGAAGAGGTGCAAAGGACTATCACAACAATAGCCACAACAAAGTTAGAGGTAAGCATCTCCACCCCCCCCATTTTCCAGAACAAACCCCTCTATCTTATTTTAAAAATCAACAGGTGTGGGAAATTCTGTTTTAACAGCAGAATCTTGATGAGATAGAAAACTCCCTCAAGATTTTCAGGTTGACTCAAATGGTAAATGCCTGCAACTTGAACTCGTTCCTCAAGACTTCCTCTTAGTGTCTCCTCTAGACCCTCAAACAGGTACAATATCAAAGAGCAAGTCCATAGAGGAGGACCAAAGGCCCTCCTACTTCTCAACTGTAGGGGGCGCTATGGCCCCCTGGCTGACCGTAGCTAAAGAGCTAGAACTACTCACTGCCTGATCAGTTTTGGGGCACACTTTTGAGTCCTTCCTGCAACCCCGTCTCTGAAGAATACAGCTACCTCTCATCATCTGCAACTGCAATGAAGGAAGGGGCCATGGCAATGCCTTTGCTGCCCCTGCTACCCTTGTGCTCACCTGTCAATGGCGATGGCCAGCAGGGCATTTGTGGAGACATAGAGAGACACGGTGCGCAGGTAGTTGACGGAGGCACACAGGACATGACCGTGCTCCCAGGAGAGTTGGCGCACCACGTAGTAGTCCATCTCAAAGGGGCAGCAGACAATGGCCACTAGGAAGTCAGAGACAGCCAGGTTGGCAATAAGCAGGTTGGTGAGGTTGCGCAGCTTCTTGTAGCGGACCAGGGCAGCAATAAAAATGAAGTTGCCGATGCCACAGACCAGCATGATGCCCACCAGGGCCATGCCAATGACAATCTTGGCAGCAAAGAAAGTCTGGGAATTGGTGACATCCTCCTCATCATCCAAGGGCATATCATAGTCTCCATAGCTGAAGTTGAAAGGGAGGGAGGCAGCTTGGTCTTCGTGGAGATCAAGCATAGAAAGGAAGTTGGTGGAGGTGTTGGTGGCATTCTCATCCATGACCCTCATGGTGATCGCCATCTGGCCAGGAAGTGCTGTGGGTGAACCTGCTGGAATCCTCTGAGTGATGTCTGCAAGGCTGATGTCTCCCCTTTCTGCTGACACTCAGCTCTCCCTTAATGTGTCTGTGCCCTTGCTAGCGTCTTTGGGGTGCATTATCTGAGCTCCATTCGAAACCTTTGAAAGACATAAACAGTAGGCCAAATATCAACATGAACCTGGCCAAAATTAAAATCATCCTGTACCTAAGCAGACCCATCAACCACCTGATGAGAAGGAAGGTGGGGTGCTGAAGTAGAAATCAAGAATGAATGAGAGAACACAGATAAATGCAAACCACACACCCACTTAGGAAAGGCTGGATCGCCATAGGGACAAAGCGGGCCCTGGTTCAGGTTATGTCTGTTCCACTGAAAACTCGGAAACGATGCACTTTTTCTCAAGGACCAAAGTTGGAAGTATGGGAAGGCTGCGAAGAACAGAAGTAACCTGGTCAAATTCCATTCTCTGACTGGACAGCCTTGTCCTTATGGGATTGTCTCGTTGGGTAATAACAATAGCCCCTTTCCAGGGGGTTAATAGAAATGACTCTGACTGGCATTGAAGCCTTTGAGACAACTGCTGTCTGCTCTTCCTGAGCTGGCCTTCAGGCAAAGTATGGCTCTAAAATCAGAGTCAGTCTAGCAGTCCCCACCCCATTCTTTGCAGGGCTTCAAAATCCCCTGTGACCCTAATAGCCAGCACAGCACTTACCAAGACCCGTCCCCGCGCAGAGGCTGTGGTGCTAGTCACAGTTTCTCTAAGTGGGCTGGAAAGGAGACTGTAGTGAAATGCTTCCTTGGCTGGCTGTGTGTCCTGAGGCAAACAGCTTAAACACGCAGGGTTTCAACTGTCTTCCAGGCAGGGGATCAATAAATCAGTAAAGCACAACGCTCCCTAGAGAGGGAGGGTGTTACACCCCAGAACTGCAAAGAATAACTTTTGGTACTCAGGCCTCCTCTGTCATCCGCACGGAAGGAGAGGGAAACCTTGCGACAAAGACCCCACCACACCACAGGATGGGGCTGGGAGGAGAGAGGAAGGTGTGTCAGCACCACTAGGGACAGAGGGACACCTGACTCCCCAGTTCCCTGCCCCTATGCAGTCCCCTGCAGAGCCAAAAGCAACCACCAGGAGCTGGGATATAAGAGGGGTGCTGGGTTCTAGAGAGCATCTTGAAAGGCAGAAGAGAAGTGAAGAATGGCACACCTGAGGTTTCTGGGCAAGGAAGACATGGGGAAAGCCCCCAGGAAGGCCTGCTGCCCACAGTCCTCAAAGGCTGCCATCTGGAGCCTGTCTTCCAGGGCCAGGGCTAAAGTCCCTCTGCGTCCCATGAAGCTCACCCCAATCTTTTCTCTCATCCTAACGCTAAGTCCTCCTTGGCTCAGGCCCTGTCCTCTGCCTCTGTCAGGGATGAGGAGCAGAAGCCAGAGCTGGAAAACCAGCGGGATCAGCTTTGGAGGCCCTGCTGTACTCTGCAGTCCTCCGGGGCGGCTCACTCCTTGCAGGCTGTGCATGTCTCAGGGGCAAATGCCACCTTTGGAGGGGACCCCCACAGCCATGCTACCCTGAAGGCTCAAAGTCGGATTTTAAAAGCTAAGAATAACAAACTTCTGAGGGCGTGGGCCTTAGGAGACAGGATTTAGGAAGAAACTGTCTTGCAGTCTTTCCTCCTTTATTCCCACTTCCCCGGGAGAAGCCCCACTCCTAGTTCTCTTTGAAGCCCCTCCGGAGAGACCTCTCGCTCCCAACTTTCTCCTCGCAGCCTGGGCAGTTCTGCCTGAGGACAGATGGAGGGGAGTCTGGCTCTCCTGAAGAAATGCACAAGAGCCGAGTTTCTTGAAAAGCCCCCTCCCCACTCAAAAGCCTCCGCAGCCCCCCGGCCGCCTGTGCGCGCGGGTCCCCAGCATCTCCCCGGGAGCGCGCTCGAGTACCTGCGGCATCCCGGCGCCCAGCGAGTGCGGCGCAGGGTTCTTTATTCTGGGGTGGCGACAATAGACGCTGCTCCCGGAGACCGGCAGGAAGGGGACAGAGCCCTTCTCTCTTTCTCCTGTTCTTGGGGCTCTTTCCCGGCTCCACTCGGAGTTGCGTTTGCGCCTCGGCTGCAGTTCCAGAGAGCCTGGGCTCCGCCACCTCTGGCCCGGGCCCGCCCCTTGCCCGCTGCCCCGCCCCCGGTGGCCGCGGGACGCTCCGGGTCGGGGGAGGCGTGTTCGGTCCCGGTCCGCAAGGCTCCAGGCGGCGCTAGTGTCAGGTTCGAAGCCGGTGCACAGACGGGGCGGGGGTCTTCGGGCACGCGTGCGGCTGAAAAGCCGGGGTCCGCCCGGAGGCGGAGTGTGGGTGGCTGCGAGGGGCAGGCGGGGTGCGCCTTCCTGCGAGGACGAGGGCGCCCGCGCTCTGGGCAGGGCTCCCC
>NW_006159809.1:9546868-9570630 GCF_000334495.1 Tupaia belangeri chinensis
GGCCGCGGGCAAGCCGACTGCTCCGCGCGTTCACCTTGGCAGCCCAGCGCCGCCGCCAGAGTGGGTGGACACGGCCTAGCGTAGCCGAGAGCTTTCAAAGGACCGGGCGGAGCCTCCCTGCCGCCCACAACACCGCCCTCACAGGACACGCTGGGACCCTTTCAACTTTGTCCCCTCAAGCGAGCCAGCTGCACACCAGGTCATCTTCACTGTCAGCTGCCGGTGCTTCTGCTAAAAAAGGCTCGGAAAACTGCTTTCTGGAGAGCGAAGGGCAGGGAGGGTACAAGGGAGAGACGGGGGTACACACCCTGGCCAGAGGAAGGACTCCCCGCCACACCACCACCACCACCACCCAGGGATAACAGTTCAGAAGGCTGGAGTGACCAGAGATGACTAACAGAGGCCAGGCATCTTCAAAATCTTTTAGCGAAAAACTTAAACATGGAATTGTCACATGATCCAGCAAGTCCACTCCAACGCCATATAATCCCAGAGACTGGAAGCAGAAATTCAAACATTTGTACACCAGTGTTCAGAGCAGTGTTGTGACAATAACCTAAAGGCAGAAATATCCCAAACATACATTAACTAAATAATAAACAAAACACATTGGTTTTTATGAGAACAATTGATTACGATTCTGTCTTAAGAAGGAATGACGTGTAAGTGTCCCCCAGCATGTGGAGAAATTGGGACCCTTGTGCCTTGTTAGTGGGAATGGAGAGTGGTGCAGGAACTGTAGAAAGCAGCATGGTGTGTCCTCAAAAAATTAAAAGATAGAAATACCGTATGATCCAGCATTTCCACTTCTGGGTGGAAGAGAATTGAAAGTAGGCTCTCAAAGGGATGTTTGTACCTCCGTGTTCAAAACAGTTCACATCATTCGCAAGGGTTAAAACATGGAAGTAACCCAAGTTCATTGATCGATGAATGGGTGAAGAGTGATACACACACAGGAATATTATTCATCCTTTAGAAGGAAGGAAATGCTGACACATGCTGCAACACAGATCGACTCTGAAGAGATTACGCTAAGTGAAATAGGCCAGTCACACACACACTACGATATGTGTCCATTTAAATGAAGGAGCTAGAGGAGTCAAGTTCATACAGACACAAAGTAGAATATTGGTTCCCACGGAATCAGGGACGGAGAACTGGAAGTTGCTATTTGACAGGTACAGAGTTTCAGTTTCACAAAATGAAAAGAATTCTGGAGACAGGTGGTGGTGGCAGTTGTACGGCATTATAAATGTGCTAGTCCCTACGCACTGGTAACTGTACACTTAGAAATGGTTACAGGGGTAAGTATGATGTGAAAAAGGGGCCAGCAGATGGTGTAGCGGTTACATCGCTGGACTCCCTTGTGGTCAACCGCAGTTCAAGTTCTGGATCCAGTGGCTTTGAACTCACGCCGGGCACATGTGCGTGCATACCCAAAATCCAGACAGGATAGTAGAGGAAAAGGGACTGCTTGGCCATCTCTCGGTGGAGGTGGGGGGGTGATTTCCCATTTTCTGTCTGTCTCTCCGGCGAGTGCACACACCCTATAGCAAAAAAAAAACTATCCAAATATATGTATATATATGTGTGTGTGTGTATAATGTGCAAAAAAAAAAAAGAGGAAGTGAATCTTGAAAATATTATGCTAGGTGAAATAAGCCAGTCACAAAAAGACAAATATTATATGATTCTATATGTGGAGGGCTTTGATGCATATTATGAAAAAACTATGCTTAGATGTCAACATTTTACACTGCAATAAACTTATACTTTAATTTCATTTTTTCCACAAACTTTTTGAAGTCCCCTCATATATAATGTGTCTAGATTATGCATATCCATAGAGTCAAAACATAGAATTTAGTTACTAAGGGTTGGGGCCAAAGAATGGCATGATTTGTTTATTGTTTAATGGGTTCAGAATTTCTGTGTGGAATAAGAAAAAAGTCCTGGAAATGGGTGATGGTGATGGTTATACAGAATTGTGAATATACTGACTTCTTCACTTAAAAATATAGATTGTATGTCATGTATATATACTTGTAATATACATATATATATATATGTTTTTTACTATAGGCAAGATATATTCTTACATATACTGCCATCACCTTTTTAAAATATTTTTTAAGAATTATTTATTTAATTTTGTCTATTATTATTATTTATTTTTAAATTTACTATAAGGCACATGCGCTCACTAGAGACATAGAGAGAGAGAGAGAGAGAGAGAGAGAGAAAGTGAGAAAGCAAGCCTCCAGGTCAGGGAACTTGAACCACAGTCTGCCATGTGGGAGTCCAGAGTCTTAACCACCATGTCACCTGCTGGCCTCATGCCATGCAGCTCTTATGACAGGGATAAATACTGAGAAATGTGTAGTGAGACAATTTCACGATTGTGCAAATATCATAGAGTATACTTATACAAATCTAGATAACATAGCCTGCTCCACACCTAGTCAATATAATCTTCATAGACCACCAAGGTACATATAATCTATTGCTGGCCAAACCATTGATATGCAGTTCAAAACTGTATAGATCTCTCCTATAGAATAGCTCAGACCTCCTTATAAACACGTCCATCCACAATCAATCCAAGATTGGCCTCTAATTGTCCGTAATGGAAAGGTTCTGCCTGGGCTCTGGACCTTTGGTACACTTTGCCACTATCAAGCTGTGTGACTACGCAAGTCATATAACCTCTCTGGGGCTCCCTTTCTGCATTCACAAAATGAATGAGTTGAGCTTGCATTAGGAAGTCACTGCCTGGTTCCAACACTTTATGCAGTATCTTCTGACCCATTTTTTTCCCTGGACTCATTCTCCTGTCATTTGTTTAAAAAAAAAAAAAAGCAACACTTTCACATCTCACATCTCTGAGTCTCGTGTGCCCTGCCTGGGGCATGAAATAGGGTGCAGGTAAACACATGGGATTTGGAGTCAGCTGCCTTCTCCTGCCTGGCTCTGTATCCATGGCAGCATGGGCACCAGGGCCTAGCTTTCCTCCTTTGTAAATTAAAATTGGCAATAGCTCCTACTTCAGAAGGTTGTAGGGAAGATGAAATAAGATAAGGCAAGTAAAATGCTTAGCACAATGCCTGGCACCTAGAGGGCACCTGAAAAATGCAAGCGATTATTATCACACTGCTTCTTTTACTGTCTTGCTCTCTGAGATCTTACCCAATCTTTGAGATCTTTCTCCTGTGTCAGTTCTTCCAGGAAGCATTCCTTAACTCCCCCGATGTTTTTCTCACCTTCCTTACTTAGTGCCTCTCTTCACAGTAGCTTTGTGCATCAATTCACTTCTCTATCGTGCATTATTTCCCAAGGAAGGTTGGCATCTCATTTATTTTTGCATCCCATTACACAGTATTTCTTAAATTTGCCTGATGGTAAGAATGACCTGGGGTGCTACTTAAACATACTGATTCCTGGATTCCACCCCAAAACAAGATATGGGACCTAGAAATCTATATGTTTAACCAGAGCCTCAGGTGATCCTTATTGTCAAATGAGTTTGAGTACCTAGGCACCTAGAACAGAGCCTGACACAAGATAGACAAAGTTGAGTTGTCATTCCATGGAGCCTAGGTCTTCCTGATGCTAGGTCTACCTCAGAAATCAAAAACAAGGACTATCAGGTGGCATAATGGTTAAAGTGCTGGACTCCCATATGGTTGACCTCAGTTTGAGTCCCAGCCTGGTGGCTTGACAACCAGGCTGAGTGCATGTGTATACATGACCAGAATACCAAGAGGAGAATGGAGTAGAAGGGATTGTGGCACGGCCACTCCCCCTGGGGTGACTTCTCACTTTCCTTCTCTCTGTCTTTCTCCTCTCCAGCAGGCGCACACACCCTATGACTAAATAAATAAATAAATAAATAAACACAAAAAAATTAGTTATCTATTATTGTATAATAAAATTACCCTGTTGGGGACTCCTTCAAGGGACTTGGGTGCCTGCCTATTAGTTTCTGTTTCTACTCCAACTCTTCCATCTGAGAAACACACTTTCATCTGGGGCCCTATGAGGAGTCTATTCAACTGGAATTTTAATAGTTGATCTCTGTGAGAAAGTTAAACCAGTGTGTCTTGCCCTAAAGCAAAATCAAGAACTCATTTTTTTTTTATGAAAATGGGAGAAAGAAAAGGAATTAAAAATAAACTCCGGAACTCCACTTATGATTTTAAGTTTGCTATAGGGTATGTGCACTTGCTGGAGAGAGACAGAGAGAGGACAGGGAATGTGAAAAAGCCCCTCCCCCACCCCCGGGAAAATGGCCACGCTGTAATCTCATCTTCTCCACTTTCCTCTCAGGATTTGGAGCATGCATGTACATGTGCCCAATGCGTAGTCAGCTATGTGCTATCTAGCTGCCTTAACCACCATGGCACTAGGTGGCCCCGATTTATGAATTAATTGGGAAAACAAAACAAAACAAAACAAAACTTAGAGACCCAAAGACACCAACGGTCTGAAAGTGTTGCCTGTGACTAAAGCCTACTGCCAGAAAGCACTGAGGGGCCTTGCCTGATTCTGCCTACAGAAAGAGCCACACTATCTGAGAGAGTCTGCCATACCAGACAGTCCTGGCAAAGAAGATGAAAAGAATCTGTCTGGGGAGCACTCGCTTTAGAGATCTCCATCCACTGAAAACAGTCTCCATGGGCCACTTTGGGTTCATCTCTCTATGCCACTCTCAGGAATCATCCCAAAGGCCTTTTAAATTCTCATTCCTTTTTCAAGTTATCCTAGAATGATATCCTTTGGGTTTAGACATGAGAGTTTTTAACTTCTTAAGGCCTTTTTCCGCCATGTGTCTCCTGGGATATCCAGTAGATACCGTATAGAAACCCAGCTCAAAGAGGTCCTTAAGGTCGTTCAGTGGGCACTCCTGTTGAGAATGGAGCTGACAGTTATTCAGAAGAGAAAACCACTTGCCCACTGTACCGGAGCTGGCCAATTTTAGAGCTCATATTTGAATCCAAGTTTCCTGACCTTTAACCCAGCCGTCTGTCCACGTGTCTGGCCAGCCGCACTCACAACGTTATCTACCAGATCTCAGTTTGCTCCTCTGTCCATGATCTTTGTCTCCAGGGCCCAGCCACAATTTCTCCTGTCTGGTAAATTTACTAAATCAGCTCATTTTCTGTTCTCATCAGACTTGTTCTCTGAGCACAAACTCTCATTCCGTGCCATGAAAAAACTCAAGGATTCCTGGAAGATGCCAGAGCTGGCTCAGAATTCATCCTGCCTCCTTTTCCAATTACCTCTTTAGCATAGAGCCAGCTGTGTCTGCCCAGGTCCCAAAGTGCACTCAGTGGGTCATTTGGACAGCTCTCTGCAAGCCTTCTCTGTCTCTGCAAATCCCTCTGCAGGAGATGTGAAGGAGGATGCAGAGGGGGACAGAGACACGCCTTCATTCAAAAATGTTAATTCTTCCATTAATTTCACTGGCTTAGTAATCTCTCTTTAAAAAAAAATAACTTAATTTTATTTATTTATTTATTTTAATTTGACCAGAGAGGGACAGAATGAGAGAAAGCAACAGAGACAGAAAGTGAGAAAATAACTCACCAGGTTCAGGACTTGAACTGTGATTGCCCATGTGGGAGCCCAGTGCCCTTAACCATCATACCACCTGCCGGACCCAAGCTTAATAGTCTCTTAAACAAATTCTTAATGGGATTATTTGGAAGTTGGCGAGGCTATTTATACACTTATAAATAAGTAGTGGCCTATAAAGAACAATATGAAGAAATTTTCTCTATTATGAGTAAAATGTTATGAAAATTTATTTAGACAATAAGTTTGAGCATAAGGTGTACCACTATTGAGCCCGGGCTATGCTTGGGCATAAAGTCCGGTAACCTGGAAGAATCTCCACTCTGGAATATTTACGTGGAGACAGTTGAAGGCAGGGACAGAGCCCGTATATGGTATCTACCTCCCATTCAGGTCTTCCTAAACCCTATGGATACAGGGCAGTGGACAGCAGGACTCCAGGAGACAGGAGAGCACAGGCTGCCTTGGGACTCTCCGGGCAGAGTGCAAAAGACAGGCCTTCTCTCCTTGTTTGAGACACATGGCCTGGTTTTGATGCAATAAGGGCCATGTGTACCACCGTGCCCTGGCACCTAGCAGTCACAGCTTCTGAGCTCGTAAAATGAGTCTTTTCCACTGACTCAGTGCGATCTTAGAGGAAGTACCAGGCACGCCCCCAGAAATCTTCACGGGAGGATGTGTTGAGGGACTGGGAAGGAGGAGAAGAATGTGAAAGAATTATTAAGAAATCTAAACATTAAAGCCTTAAAGGCACTCACAGATTAGGGGTAGGGATTTTTTTGCCCTATGTAGATGGAGGCAGAAGTCAATTTCAGGCCAGGGAATCCTGGTGAAATGGAGTTATGTGCGAATCATAACAAAGGAAGCAGTCTGTACCACCCACAGCAGAGGATAATGCTTAGAGATATAATTTGGTGATTCATATTCACAGTCTTACTAACAATATTTCCTACTGATACTCTTTTTTTTCTAAGAGAGACTTTTGCTATAGGGCCTGTGCACTCACTGGAGATACACAGAGAGACAGAGACAGAAAATGAGAAATCACCCCCCAGGAGGATGGCCACATTGCAATCCCTTCTCCTCTATTCTCCTCTCAGGCTTTTGGGTACACACACACACACACACACACACACACACATACCCGGTGTGAGTTTTAAGCCTCCAGTTCCAGGACTCAAACTGCAATTGACTCCGTGGGACTCCAGTGGTATAGCCATTACATCATCTGCTGATAGTCTTTGATACAGGGAGTCCCCACTTCTAATTCTTTCTATGAAAAAAATATTAAAGAAATATTCATACATAATACTAAAGAATAATAAAATGTTAGAAAAAAAAACAAATCTTTTAACATTGAGTTAGTAATGTATTAGCTTCCCAGCGCTTCCATTAAAAAAGTATCGCAAACCAGATGACTTTTAAAAAAAAAAGAAAACTAGAAATTTATTCTCTTACAATTCTGGAGACTAAAGTTCAAAATCACAGTGTCATTAGAAGCATGCTCCTCTGAGGTTCTGGGTAGAATCCTTCCCCATCCCTTTGGAGCTTCTGGTAGTGGCCATCAGCTGTGGCATTTCTTGGCTTGCAGCTTCCTCACTGCAGTCTCCACCCTGTCACCACATGGCATTCTCCCTGGGTGCCTCTGTCTTCAGATGGCATTTTCCTTTTCCAAGGGCACCAGCCGTATTGGATTAAGATCCACTCTAATGACCTCATCTTTACTTGATTATATCTGCAAATACCCTATTTTCAAATAAGGTTGCATTTTCAGGTACTAGTGGTTGGAATTTTGACATATGTTTTGGAAAACACCATTTAATCTGTACTAAGTATGTTATGATACACACATGTAACAGAATATGAAAAGCTACCAAAAATGGGGGCCAGGCAGTGGCCCTGTGGTCATATAACTGGACCCACCTGGAAAAGGGTTTGTGTCTGGAGACCTCTGAGTTGAGCGTACGAGGTGTGCGTGCACACATGTGCATGACCTAGGCCTACAGAGACAGGAAGTGCATCCTGGCATGAAGAGCCTAAGAGTGCCCTCCCTCTCAAAAGAAATAAATTAACAAACTTAAAATAGGACTGTGAAATGAATCTGTTCTGTTAGAAATCAGGATACGAGGACAGTGTATATCCTTGGGAAAGAAAGGTGATGCTTCTTTTGCGGAGCTGTTGAGGTACTAGTAATATTTTCCTTCTTTATCTGGTAGTTGGTGAACTGGGTGTGTTCAGTTAGCAAAAATCCAGGCAGCTGTATACTTATGAAATATGCACTTGTCTGAATATATTTCAGTGAAAATTTAATTAGTATGCAATGCTGTAAAACTATATTGACAGGAAAAGATAGTCATGATATACTAGTGAATGGACAATTATCAGGTTATACAACCATATGACAATATGATTCTATTTAAAAATTAGGGCCAGCAGGTGGCATGGTGGTTAAGGTTCTGGACTCCCACATGGGTGGCCAAGGTTCAAGTCCAGACCTGGAGGCTTGAAAATCATGCCCATTGCATGTGTGCACATGCCCAAAATCTCAGGAGGAAAATGGAGGAGAAAGGATTGTGGCATGGCCATTCTCTTTGCAGAGTGATTTCTCACTTTCCCTCTCACTGTTTCTCTCTGTCTCTCTCCAGCAAGTGTGTGTATCCTATGGCAAAATCAAAAAATAAAATAAAATGACGTATACTATTTGTACAATGCCTTTAAATTTCATAAATGAGAAAAGGATGAAGTAATCAATAACGATGAGGAGTAGACTATCAGAAAAAATCATGCATTTAGATTTTTATCTCACATTATATTCCAGAATGCAATATGGATGGATTAAAGAGTTAAACTCAAAAAATTAAAACCTGAAAGAAAATATTCATCAAAATGTATCTGATTTCAAAGTAGAGAAAGCTTTATGAAGAAAAAGGAAAAAGCAAAAGCAATATATAAAATCCCAAAGGAGAAAATTGATAGACTGTCTACATTAAAATTTAAACATTTAAAAGTTAGAAATAACATAAACAAAGCTAAAGGATAAATGTCAAACCATGCAAAATATTTATGATGTTTATAGCAAAGGAAATGTCAAGATCCTCGATAAATGAAATATTGTTACATTTTAATAAGAAAAAACTAATACCTCAAGAGAATAATGAGTAAAATACACAATTGACAAAAAAGAAATGCAAATTACAATAAAAATGTATTTTTAAAATTTTTATCCTCTCTAGCAATCAAAGAAATGCTATCTAAAAACAGTAAGAGGGGCTGGCAGGTGGCGTGGTGGTTAAGATGCTGGATTCCCACATGACCAGCTGTGGTTCAAGTCCCGGATCTGGCAACTTGCTTTCTCACTTCTCTCTCTGTCTCTCTTTTTTTCTCTCTTTCTCGGGTGAGCACATTTACTCTGCAGCAAATAAATAATAAAATTAAATAATTCTTTAAATAAATAAATAAAGTAAGATACCATTTTGTCTATCAAATAAAGAGACATAAACTGTAAGAATAGAGCTCAGATTAATAGCTGGATTTAAGAATTCAAATTCATATTCTAATTTTGGAAATACCTTAAGATTTCTCAAGATTCTTCAGCCTTTACTGTATTCTGACCAGAGTTACTTTGTAGTAAATACAGGCTAATTTGGTTGATTCCACAAAACCATCTTCCCCTCTTCTGATTTTAGGTCTTCTTGACATTTGTTTGAGCTGCTGCCAGAAGAACAACCAGAGGCAGCAGGCCAGTAAGATGACATCATCCGCAGTCGAGTCAAGTGTCAAGATCTGTGCTGACGGACTGCTCTCCAGGCTTACAAAGAGAAATGTGCAAGAGTAGATTTTAGTTTAAAATGGGTAATCTTTTGCATTGTTTTTCGAAGAAGTTATAAAACTATCTTACAGGCAGATCATTTCTAAGTCGCATATATGTGTGTGCCATGAGAATAAGTGTGCATGTGTGTGTGTGTGTGTGTGTGTGCATGTGTGTATGTGTGAGTTTATGTATGTGTGCATGCGTGTGTGTATGTGTGTGTGTGTGCATGTGTGTGGTGGTGGTGGAGAAGGGGGTGATAAATCCAGCAAATCCCCAGAAACATTTTGACCTGGCCCAACCTGGGCCTCAGTGAGAGGACCAGGAATACTGAGACAAAGGGACTAAGACTTTCTATAAAGCTGACGAAGTAGAATGGAAGACACCACTTAGAAACGAGGGTTTGACGAGAGCTGACGCTGCTGAGACAAAACGCCACTTGTGTATGGGAGCACCTCATGTTTGCCTCCTCGGCCACTTCACCTGCTTTGTCCCTGTCAATGACATCATCTGGTCCAAACTCAGGTGTGTCTGGAGCTTCCACTCACGTGCACATTCTCTCTCTCTTCCCCCACATCAAATGCTACCCTCAGGAACAAAAATATGTCTGTTACAGTGTTGCTAAAAGCAATGCTTGAGACTGGGTGATTTATATTGATCAAAATGGAGATTTATTGGGCTCATACTTCTGGTGACTGGAACGTCCAAGAACGTGGGGATGGCATCCGTCCAGCCTCTACTTCTGCATCAGTGTGACTGACAGAGGTGGAAGGCCAGTGGGCATATGCAGAGGGAAATATGGGGACAGTCTTCTGCCTTTACAACAACCTGCTCTTGTAGGAAATAATTGCTTCTCCTAAGAGCTTGAATTTACTCCATCTTGGTAGACAGCATTCATAAACACCACTCACAAGGCTGCACCTCTTAAGGGTTCGCTACCTCCAGCACCATCACATCGTGAACCAAATTCCAAAACATGAACCTTTGAGGGACAAGCCATTATCTGAACTCTGTGTGTGTGTGTGTGTGTGTGTGTGTGTGTGTGTGTAATGTTTAATTAGATATAATGCATGATATATATATTTTCAACTCTTCAAAATGTTGTCTGTAGTCGCAAAACATATAAGGTTAAAAAAGAAGTCAAACCATACAAAATACAGAAAACAAAAATTCTCACAGTTGCCTTCATGCCTAATTCTACTCTTAGCATTTTGGTATAGGTATTTTCCTGAATACAGAATATCTTAAAATAATCTCACAGGGAGTGCATCCATGCGATATTAGCATATTCTAGTGTATAGTTTAACAAAATGGAAGATAAACTGTAAAGTCTCTAATGTCAGAATGCTCTCTGTGCGGGAGCCTTAGCTGAACCTTCCACTGGAGCGCATGGTTTGGTAGAACACTCTGTGTCCACACATCAAAGCAAGCAAGCAGGAGATGGAACAATCCATGCCTGAAGAGGATACCACGCTCAGATTATGTTGCCTGGGGAGATTGTTGGAAACTATGAGACAAAGCAGTGGTTTCTCTGAACCTCAGTTATACCCAGGTAGGAAATGTGTAACCTTTGAGTCTGCAGGTGAAAAGATCCTGGAGTGTGTGTCCGGGATGAAGGGAGAGGCTGGACAGGATAGCCAGTAGTGGAAGTGAAGTGCCATGACCTCAGAGAGCAGGTCAGTTATGTGGTCAGAACTTCCTCCTGCTTCCTGATGGTGGAGGAGGTGAGAAGAGCCTTGCCAGGATGTGGAAGCCCCAAGTTCCAGGCAGTAAGCAGCCTCAGACCACCCTTAGCCAGAAAACCAGC
Source organism: Tupaia belangeri chinensis (assembly GCF_000334495.1). Classification (NCBI taxonomy): domain Eukaryota; kingdom Metazoa; phylum Chordata; class Mammalia; order Scandentia; family Tupaiidae; genus Tupaia; species Tupaia belangeri. Next base: position 9,558,058 of record NW_006159809.1, read on the forward strand.
CAGAACAGGCCCTTTGCACACAATAGAGTGGAGGAATGTATTCTGGCATTAGAGGCAGAAGCAGAGAGGAGAGGGTTCTGAGGAGAGTCTCTGGGTTTCGTGATGTAAGCAGTGACAACCACAGATCGCAGCTACACATCCTGGAGGGCCCAGGTCATGTAGCCGATGTGGATTCCTCCATCTTCAAGGGTGTACGTCCAAGTTTTTACTCCATCAGCTACACAAGAGCAAATAGGAAAGGACTTGGGATACAAACTTGTCTTGAGAATCCTGGACTTTTTCGGGGATGGTGGTACAAAACGGAGAAGGACCATCTTATAAGGGGTTGCATTATGGGTCCAGTGGCATCTACTCTGAATAAGAGGAGTATGACTTCATTTTGTACTCCGATCTAATGCAGTGAAAAAAATCAGGGAGATTGTATTTATCAGGGAGATTGCATATATATGCATACACACACACATGCACACACACACACATTAATCAAACAAAAATATGCCTTGCGTTCTGCTCTGCAGATTGCTTTATTCATGTATCAATGTGATGTTCTTTTTATGTTATTACACATATATCTACTTCATCTGTTGTAGTCATTGAATTGTGTTCCATTGTATGGCTATATCATAATTTTTTCGATATTGTCCCCTACTGATATTTATGTTGTTTTCAGTTTTTCACTACTATAAACTCTACCTCCACATGTCACCTTATCTAACACTATTACCAGTTGTTTTACAAGGGATGTTTTCAATTTATTACGGCAATAAAACTGTGAGCTCAGAATTGACTTACTATAGTTGAATTTTAGTAAATAGAGAGTGAGTAGGAGATGTAATTTGGATGAAGAGTGACCCTTCTTGGAACCACAGAAATTGGAAAAAAAAATTGTCAGCTCCCTGCTACTATGGGTCCCTCTGCACTATTCTTCAGTATGTATGGGCTTCCCTGAAACTTCTCCCCACTCTGCTGGACTTCTGGATGAGGCCATGCAGAGTGGGGCTCATGCAAAGTACCCACAAGAAGGTATGTGGGGACCAGCCAAAGCCCTTCTGTGGCCTGTTCACCCAGTATACGGGACACCTTCTTCTCATTGCACGAAGGCACACTAAGCACTAGCAGTGGTCCAGATTCTATCCACTGGATCAGTCCTTGGCTCTTAACATCTTTGCTTCAGCATTTTAACATGCCAGTTCATTATTTGCATCCAGTTTTAGATTCCACAATTCCATGTACATTCAGGTGAAGAGGATTCAGCGCTAGGCAGGAAGCCTCGAATGCTGGGTTCTGATTTCCACCCTGCTGCTTTCTGTGGGATGCTATTTAACTTACTTCCTTCTCTGGGGTCTCACTTTGTCAGAATCCCTAAGGTCTCTCCCTGCTCTAAAATTACATGACTTCTTGTGAGTCAGATTCGAGACAGCTTTCGCACTGTAAACGTCTCTGCGTCAATAAGGCAATCTCTCTGGGCTTTAAAACCCGGGACGCCCCACATACACATGCCCGAATGAGCAGCCTAGAAGAAGCCTGTTTTTGCCAGTCTCGACCACACTCTCTCTGAAACCAATCATCTTTGCTCCCGCATCCTTTACACTTTGGGGACTGTCCCTGAAGATATCTTTTGGTTGCCACAAAATCTCATTCTGCCCACTCTCCCAAAACTTCCAGGAGTAGTGCTCACATTTCTTTTGTATTTGAAAAATGGTTTGGGCAGATTTCTTGTTCTTCTCAAAAACTTGTTTGAAAGGAGCAGCCCTCTGCTTACCTACACTCTGGGCAAGTTTCAGGTACTCGTCAGCATCGTCATCCAGGCTGTTTGTACAGTCTGTACAATCTCTGGTCTGTAAGTGTGAGAATCTGCTGCTGCAGGGAGCAAGTGCAGCCTTTGTTCAGTGAGCGGTCGGCGTTCTACTCTGAGTTCGTGGGGATGCTGCCATCGCAATTAGAGGCCACGGCATTAGAGGTCAGAGGAAGGGTGCTTACTTCCAGCCATTCCACTCATTCTGCAGTTGTTTCTCCTCCTGCATGAAGTGCAGAAGTGGCACAAGTTGTTTCCATCACAGTCGAGTAGTAAGAGCATCCGTCACAGAAAAAGACCTCGACCGACTTGTCTTTACGATAGCTGCCATCTCCTGGACAGATTTCCTACTGTATGAAGAATTCCCTTTGGGTCTTAGACTTGTCCTTCCTGCTATACAAGCTTGTCCCTCTCATCATCTTGGTGAGAACTCTCTTGGTTGCAGGTCTCAAGTCAGAGCTCTGAGGTAGGCGAGGATACGGTTAGTCTCTGGGCATGTGTTCTGGCTTTTCAGATCCATTTCAGGTTCTGGATCTGCTTGAATGGACTACACCTTCTTTGGACACACTGATCACTTCCTGGGTTGCTGGAAGTGATACTTCAAGTCTTAACCAATCACATGAATGTTTTCCAAAGCCTTATGGGTCAATCTAGGCAGTGTGTGTTCTGATTCTTTCTACTTTCTGGCCTCTGAATCTGCAAAATAGAAAATGTGGCTTTTTCTACTTTGAAAACTTATAATTTTCTTAACAAGATTTTCCTCTTATTTCTCCTTCCCTCATAAACGAAAGGTTTCAACCAAATTCTCCTTCTCTGACATGGAACTTGGCACCAATGATCCAGCCCCTCTACCCCTCTCCTGTCACACTCTATGGTTCTTTATAACTGGTGTATCTTCGATGCCCACTGTCCCCATGAAAACTTTCGCCTTAACTCTGTGAAAATATGAGTACTCTTGAGTGAAGCAGTAAGTCCTCCTCTACTAATGTCTTTGCTGTGAGATTGTGTGACTAGATTGTACTTGGAGTCACTAACAGTCACTAACAGGAAGCTAGTTACAACATTCTTTGGATCTGTTTTTTATTCCATGCTACTGATATGGTGAAAGGCCAGAAAGTTGAACTGAGCCTAGATCTGCCTCTGACTCTGCCACTATCTATGTGACCTTGAAAATGCTCCTTTTATGTTTTGGGTCTCAGTGTCCTTACTCATTCAAAAAAATAAAATAAAAATCATTTGAGTGCCCTCCCTGTGCCAGGTGCAGAGTTAGTCACAGGTGATAAAGACATGGTCTAGACCCTGGGAGTAGGGAAGACAGATGTTATGGTTTGAATGGTTTGAATATATCCCCTGAAGTTCATGTGTTCAAAACTTAATTGTCAATGCAATAATATTGAGAGGTGGGATCTTTAAGAGGTATAAATATGAGGACTCTGCCCTCATGCATGGATAAAAATTATTATTGCAGGAGTGAGAGGGGTGGGCTAATTATCACAAAGGCAGGCTCCTATTAAAAGGATAAGTTTGGCCCCTGTCATCTCTCTATCTCACACACTTGCTCACCCGTCCACCTCCTGCCATGGACTGATCAGCATTAAAGCCCTCTCTGGATGTCGGCACCTTCACTTTAAACGTCCTAACCTCTAGAACTGTAATAAGTAAATGTCTTCGCTTTATAAATTACCCAGTCTGTGGTATTCTAGTACAGCCGTGGAAAATGGACAAGACAACAAAGAAAGAGAAAGAGAAGAACAGAAAGGAAGGAAAGAAAGATAGAAGAGGAAGGAAAAATGGAAGAAGCAACTAAACATATCACAAATATGAATCCAAAATAAGTGTTTTTCAAACTTTCTCTTTGGCCATAGAACTGTTCGTGCAAGGCAACCCTAGCATGGCACTGTCCTGGCCTGTGCAACACTGCCCGGCTGAGCCAGTTCATCTCTGTGCCCCTCTGCTACAGAACTCCACGCTTGCCCACCCCACTCCTGCCACGGTGGTCCTTCATCCTCACGGGTCGTATGAAGCTTGCTGTCAACTCAACAACTTGGCATTTGTTGCTCCCTCTGCTTGAAACATCTCACCTATGTCCTTAAAAAGCCTGATCTTTATCTCATTCATATCTTTGCTCAAATGTCACCACGAAGAGGACATCTATGATAACTCTATAAAGTAATTCTATATCTCCCACTGCTCTCCCCTGCCTTATTCCTTTTTATTATTTACTCCCACCTGAAATTATGTTTTTTTTTTTCATTTATATCTATTCTCTGTCTCACAAGTATAAATGCCATAGCAAGGACTTCGCCTTATTCGTTTCATTTGTAACTCCAACTAGTAGGCCTGACACATAGTCGCCTCAATTAATATTTGTTTAATGTGCACTGTAGGGGAGTTCTACTGGGAAGTTGGTTTGCTGAAAACGTTTGGGTAGGAAGCTAAGTCCTCTGCCATCCTTCCCTCCAAGCAGCCCATAAGGACACTCTCAGGTCTAACAGTGTAGGAGTCCCTGTATCCTTTTATTAGGGAAGGAATCTTAATTGTTAAACGTTATTCCCTATTCATGGTTTTCATTTCAAAAACATGCACTTTGTTCTAAGAGTTATGCTGTGCCCTTGGATTCAAGGACACAAATAACTATCTGTTCTGTCTTGAAGTTCATGGTCTGATTGTGAAACAGGCAATCACAATTAATGTGATGATAAAATAAAGGAGGGGGGCACAGAGATGGTAGGGTAATTGCCTGCAAGACACCTTACATTTTTCTATAAAAGAGATATTTACTTCTCAGTTCAAAAGTTTGTTACACAAATGAAATAAGAAAATGGATATAAATTGCTTGAAATACTGCATCTTCAAATGTCTCCTGTGGGGATCACTAGTCAAAATTAAGTAGGACATTGGCAAAAATGGCAGAGTAAAAAACTGAAGTCTTGCCCCTCCATGAAAGCAGATTTGAAAATGTCAGAATGGAACTTTTTGAAACTCTCAATTTAACCAAAGACTTGCAGTAACATAGGGAGCACTATTCAAGAAAAAAGTGTAAGAACAGTGAGTTTTGCAATGTTTTTATTTAGTACAAACCCTGCTTAGCAGTAGCCTTGAAAATAATAGTGTGTATTCCCAGGACCAGAGGGAGCAGATTAAACTTCATTTACAAAGAATTGTCTTGACATAACCTTGGGGTGGCTCACTGGATGGCCTGTAAAGGCTTACCTTTACCTCATATGACTCAATATTAGCCCAGTACTAAAGCTCCAGAAAAGCATTTATCAAAAAATGTAGGGCCATCAGATGGCATAGTGCTTAAGTCACTGGACTCCCACGTGCCTGACCAGTGATTTTAAAATCATGCCAGGTGCATGTGCATGCATGCATGCATGCCCGAGATCCCAGGAGCAGAGTGGAAGAGAAGTGATTGTGTCTTGACCATCCCCCCACCCCCGGGGGAGTGATTTCTCATTTTCCCTCTCACCATTCTGTCTCTCTTTCTCTCTCTTGTGAGTACACACACCCTATGGTAAAAACCTCTGAAAAAATTTACATGCCAATATTTGAGTCATTGTTGCCTAACACAATGGAAAACAATTGGATAAATAATAAACTCATCAATAAACTTGGAAAGAAAGAAAAGAAAATCAGGAGCTTTGAAAGGCTCTACATACTCCTCAGAGTTTCAAAGTCCACATTCATGCTCAGACATGTGCCCTTAAGAAACATCTTACAAAGCTCCAGTCTTTCCCCTCCAGTCAATGTGAGAATCTGCACAGAGGGTGAAATTCAAGGCAGAGTTGTAAACCACTAGGCTGAGCATTAAAGGCATGCCTCAAAACATACAGAGTTCCTTGGCAAAGAACAGAAGAATTTTTCATTCCAGGAGTTCAAGAAAACCTCTGCTCAATCATTAGATGACCATTAAGCTAATGAAATAAACGCTTCAATTGCTATGCATGAAAGAATTAGTTTATAAAAATGACCAAAATAAAGCCAAAATTGTAACAAAATATTTTTAAAATAGCAAAAATATTAAATGTAAGAAGTGAAGAGAATCTAATTTTCTTTTTTAAATTTTTAAATGTATTTATTATCATCAAAATCTTGTTTATATTACATTGAATTGCATATAACATTACAGCGTATTACATTGCTTTTTCAAAAGGGAATGCCATGCATGTCAGTCAATACAGAGACACTAAAGTCCCCACTTCATCATTCAATATCTTTTCATTTTCCCCCAATCATTATTATTATTATCATTCCAATTATTTTTTTAATCAATCAATCACTATTTCTCATTTTGTTTGTAAAAAGACTTTACCCATCATGAAATACTTCTCAGATCAATCCAGTTGAAAATACTATACACATCATCATCAACAGGTAATAAATCATATCTGTGTCCCACTAATGTCATGCCTCTCTATTTGTTCTCTTGCTATCTTTCTCTATACTCTTCTCTTCACCGAATTAGTTTATAAAAATGACCAAAATAAAGCCAAAATTGTAACAAAATATTTTTAAAATAGCAAAAATATTAAATGTAAGAAGTGAAGAGAATCTAATTTTCTTTTTTAAATTTTTAAATGTATTTATTATCATCAAAATCTTGTTTATATTACATTGAATTGCATATAACATTACAGCGTATTACATTGCTTTTTCAAAAGGGAATGCCATGCATGTCAGTCAATACAGAGACACTAAAGTCCCCACTTCATCATTCAATATCTTTTCATTTTCCCCCAATCATTATTATTATTATCATTCCAATTATTTTTTTAATCAATCAATCACTATTTCTCATTTTGTTTGTAAAAAGACTTTACCCATCATGAAATACTTCTCAGATCAATCCAGTTGAAAATACTATACACATCATCATCAACAGGTAATAAATCATATCTGTGTCCCACTAATGTCATGCCTCTCTATTTGTTCTCTTGCTATCTTTCTCTATACGCTTCTCTTCACCCCCACATTCCACACTGTCTTATCCTTGTTAAGTATTTTCACTGCTTTTACATCCTCCAATATTTCACTCTCTACCATAGAGTGCAGGTAGTTGGTATATATTAAGGGGATACATACAGTATCTTTCGTTCATACCTGGCTTACTTCACTCAGCAATAGATCCTCCATATCCACCCACTTTCTATCAAATGCCAGAGTCTTGCTATTTTTTATGGCTGAGTAGTATTCCACAGAGTATATATGCCACACTTTTTCAATCCATTCATCAGTTTGTGGACATTCAGGTTGATTCCATGTCTTGGCAATTGTGAATAATGCTGCAATAAACATTGATGCGTAACACACTTTTCTGAATGAACGTTCTCCTGTCCTTTGGGTAGATACCCAGAAGTGGGATTGCTGTATCAAATGGTAGTTCTATTTGTAGATCTTTGAGGAACCTCCATATTGTTTTCCACAGTGGCTGAACCAGTTTACATTCCCACCAACAGTGTAGGAGGGGTCCCTTTTCACCATATCACCGCCAACACTTATCATTTTTTATATTCTTAATCTTTGCCATTCTGACAGGGGTTAGGTGATAAGAGAATCTAATTTTCAAAGTTGCCACATTATATTAAGAATGAGCACTTTTCAACACAAAATTACAAAGCATGCAAAGAAACAAAAAAAATGTGGTTCATACACAGGGGGAAAAACAAACAATAAAAACTGTCCTGAGAAGGTCTGTATGTTGAATTTACTAGACAAAATTTTTTTGATCAGCTATTTAAATATGTTCAAAGACCTTTAGGGCACCAGGAAAACAATATTTATTCAAATAGAATATTCTGGGTCAAAAATCATAATAACTACATAAAAAATTCACTGGCGTTCAATAGTAGATTCAAGCAGACTCAGAAAGAAATGATGAGCCCAGAAAAGTGCTGATAATACTTATCCACTCTAAGGAACAGAAAGAAAAAGAAACAAAAGAAAATAAATAGAACCTAAAATGCTTGTGAGACAGTATTAAAAGCCAATATACACATAATGGAAGTCCTAGAGGAGAGCTAGAAAAAAAAAAAAAGAACATTTGAAGAAATCATAGCCATAAACTACCCATATTTTATTTTAAAGAAAGCTACTCATCCAAGAAGTTCAGTGAAGTCCAAGTTGAATAAATTCAAAAACATCCTCTTAAAGACACAAGATAACCAAACTGACAAAAGTCAAATACAGGGTCAAATAGTGGCATTGCAGTAACATATCACTTTTTGAGGCTGATCAACATGAGAATTCTGAGTTGTGTCCAGAGACTTCCCTAAACACACTGGCTATACATATGCTCATGGTCCAGGGCCAGTGGGCTGATTGCAGCATGTGGGCCCTGTTGGATGGGGATTCTCTCTCTCTCTTTTCCCCCCTCTCTCTCTTAATCTCTCAATGTGTGTGTGTGTGTGTGTGTGTGTGTGTTGCTCATGGAGGGAAGAGAGAAGGAAAAGAAGAAATTTTTTTTTTTTTTTTAAAAAGTCAAAGCCAAAGAGACTCTTAAAAGCAGCAACTCATTTATCGGGATTGTTTATAGAGTAACAGCTGATTTCTTACCAGAAACTATGGAGGCCCAAAGGCAGTGGGAGGAGGAAGGACATGCAGAAAGGTAAAAAATAAAATACTGAACAAAAATGTATACAACATACCAAAACTTATGGGGTATAGTAAAAACAGGACTTAGCGGGAAGTTTATAGTGGCATATACCTACATTCAAGAGTAATAAAGATCTCAAATCATTATCTGCTATGGTTTGAATGTCCTGCCACTACCCCCTCAACTTCCCAGATTCATCTGTTGAAAACTTTAAAACTTAACTGCCATTGTAACAGGATACAGAGAGTACATCTTAATCCAACTATTGTCGCTTCAATGACGACGCTGAGTCTGGATTCTTCCGCGAGCTTTATTCCCCAGGAGTGTTACAATCTTCCTTCTCCTCAGCCCACCAGGGCTCCCTATATGTCCGTCATGCAAACCAGTCCTCTTTTGCCACCAGGCAAGCACTGATAGGCTGAGGCAGTGCCTACGCGTTCCGGAACAGGAACAATAACCAAATATGGGCTTGTTTATGTAGAGGTCTGGGTGCTCTCGACGCCATGTTAGGGCGGGGGCGCTCCACAAACTATGGTGTTGAGAGTTGAGGTTTGGGGGAGGATATTAGGATTAGATGAGGTCACCAGGGTGGGACCCTCATGATTAAATCCTGGAGGATTTACCAAAAGATACAGACACGCTCATGTTCACTCAAGCTCTCCTCACCTTGTGATCCACTGTGTCACCTTAGGATTTCATAGGTCCTCTACCAGTAAGAAGGTCCTTACCAGATGTGGACCCCCCCAGACTTAGATCTCCAAAACTGAGTCAAATAAATTTTTTATTCTTTTCTAACTGCCAGAGGGCACATACACTCACTGAGAGACAGAAACTGAGAGAGAAAAAAAGAGAGGAGAGAGAGAGAGAGAGAGGGAGGGAGAAAGCATCCCCCCCCCCCAAATGAGATGTAATCATGGTGTAATCCCTTCTCCATTTCTCCATCCTGACAAGATTTTGGCTGTGCATGCACATGTGCCCAGTGCATTTTTGAAGCCACTGAAGCCTCTATTTTTTAAATAGAGAAGAGTGAAAACTTACTAACTTATTCTGTGAAGCCACGATTACACTTGATAAAAAGGCTAGCTGAAGATATCACAATGAAGCTAGTAATATCCTTAGAGAAAATAGGAATTGGTTATGCCAGGGCCTTTTGCCTGTGGGCCAAATTCCATTCCATTCATTTCCAATGTTTTTAAGAACCTCTTTTTCCAGTAAAAGAAGAAATTAACATATTAAGCCATTTGTTCTTTCCTTTGTTATAGCCTTAATTCTAGGAAAATGAACATTTATGTTCTATCACCTATGCCAAATCCTGTCGAGAGCTTAGGGTAAAGTTTGTTTGTTTGTTTGTTTTTATTTATAATGAAATTTTATTTATTTATTTATTTATTTTGCCATAGGACATGTAGGCTTACCAGAGAGAGACAAGAGAGAGAGAAAGGGAAAGTGAGAAAGCAAGCTATCAGTTCCAGGATTCAAACTGTAGTCAGTCATGTGGGAGTTCAGCACCTTAAACACCAAGCAGCTGCTGCAGTAAACTTCTGCTTACAGAGCAAGGCAAGAGTGACCAGCATTTTCATGAGACATTAAGGCCTATTGGAACTGTTGTGGGAAGGAGCAAGGCCCAGTTCAAAGATCAACTATTTGAGAATCAGCAGAAAAAGTTTCAGTAAGAGTAGTTAGTGGTTTTAAAAAGCAACTCCCTTCCAGGATTCAAACTGTAGTCAGTCATGTCGCTGGACTCCCATGTAGTTGGCCACAGTTCGAGTCCCGGACCAGGTAGCTTAAACTCACACTGGGCACGTGCGCATGCATGCCCAAGATCCCGAGAGAAGAATGGAGGAGAAGGGGTTGTGGCGTGGCCATCCCCCCTGGGGGGGATTTCTCGCTTTCTGTCTCTCTGTCTCTGTCTTTCCGGCGAGTGCATGCACCCCCCTATAGCAATAACCTCTCACCAAAAAAAAAAAAAAAAGGCAACCACCTGGTTTCTTATTCATTCAGTGTCACATCCCCAGCAATACGAACTTCCTAGCTCTTAAAAACAGTGAGCATTAAGTGGTCCTCACTAAACCAGGAGCATTCATGGTCAGTATTAACTTATGCACAGTCAATTTGCCTCAAGTGTACAAGTTATTGCTGGATATGGAGGAGACTGACTTCCAAGGGGGCAGAATGCAAATTCTTATGAAGTGTTCTCTTCCTCCATGATCCATTAGCTTTCTGGTCCAGAAGTTGTTCCCTGCAAAGGAAAGGGAGCAAATGTTCGTTGAGCACCTACTATGTGCAAGAGCAGTACATACACTATTCATTTATTCCTTAAAGTGACTTTTGGGCCAGCTGGTGAGGTTATTGAGTGGGGAGCTGAGGAACATTGTGATGGCATGCTTGGTTCTTGGGCCCAGATCTCTGAGATTATAGACCTGTCCTGAGATGCAAACAAAGCCACAGTAGTGAGAACAGTATCAAAGAGAGAAGGAGAAGCCTGGGTAGGCAGGTTGCCAGGTGACAACTGTACTGGGAATGGAATTAGGTGTTACTTTTATTGTGGAGTCTTCTCATGAATATTTAGGAGGGGAGGTGTGACACTGTAGCTGGCTCTATTGTCTGTTTTGTGGGTGTCTATTGTGCTTATACACTTCATGCCCGGTAAGGGGAATGCAAGTGCACAGAAGACAGAAATTGTACTCATGCCCAGTGTGGACTTTGAAGGTACACACATGTGCACAGGGACGATTTTGTCCATACTAGTCTAGAGCCACCAGTGGAAGGTGAAATATCAGCCAAGCACCCTGGAGAAAGCCTATGTGTGCGTTCATGGCTGCTGGAAGGAAAGAAGTTACATTCTCCACATGCTCATATGATAGTTTAGGTAGTAAAAGTTAGACAAGCTTCCTCTCTTGGTGCTAGGAGTCTGGCTGTACCCCCTGATAACAATGAGTGAGTGAGTGTGGGATGCCCCCTTCATTGGCATCCTGGGACTCCCTGACCATACCTGACAACCTCTAACAGTGGCACAGCGATCAGGTCCTGGGTTTGCATCGTGGGGCTTCCATGTGCATGCCGGGTGAGGGCACACATGTGTGCTTATGATCCAGGTTGGCTGAGACCGGAGGTAGATCACAGCATGAAGACCCTGGGTATGTTCTTATCTCCCTCTCTCCTTGAAATAAATACATAAATAATCTTTAAAATAAGACAGAACAGGGGCCAGCAGGTGGCATGGTAGTTGAGGCACTGGACTCCCACATGGCTGACCACACTTCAAGTCTCAGACCCGGTGGCCAGAAAATCACAATAAATAAATAAGCAAATAAATAAATAAAAACAAAAGCAACTTTATGAGATAAGTCCTATCATTCATTCCATTTTACACTTAAGAGGAAAAACTAAGAGTACTGTCCCCTCGTCATCGGGTAGTACATGGTACAGTAGAATTCAAACTCACGTTGCTAGAACGTAATGCTGAGGTCCTCTCTGTCTTGGTGAAGTAAAGGCAGCAGGGTTTTGGAGCAGATGATAAGATGCAGGACTAAGCATGGCCTCCCAACTCTCAGGTTTGTTTGGGGGGCCAAAGAGGCTCCCTGAGGCTTTATTTTGTTACCTCGACAAACCGACAAACCGGGCTTTTGGTCAGAGATGCACAACACAATGACCTGAGGGGCAGTTTCATTATCCACATGCTGGGGACTCACCCCATCCGTGGAAGTTCCATTTAGCCAAAGAAAAATGCGTGCTAAGCTTTTCTGTAATTCTTAGAAAAGATACCAAGTAAAAATAGTGAGAGGATTAATTAAGCTTAAAAGAAAGGGAGTAAATAAAAGAAGATAGCCCTTAATTAATTTAAGGCTAAGTTCTGGCTCTTCAAGGTGTTAGAACACCTCAGCAGGATAGCATTTTGTTTTCTTGCTTGTCATCCCTTGAATGAGGAAAGGTCGTCTGGGTCTCCTTCAACAACTATGTTCAAAGACCTGTTCTTTTTCCTGTCCTCAATTCAATTCATTCTTTTGAATGCCTGCCATTTAAAAGGCTGTATTTTTTTTAAAGTCACGTCAGGAAGAAAAGGTTAAATTCAACAAAACATTTAACAAGCACTTATTGACTACTCCGATATATGCAAAGCCACAATGCTAGGCGATGCAGGCCTGGAAAGGAAGAAAAAGGAGCCAGAGTTGGGAGGGCATTT
>NW_006159809.1:9570646-9664324 GCF_000334495.1 Tupaia belangeri chinensis
GAAAGAGCTTACCTAACACAACTCAAGAGCAGAGCGGTTGTACAGAAAAGCTTTGCCAGATTTTGATGGTTGTTAATATGAATGATTCCTTGTTCAACATACGCAGCTGACCCTTGCACCACATGGGTTTGAACCCATGGATTTTAGTCAATAAATATATTGGAAAAAATTTTGAAATTTTGCGACAATTTGAAAAAACTCTATATGAACCACATAGCTAAGAAATACCCCCCCCAATTTTTTTTTTAAAGTTAACTATGCCACAAATGCATAAAATATGTGTTGATACTAGACCATGCAAAGACTTCCAAAAGTTCATGGAAAAATGGACTCTATTTTGGTTCAAAAACATTTTTTAAATCCACCCCTAGTTTTTTATGATATGCATTTTCCCTCCAACTTTTTGAAGACATGCGTATTTTATTATTTATTACTATTAAAGATACACATATCTATTATAAAAAGTTAAAATTTATGAAAACTTACACACAAATACCTACAGACCACCCATTTGTACTCAAGAGACATGTAAACAAATGTAAAGATGCAGTATTAAGCTGTACCTGCATAAAAGGACATTGTAGTTCATGTCGTGCCACTGTAGCAATTCTTCAGCCATCTCCCATTGCTACACTGCTGAGCGTAGGTATTACATGAATATCTGCTTAAAATGCTCTTTGAGGACCAGCCATGTAGTGCAGTGCTAAGTGCTTTGCAGAGAAAACCGGGTCCCACATGGCTGACCAGGGCTCAAGTCTCAGCCCTAGCAGCTCACACGCTGGCCATGTGCACAAGTGCTCAGGATCCTGACTGGATGGTGAATTGAAGAAAAATGGATTGCAATGTGAGCAGGCCCTATGAAGGGTGCTTTCTCTCTCTCTCTCTCTCAATCTCTCATGCAGAAGTCATCTGACTTTCTTTTTTTCTTTTTGCTATAGGATATGTGCTCTCACAAGGGAGAGATAGAGAGAGAAAGTGAGAAATCATCCCCAAAGGGAATGGCCACACTGCAATCCTTTCTCCTCCAGTTTCCTCTTGGGATTTTAGAAATACACACACACACACACACACACACACATGCACCCCAGGTGATTTTCAAGCCACCAAGTCTAGGACATGAATGGCAGTGTCAATCATGTAAGATCCAGCACCTTAACCGCCACACCACCTGCTGGTCTGCACCGCTAGCATAAAAATAAATAAATAAATAAATAAAGCTCTTTGGTACTAATCATCTCCGTGTGAGTAGTTCATCTCTTCGTAAGTCGCATACAGCAGTAGAAAGTGATCTCGTGGTCCTTGCTTAGATCCACGCAGAGTGCCACTAATGATGTTAGGCGTGCTCCCGAGAAGCAGAGAAAAGTCACGACACTGTAAGGAAAAGCTGACATGTTGTTTGATTTGTACCACAGATTGAGGTCTGCGCTGCGATTGCCCACTCTTTCAAGATAAATGGATCCTGTGTAAGGGCCAGTAAGAAAAAGAAAAGGAAATTCATGAAGCTATCACGGCAACCACAGCGGCAGTTACAAAAGCCTTGCACTTTTTTGTAAAGATAATTTTTTTAATCTTATACTGAAAATGCAGCTTTTATGTGGGTGCAGGATTGCTGTGAAGAGCACATGACGATAGGCCGCACTGTAAGAATATAGGCCCTACTAAGTGCATACAATGTACGTGCCAATTGACTGTTACTGGCAAGGCTTCCAGTCAGCAGCAGGCTATCAGTAATTAAGTTCCTGGAGGCAAAGTTACATGTGGATTCTTTTAACGGCACAGGGATTCAGTGTCCTTAACCCCTGTATTGTCCAAGAATCATCTATAAAAAAAAAAAATCAAAACAAAAAAATCAAGCACACAAGCTGCTACACACTTAAGGCCTGTGAATGAGTTGTACAATACGACTTATTAGTAATGCTTTGTACCTGTCTGTAGGAATTCTTTCCTAACTCCTCACCCCCTACCTCCTCAGCAGACATTGGACTTGGTCATAGACTCAGTGTGGCCGACAGAAGGTGAGCAGAGATACTCTCTGACAGTCTCCACTGGAGAACAGCCTGGCCCAGACACGCTGCTCCCTCAGTCACAGCCCAAAGGGAGAATTCAGGGTGAGCAGAGCTGGATCCCTGCCCACCACTGGAGTCAAGCCAGAACAGCCCAGCAGAGTCACAGCCAAGGATCCAGGAGTGAAAAGTAAGTATTTGTGATCTAACGCTACCGAGTTTGGAGCCACTACTGCAGCAAAGGCTGGGAAATGCAGCCTGTGAGGGTTTACAAAGATTAGAATTATGAAATGCTGGTGTCTAAAAAGCTAGAGTCCAGCTCAGTGTTCACATTAGTTTGCTTGGGCTGTTGCGATTAGTACCACAAACGCAGTGGCTCAAACAACAGACATGTATTGTCTGCCAGTTCCGGAGGCTAGAAGCACGAGATTAATATTTACCTGATCTCTACCTTTATCTTCACATAGCATTCTCCATATGTGCATCTGTCTCCAAATTTACAGGGTTTTTAAATTTTGTTTTGTTTTACACTAGAGGGTGCATGTCCATGCACAAGATGAGAGAGAGAAAGAGAGAGAGAGAGAGAGAGAAAAGAGAAGAGAGAAGAGAGAAGAGAGAAGAGAGAAGAGAGAAAGCACTCCCAATGGGGCTGGTCACACTGCAACCCTTTTTTCTTCAAGTCTCTACCTTGTCGGGATTCTGGGCACACGTGTGCATGCACCTGGCATATTTTTCAAGCTGAGAGGGCCCAGACTCACATTCTAGTCGGCCACGTGGGATTGGACTTCCTCAGTGCAGAGTCGAATGGCTACACCATGGGGCTGGCCCCCAACTCACCTCTTCATATGGACACTCATCACATTGGATTAGATACCCACCCTACTCAGCAAGATCTCTTCTCAACCATATCAGGAAGACTATTTCCAAGTAAGGTCACATTCTGTAGTACTGAGGTAGGAACTTCCACATGTGAATTCTGGGGTGAGGATTGAGGGACACAATTGAACCTCTAACAGGGCTTCCTACACATTTGCACCTTGAAACTCGGGAAGACGGAAGAGCAGACATCACTGTGGCTTGCCTTCCCTACTTGGGGTTACCAGTCTACCTTGCGGTGATTCTCACTCTAAGATGACTGAACTGTTCACGACATGGTATACATTTGAGGTTTAGGTCTATGACATTTACGAGTTCTGCAACCAAGGTGGGAATACAGGGCATTTTGTGAGGACATTTTCTTTATTTTACTCTTTTTTTAGGGGCAGGTAATTCAGGGAGGCAGCGAGAGCAAGCAGAATAAAGTAATTACCCAGTTACCGCTAAGGAAATAAAAGACCTTGAGAATCATTCACATTCAAATCACCCACAAGCCTGTCCCACTATTACCAGGACAAAGTTTCAAAGGCAGAAAATCTCGAAGGAAATGAATGGAGCAGTGATAGAGCATAACCTTAGCATTCAAAACAGGGACATAAATATGGCTGAGGAGGAGACTTCTTTAAATGTGAGAGTAAATTTGATAAACTTGATGAAATGGCTCATTTTGTGGAAATGACTAAAATTGGCTCAAGACAAGATAGAAATTGCAGTAATCACGAAGACATGAAAAAGTAAAAGATCTCCTCCTAGAAGGAATTGTGTCTCCTTCTCCCCTCGGGGGTGATTGTTTACTTTCCCTCGTTCTCATGTGCCCTATAGCCAACGCCCCCCTCCCAAAATAAAAAACTCATTCTCTTATAAATGATACCAAACTTGGATTTATGGGAACAGTCCATTGAAGTATGTAGGGACTGAAAACAAAAACAAAAAAATCTTTTTAAGTATTTGTCTATCTCCCTTATGAACAAAAATCAAATAAGTCCTAATAAATATTAGCAAACCAAATGTAGCAAGAGACTATATGTCCCAGGACTGTAAGTATGCTTGAACGTTAGGATCTGCTAATGCGACTCATCACGGCACTAGCTGAATGGTGACAGTGCATAATCACTAGGTGCTACGGTGAGTTGGTACACGCAAGGCCATTTTTTTATTTTAAAAGTATGAGCTAGAAATCTGTTGTAATGAAGAAAGCAGACACAAGAATTAATATTTCATGTCATATAACCCAAATACGCAAGGCCATTTTTTTATTTTAAAAGTATGAGCTAGAAATCTGTTGTAATGAAGAAAGCAGACACAAGGATTAATAACATTTCATGTCATATAAACCCAAATACTAACATCTCAGCAAAAACATTACCTAATGTTTCACTGCCATGGATTAGCTTTGAAATTCTTTCCTAGGTCTTCCAAGTTTTACTACCCTGGAAAAGGTGTGGTGGTGCCAACGAACATATTTCCTGGCTAAATATCACGTGTGTTAGTAACGCTATCGTTGGTGGGTCTTTTGATTTTCATCTTCCTTCTCTGAGTGCCAGGGGTGCTGTGATATGAGACCCCTTCCCCTCCTGCTGACTAGAGGACGATTTCTAAAGGGCAACCTAGGCTGTGCTATAATTCTGTATTCTTCACAGCAATGGCAACATGGCATACGGAAATGGCAGAAGGTTTTAACACCCTTTGATTTTGATGTGTAAAGAACTGGACTATTATTTGTTCCCTTCCTTTCTTCTTTAGATAAAGAGCAAAAGTTTTACTTGTAAAAATCTAATCCTTTGATTTTTTTTTTCTGTAACGATAGTAAACCACATATTTCAGGGTAAAACTTTGGAAGAAATCCCATTATAATCGCGACAAGAAGCCGGGCCAATGGCGCAGTGGTAACACAGCACTCTGCAATGCTGGGCCCACAAGGGAAGGTTCTGGGTTCATGTGCTGAGGCCTCCCTGCACATGCCAGCCATGCACATGCATGCCAGGTCCGGGCTGGCTAGGGCTGGGGGTGAACAGCAGCATGAAGACCGTGTCGGGAGTCCTTCTCTTTCTCTCCTGCAGAAGAAAGGTGATAAATAAGCTTTAAAAAAAATCAAGAACAAGATAAGGAAACTGGCTGTCACTTCACTTTTCAATGCCATCCTGGGAGTTCTGGACAACTGAATGTAACAAGAAAAAGAAAAGAAGTGCTGGATATACAGCACCGTTAATCTGTGGTCTTCTGTCCCCACAGAGTCTCCATAGAAGAGTATCCTAATGAAAACCTTTAAAGCAGACTAGGAAAAGAGAGCATAGGTCCTGTTTTCAGTGACGAATGGGAAGGAGAGGGTCAGCTTTCCAGGTCTGTTCTTTATTGTTGTGATAATCTGGGAGATGCATTTTATGCCTGGGTCAAAGCTGCCTTCCACACAAACAATTCGAATGTGTCAGATTCTTCCATTATGCCTTTTCCTCCCAGCCCTATAGCTTGGTAACGCTATGATGTTGGTCCCTGCTCCATAGCCATCCCAGTGGCTGGTTGTGTTTTGTGCACTGCTGTGACTTACACGCATCTCAGATGGATGGTGGTGCTGCAGTGTAAGTGTGTCTCTTTGACTGCAGTTCACAAGTTTAAAGCAGCACCTGCCTTAACCTCACCTCCTGGGGAGTTTAGGGTAGATTTCGCTTCCCAGATTTTCAGCAGATGCCTGAGGGCAAATAGAAGAGGAGCCTTCAGTCAGTAGGCAGGGATGGGAAAAGAAAAGGGAGTTGTCCCACCTGGCCGCTGTCCCAGAAGATAGCTTTGATAGAAACCAGGGCGAGTAACCTGGTTATTGTTACTACAAGATCTTTGGTAGGCTTAAACATATCCATATCCAAGAAAGCCTCCAGTCATTCTGAGGGAACCTAGAGGTGTACAGAGAGCTCAGATAATGCCAGCTGGACCGTCTCCTGACCAACAGTTATGGACTCACCTGACAAAGTGGGACCTCAGCCAATGTAAAGGGAGGAAAGAAATGATCTCTTCTATTTGATTTACCTTATTAAAAGTATCAAGACACCATTAAAATGTTGCCAACTCAGAGCAACAAGGAACTGCAAACACATTGGTGCATTTGCGAAGTTAGGCCTTCCCAGTTGTCTGGGCTGACAGACCTCACCAGACAAGCCTGGAGATGCCAAAGGAGTTGCAGGGTAAGGAAAGCTTAATGACATGACATGGGCCTGTGTTTGGGGTCCCAGCTTCATTAATTCATCCATCCCCCTGGTCTTTGTGTCTCACATGCTTTCAGCGGAAGCTGACCATCGTTAAGTGGAAGGATCGGTAGAGCATGCACTCCGGCTGGAAGGTGCACCCTCTGGGCTGGAGTAGAGGACTTGGTGGGAAGGTTTTGCTGCTAATGTTTTTATGGAATGAATGTATTTCACCTCAAACTTGTATTCCTCTAGGAAGGATTAAAATGAAAGCTTTTATAAAATAAAAAAAAGAAAAAGAAAAGAAGTGCAAATACTAGGAAAAATTTTTAAAAATTGTTTGCAAGGGTAACATTATCTAACTAGAAAATCCCTTAGAATAAATTGTAGGCATATTAAAAAGGAATAAAACAGATGATTAAATTGGCCTGATAAAATACCAGTACAGGAAAATTCAGTTGTTTTCTTATTGATAGCAAGGGCAATAACCAATTAGAAAATTCCATCGACAAAAGCAAAATTTATTATAAAGTGCTTAAAAATAAAAGTGATAGGAAATGGATAAGACCTAAATTAAGAAAACTCATATTAAAGGACATAAGAACAGAACTGAATAGTGGAATGGACTATAATGTCCCTGAATGAGGTTGAATTCTGTAAATACATCAGCACTCTCCAAGTCAAATGATCAAGTTAATGCATTTTCATTAAAAAATCTAAATAGAATGTCTTATTGAATTGGATAAACTGATTGTAACGTTATCTGCAACAATAGTCAAGACGCTTTCGAAAAAGAACAAGGAAGGTTGCATAGGCAGCTTCTAGGACGGCCGCTGATGAGCTCTGTCTTCTGATATCTATACCCTTCCTTTAGGCACGGGCAGTTCCTAGTGTCTCACCTTTAGTAAATAGATACGATCAGAATATTATGTCACTTCTGAGATTAGGTTATTGGAAAAACTGTGGCTCCATCCTGGGCACACTCTCATTCTCTTGCTCTCTCATCTGACCCAAAGCCAGCAAGCCGTCTTGCCATGAGGCCCCTGCGAAGGCACCCACCTGGAAGGGACCTGAGGCCTGACGCCAGTCACACTGAGCAAACTTGGATGTGACTCTTCGAGGTGACCACAGCCCCAGATGACGCCAGATTGCAGTCTTGTGAGAGACCTGAATACACAGATGCCCAGAATGTATAAGTCAGAGGTCCTCAGCTAACATACGCCCGTTTTCCTAACACATAGAAATCAAGAGAGAATACATGTTTTCTGTTCAAGGAAACCAAAATATTTCTTTCCAGAATATTCAGGATTGCTGAGTTAAAGACACTGAAAACAAGGATTCTCTGCCTTTCCCTGTGTGGCTGGTGGCAGGACAGGAATTCGCGAAGACAAAAGGTCTTTCTGCCCCCCTCCCTCCCTTTCTGCTTAGAGACAGATAGAAAGTCTTGCTTGCTTAGCAGTTCAGACAGGGGACATCAGAGGAGTTGAAGAATCTGAGAGCAAGCTTTTCTCTCTTCTTACAGTTGCCCCCTTTGGGAGCCTGCAGCTGCTAGCTCCTTGCCTCGTCCCTATGCTGAGATTCATTTTCCTTTGTTGAGATACTATTTAAGGCAGAATTCCAAACCACTTCCTTGAGAGATACTTTTTTCTTTCTTCTTTTTTGGAGAGGTTTTTGCTATAGGACACATGTGCTCGCCAGAAAGATAGAGAGAGACAGAGAGACAGAAAGCATGAAATCCCCCTCCCAGCAGGGATGGCCACGCTGCAATCCCTTCTCCTCCATTCTCCTCTTGGGATCTTGGGCATGCACACACACGCGCCTGGCATGAGTTTAAGCCACTGGGTCCAGGACTCTAACCGCGGTCAACTACATGGGAGTCCAGCAACATAGCCATTACGTGATCTTCTGGTCCCGAGAGATACTTTGGAACTGAGGTTTTTCTCACATCATATATGCTACATGTATTAAAATAAACTTGCTTATTTTTCTATTGTTAATCTGTCTTTTGTTACGGAGGTGTCCCAGCTACAAACTTATGAGTGCTGAGAAAAATTGTATTTTCTCCTCTTCAGTGTGTTTTTTCCCCCACTTGTTTAAAATTTCCATTGAAATCTCTGCTGTTGTCTACAGCTGGTCTGGATGCAACAGTTTTGGCATCCAGTGAGCAAAGTTTCTTTGGCGGTTAACTGATTTTGTTTGTTTGTTGTTCACATGCCTTCACCAGAGACAGACACAGAGAGAGGAGTGGGAAAAACGCTCCCTCTTCAAGTGGAGACATGGTCAAGCTGCAATTCCTTCTCCTCCATTTCTCCATCTTGTAGGGATTTGGGTTATGTTTGCACATGTGCCTGCTGTGTTTTTCAAACCAACCCAAGCCGGATTTGAACTGGTCAGCCATGTGAGAGCTGGCTCCCTTAACCATTAGGCTATGGGGCCAGCCCATCTCCCCTTCATTGTTTCAAGCTGAAAACGATTCCATTCCTTTTAACCAACCTGCCAGCTGTATTCGGCTCCCATTGCTGACCAAGAAATGTAAACAGAGAGAAGAGGTAAGTCATGAGCTCTGTGTATTCCAGCGCCAGAAGATTAAAGCTCCACAGGGCTTGTCCTTTCTCTCCCAGGTTAAGGGGTTTTAAGTAGAAAAGAAGTTCATTCATGGAACGAATAGCCTGAAGTTTATCTTGTCTTCACAAGCAATCATCAGCTTCTTGTACCTCCAGCCTTGCAGGCTCAGCAGCCTAACTTTGTGGCCAAATAAGGGCTAAATCATCTGTTAGGGTTGGGTCCATAGTAGTCAAGCATGTGACTTGGAAAATAAAACCAACATTTATATTTACAAATTCAGTAAGATTTGGGGCACACAAGATCCCAAGAGGAGAATGGAAGAGAAGGGATTGTGGTCTGGCCATCTCCCCTGGGGGGTGATTTCTCACTTTTGGTCTCTCTGTTTTTCTGGTGAGCACATGTGCCCTATAGCAAAAACCTCTCAGGAAAAAAATAAAATGATTTTGGGCACAGATCATGGGATCTTGAATACACAGATCCCCATAAATTTCACGGGCAACAATGCAAGTTAAGTATGGTTGGTTGAAGGAATGAGTGTTTATAGGTATGTCCATTATCAATTGCTGCCTAAAAATGATCAAACTTACTGGCTTCAAACAATAACTTTGGAACTTTGAAGTGCATCAGAACCTAAAATGCTTACTGCAGGACCTGGCAGCTCTCAACAAACAACAGCACTTATTATCATCTGTCATCTATGTTCTTGTCAGAGCTTACGGATAAGAGGAAGCAGCGTGGAGTCCTGGACAGAACCTGAGCCTTAAGATCAGCCACATCTAGGTCAAAATTCTGGTGCTGCCATTTATTAACTGTATTTTCAACTTCTACTGCAGGAAGGGGAGTAGCATTTTGATTCTGTCACAGGACTTGAGAAAGTAGGTGGGTACATAGCAGTGGTGCCCGAAATCAACCAAGAGAAGTCCAAAAGTGAGAGACAAAAATCTAAGGGTGCCCGAAATCAACCAAGAGAAGTCCAAAAACGAGAGACAAAAATCTTCCTTAACAAAGGGGGATGGTGAAACTCACTTAGAACCAGGGTACAAACTCAAGTGTCTGCTGGCAGGCCAAGTACAGGTACAACTAGAAGAGGTGGATAAAACCAGACTTGAGGGTCTCCTAACTCCTCCAGGTCTTCCAGAGAGGATAGACAACGGTTTCGACAACTGGCTTCTGGCTAAACCAGCCACTGGTGCTATCCCCCGAGCTGTGGCCTGTGAGACGCTCCACACAACTTAAGGAAGCTGATCACTAAGGGGCCATCGTGACATCACGGGACACATAAAGTGAGATATGAATCTACTGGAAAAGCATCAGTACTTTTTAAGAACTTGCCATGCCCAACTATAAGAGGTTCATTTACTGGACCCAACAGATGGCATAGTGGTTATTTGGGGAACTCCCACATGGCTGATGGCAGTTGAAACTCACACCGGGTGTGTTTGTGTGTGTGCCCAAAATCTTGAAAGGAGAATGAAGGAGAAAGGATCAGAGCATGGCCACCCCTCTGGGGGAGGGGGATGGTGATTGCTTGCTTTCTGTCTCTCTCTGTGACTTCAGTGAGCACACACAGCCTATAGCAAAAATCTCTCTCACAAAATAATGTGCATTTACTAATTACCCCATGACTTTTTTTTTTTTTTGAGGTTTTTGCTATAGGGCGCGTGCGCTCACCAGACAGACAGAGAGAGACATAGAGACAGAAAGCAAGAAATCACCCCCCAGGGGGGATGGTCACGCCGCAATCCCTTCTCCTCCATTCTCCTCTCGGGATCTTGGGCACGCACGCACACGCGCCCGGCGTGAGTTTTAAGTCACCGGGTCCGGGATGCAAACCGCAGTCGACTACGTGGGAGTCCAGCGACATAGCCATTACACTAACTGCTGGTTTCCCCCCATGACTTTTCATTGATATCAAATGGCCATTTTTGAAGTGAACTAAATGTGGTTTTAATTCAAAGATTTTTGTGTGTGCAGATGAAACAATACCTGTTAATGTATGATTCCATTTATAAAAGAAAAATTCCATATAAATATTTTATATTGATGTCATCGCATCATTATAGCTGAAAGCCAGTTGAGCTAATTCTACCCCCCATGACTTTTCATTGATATCAAATGGCCATTTTTGAAGTGAACTAAATGTGGTTTTAATTCAAAGATTTTTGTGTGTGCAGATGAAACAATACCTGTTAATGTATGATTCCATTTATAAAAGAAAAATTCCATATAAATATTTTATATTGATGTCATCGCATCATTATAGCTGAAAGCCAGTTGAGCTGATTCTAATACAAGTTTGATTATTATTATTATTATTATTATTATTGTTATTTTGCCATCAGAGAATCACAGAAGTTCATTCTTGCAAAGGAAAACATTTGATATTGTTGTAAGTACTATTACAAATTCAAGTACTAAGTTCAAGATTGAAGATAAAAGTACTTGTGTGTGTGTATTGATAATCTGAATTTTATCGAAGCACAGTATTATGGTAAAGACAATGCTCTCATTAAGTTAAGAAACTTATGGGGGGTCTGGACAGTGGCGCACCAGTAAAACACAATGCTGTCCAAGACCAGCCCACACCGGAAGGCTCTGGGTTGACTTCCGGAGACCTCCCTGTGTACACCAGGCATACTTGTGCTGATGATCTGGGACTGATTGAGGCTGGGTGTCACAGTGTCAAGACCTTGTTGGGAGTGCTCTCACTGTCTTTTTTTTTTTCATGGAAGACATAAACTTAAAATTAAAAAAAAAATTTTAAAATAAAATTGTAAAAAAGGAAGGGTCATAAAGAGGACTTTGTATGCATAAGAAAGGGACAGCAGCAGCTACGTGTGTCCAAGGCCTACCACAGCTACGCAATTTCGGGCACATCACGTACATATTTTCTCCTCCTCCTGAAAACGTTTCCAAGAGGCGGGCATGCATCCTTTCAAATGAGAACCTGAAACTCAGCCAGGTCTGTGCACTGCACCACTCAGTCTCCGCCGGGAGAGGGCGGTGGAGAGCACATAAGGAAACAAAAGGCGAAGAGAAGCACGAAAATTGTGCGTGACTACAGCTTGAAAAAAACTCTGTGTTCTTATCCAGTAGAACAAAGACCTGAACAAAAATATTAAAAATACGGGTGCACAAAATAAATAGGTTTCGGGGAGACACCTGAGAGCAGCGGTCTGCAAGAGCTCTCATTAATTCAACCGGAAACAAGTGTGCCCTTTGTGGGGGCCGCCTGCGTGTAGAGCCAAAGCTGGGAATTAATTACCAAAATGGCTTCAACTACCAGCCACGCTCTTGAAGTGGAATGTAGAAATCACACAGGTAATCAGATGCACTGGTTGCTGGGAAGGATGTGAACACATTATTCTCCACAAATTAACTCTATTCCTGTACAGAGCTCGAAAATTCATTTCTCAGTAAAGGTCAAGAAAAGCAAACACTACTTGAATTTAATTATTAAGCCAGCTGTCAGTCACTGGCAGTGACAGAGACAGGAAGACATTTCCAGGCAGGAAATCGGCTGCAATTAGCATGAAGGGGTCCTTGCATCTTTAATCAGGAACTCCTCTTTCAGAAATATTTTATCACTGAAAGAATGCTGCCAGGTTGGCATCTATTTTATTCCCTTGCTGGATCTTTTTCTCTTAATCAGCAGATCTAGCAAACGAGAACTTAGTTCACTAAGATGATGGATTTCAGTAGGGCTGAAAATTGTATTCATCTGTCATTAATTGTCACACTATCAAGTAGTGTCCTGAAGCAAGAGCAAAGCATGATATAAAAATCAGACCTCCTGATACTTCGTTTATAAGTTTAAGCATGAGAGGGACTGTCCCGGGCAGGAGAACCAGTCAATCCCAGAACCCACCACTACTGACTGAAAGTTTGATTAGGTTCAGTTAACATTTTTAGCACGTGGGAATCTGCTCCTTCTGGGGATGAACTCCGGCCAAGGTAATCTGTTGTCCACACCCTACTAGGCCCTGGTTGCACCTCTCTCAGTTCCACATTATCTCCATTGATACTAGGCCTGATGTGGAATCAGGAGTTGTCCAATGGCCCCATGTTCCTTGCTTCTTGTATGTTCACTACAGTCTCTGTCTCCTTAGCATAGATCTTAGTTGTTTTTGTTTGTTTGTTTTTTGTTTGTTTGTTTGGGCTAGAGTGCACGTGAGCTCAACAGAGAGAGACAGAGATACTATGCCATGGATCCTACCCTGTCATGGATGATTTTACTTTATGTCAGTGAAAACTACACAGGCCTGTCCATAGCCTGGTGGTTATGAGAGTTAGATCCCATATGGCTGACTGTGCAGTTCAAATCCTGGACACTGCAGCTTGAAAAACACGCCAGGTGTGTGTGTGTGTGTGTGTGTGTGTGTGTGTGTGTGTGCCCCAAGTCCCAAAAGATGGGAGCAATGGAGAAAGGATTGCATGTGCCCATTCCCTACTGGGAGTGCTTCTCACTTTATAGCTCTCTCTCTCTCTCTCTGTCTCTCCACAAGTGATGAGCCCTCTGCCTCCACCACCTCCCCCCCAAAAAAAAGGAAAGAAAAGAAAGATGATAGATCCTGTGAATTTTGAAATTGACTATTTTCTTCCTATTTGGGAATACCGAGAACTGGATTTGCCCCTGTATGAGATTATGAACTATTTTATTCTGTACATTCTTGTGAAATTAACTTCATCTCCAGTTTCCTTTCTTTTTTTAAGAATTATTTTATTTAACTTCATTTATTTATTTTAATTTGACTAGAGAGGAACAGAGAGAGAGAGAGAAAGTAAGCCACCAGGTCCAGGACTCAAACCACAGTCAGCCACGTGGGAGTCCAGCACCACCTGCCGGCCCCAGCGGCTCCAGCTTTCTATTCTGCCTTTGTGTTCGTTCTTCATCCATTTTTCTCCCATCTTAAGTATTTCTCGTATGTACTGAATGGAATGAGGCAAAAGACAAATTCTTAGCCAGCTGAGGAGAGCAGCGTATGTGAAGGCAAAGGAAGCCGCTAGCATGTTCACTTATTCGCCTCTCACCAAGTGCAGTCATCGAAGTTGAAGGTCATGCACTGGACCACGCTGGGTGACGGCATGCCATTTCCATTGGCATTTGTTGATAAATTGCATTGCATTTCACTGTACTGTAGCCACTGATGCAGAGGATAGAAATACTCTGGATTTTTGACATTAAAACAAAAGGGGGAAATTATGTAAGGCAACTTTTCTACTAGCAGCAAAGGTTGAGTTTGCTGTACTCTGGCTGGAACGCGCACAGGAGCCCAGTGCTGCCCGAACCCACCTGATTTCCAGTGCTCAGGTTGTTCTTCCTGAGAAGGAGGATAGAGTTTTTTAAGAATTGAGATCTTGGGGCTGGCAGGTGGCACGGTGGTTAAGGTGCTGGACTCCCACATGGCCAACCATGGTTCAAGTCCTGGACCTGGAGGCTTGCCTTCTCACTTTCCCATTCTCTCCCCCACCCCCTGGTGAAATTTAATAAATAGAATTAAATAATTTTTAAAAAGAATTGAGCTCCTTCTTGGAGCTCATCTAAAGCTCTCTGCCAAAATTGAGCCAAAATCCAACAGGCTGAGCCGTCTCCCAAGGTCCAGAGCTCCCAAGTCCCCCAGTTCTTTGCTGTCCTTCCTTCACAGCATCAGGAGCCTTTCAGTGACTTAGAGAATGACAGAGCAGGAGAGATCCTAGGCCTCCCACAAAGATATGAGGCTCCTGAGTATTTAGTTTACACCCCAACCCCACTGATCAGGACAAAGGTCGAATTCCATCCCTCCCCCTAAGTCTGTGTTTGGGATGGCTCCCCTACAGAGTCACTTTCAGCCTTGTCTTTGATGCTGTCTCCTGGTTGCAGCTGATGTAGGAAGTGGTGGGCAGAGGAGGACCGTGTCTCCTGTCCCCAGGAAGGCCCAGCTTGGGGAGGGCCTGGGCTGTTTTACAACCTTGAAGAAAGGCTGAGGAGCCTCACAACCTGCTGGCTGGTGTAACCTGAGTGGCCATTGCTCTGCCTCCCAGCTTTGGACTTGCTTCTTTACCTTCATGCATGTTTAACCTAAAACTTCCCCTCCAGCTGCTGACGTTCAAAGCTGTACTTAAGTCTCTAGTAATAAGCTGATGCATGTTGGTGCAGCCCTTTGCACATTGGGTTGAAGATCTGAATTCTTTTCCTCTGGGAAGTCCCTAACGTATTTCAGCTCAGGAAGTATTGCCAAAGCACCTATACAGATTCTAAGACTCATTCCTCAGCCAAACGCCAGAACTTCGTGTTACAGTGTTCTGTCAGAGTTATGAGACAAACATTCACTTTGACACATTTCTACTGGAGTCTGCATCCTTAATTAACTGATGTTTAGAGAAATAACAGAAAAAAATCATAACAATTAATGTCTAATATTTCCTTCACTAAATGACAGCTGGAGTGTTGATTAGTTCTAATTTACACTTTAAAGTAATAATGAAAAGTTTTTCATTTTTCTATTTGCTGTATGCAACAGACATCCTTTCCAGCTAGCTAAAAGTAAATAGGAAGATCCTGGGGTAGTCTGATCAAAGGAAGGGGAGGCAGTCTGAAGCCTCAGCAGTGGGGGCCAGGCACCTGCTCTGTAGGTGCCACATTGTCACATATGGCCCTCCCGCTCCTTGACTCTGTCCTCATTCTGTCCAAACTCCCAGAAAAAGCATCTGTGGGCCTGGCTGGGATCGAGGATTACCTGGACATGACCCCTGGAGGCTCTCTCCTATGCATCTCAGGGAAGGGAATCATGAAGAGAAGCTGCCTCCCCATTGGTCTCCACCAAGGAAACTTCAAAACAACCAAGTGTGGATACCTTTGGTGTGACGATGGGTTGAGTGAAGATTCTCCTCATCTTTATCATGGGACACAATGTTTCTGTAGGACGTTTCCAAAAATAGGAACAATGGAGTCAAAGGGCATACACTTTTATTTATTTATTTATTTATTTATTTATTTATTTATTTATATTTATTTTCAGGTTTGCCATAGGGTGCATGCACTGGCTGGAGAAAAAGAGAAGGAAAGTGACAAATCATGTACACATGCCCGGCATGATTTTTGAGCTGCCAGGTCCAGGACTTGAACTATGATTAGCCACATGGGAGTCCAGTGCCTTAACTACCACACCACTCTGGTCTCAGAGTACACACTTGACATATTGATAACTATGGATAAGTGCCTTCTAGAAAGACCTAACCAATGAACATTTCTCTGTTATGATTAACAATTATAAATGTTAGATTTGAAAGCTTGATGGTTAAGAACTATATCATTATTATTAAAGTGGCTGAATATGTTTTCACATGCACGCTGGCAAAGTATTGATCTTCTATGAATTGTTCATGTCTCTTGTCTACTTGCCCATATTTATTTTACTATGTAGCTTTTTTGTTTTGTTGTGTTCTGTTTTGTTTCAATCTGCCAGAGGATGCCAGAGTCCACCAAAGAAAATGAGAAACACTCCCACCTATCACCACCACCACAACCACAGGGAATGGTCATGCTACAATTCCTTTTCCTCCATTTCTCCTTTTGGGTATTTGAGCACACATATACCCACCCACCCAGCATGTTTCACAAGCCACCAGGTTGGGGACACAAGCCATGCAGTAAGCCATGTGGGATCCAGCCACCACACCACTGGTCAGCCCATGTTGAATGTTTATATTACACGTGCTGGACATGTTTTCTCCCAGTCTGTTGCTTTACTAAGGCAAAAGTTTCTTAATTACTATGAGTGATACATGTCATTTTCTCTTTATAGACTGAGGAATGTGTTTCACTTAAAAGGGCTTCCTTCAACATGGGATTAGGCAGGTTTTTTGTGGTCGTTGTTTTCTTTTTCTTTTTAAAGACAGGCTCCCACCACGTTGCAATTCTCCCGCCTTAGCCTCCCAAACAGCTAGGACTCAGGTGTGCACCACTGCACCAGCGTCAAGGAGGCCAGGAATTGAGCCCAGGTCCCCATGAGGCCTTTTCTTTTTTCCTAAAAGACTAGTTACTCTTTGCCTTCATTTTTTTATGATGGCGTTGATATATAAAATTCACATAAAATTATATGCTCTGAAAGCATATAACTCACTGCCTTTTAGTGTATTTAGAGTTCTGTAATTATCATCACTCATTTTAGAATATTTGTATCACTTAAAAAGAAACCTTAAACTCATTAGCAGACTCTCCTTTTCCTTCTTCCCCCAGGCCCCTGGCAACCATTAATCTACTTTCTAAGGATTTGCCTGTTGTCTTAACAACAGAAATACCTATGACTGGGCAATTTATTAAAAAAATAGATAGATATAGATAGACATAGATACAGATATAGATATAAATAGATAGATATCCTGATGGCTGGAAAGTCTAAACATATGGTTTCAGGTTAGCCTCTGATGCTACAAAGCGTGGCCAACAGAAGCAGAGGCTGGAAGGCACGTGTGGAGACTCCTGGAGAAAGTCGCCTTCCTCTTGTAAGTGCCCACTTTCAGAGGAACTAATCCCTGCTCACTGGAACTCTAACTCCTTCTGTCTTGCAAGAAGGCACGAAGCCCCTTCATGAGTGAAGCCACTGTGATTCAAACACTGCTCTCTAGATCCCACCTTCGAAACGTATCATGACCTCCCAGTGCACTACACTGGGGACCAAATTCCAAAGCAGGAACCACTAGGGGACAACCATTATCTACCCCTTAGCGCCTATCTAAGGCATTTCATAATATGACCTTCGGTGTTCAGCTTCTCTCACCCACTGTAATGTGTCCAGGGCTCACCGTGTTGTAGCGTCCATCAGTAACACTTCATTTCTTTGTTGGCTAAGCAGAATCCTATTGCCAGATAGGCCACATTTTCTTTATCCACTCACCGGTTGATAGTCATTTAGGTGTTTGTCTACTAAGAATAATGCTTCTATCTGTACAGTTTTTATGGGCACGAGTTTTCAATTCTTTTAGGTATTTACCTCTCTAAGGAGTAAGTCAATGTAAGGATGGGCCTAAGTTCAAAGATTTATTCACAGGGTTATCAACGTCTCCAAACCAAACAGATGTTAGAAGGAGAGAATGAGTTCCCAGATAATAATAGAGACAAAATCTGAGTAACAGGTAATAGTCTAGAAAATTTATTTATCCTGTTCTGGCTTCAATTTGACTAAATTTTAATATTGTGCAGTTACCTGGAAAGATATTTTAGAACCCTAAGAAAATACAAAATAAGTATGTCTTGCTCTTTTAAGATACAGATTTTTAGATTCCTTTAGAGTAGAAAATATTAGTGTTCAATAAAAATATTTTGGCATAGAGATTTATGACTTCAATAATATACCTCGTGTCTGTGACTATAGAACCAATTGTTATTTCAGGCTCTAAACTATACTGTGAAAATCCTAAGTCCCCTATTACATGGCCCAAAGTGGTTTGAGAACAAATATAGAGATACACGTCATAATACTGGAGATTAAGAGGTTTCTTCTGGATATAGGAGGCTAGAATCTCAAATACTGGCAAACTTGCTACTTTCATCTGTGATCAAGAGGACTAATGTCACTTGAGAAAATTATGGCTATAATTTCCATACTGTGAATATAAGGACAGAACACAGAATTAAAATTAAATTAATCAGGTATGCAAAATAATGCTACCTGATTGCTTTAACTAAAGAAATATTTTTTTTCTAATTAAAACAGTCAGATAGGACTTTAGTATGAAAAGGACCCAATTCTTTGAGTTTTCTGCCTTTAAACTCCAACCAACAGTAAATTACAAACATGGGACACAAAATAATATTCCCTGTATGGTAAACTAATCTCTGTTACAGCCTAGTTGAATCTATTTTCAGTATCCATTTGGAATTGATTTTCCAAGTTTCAAAGGACAGTAGTAAGTGTAATCACAAAGTTCACATCGAGAGTGCTAGCACAGCAGCTGGTGTGTTATGACTCATTTTTGAAAGCATGGTTCTGTTGAAGAATTACCTCAATGAAAATGGAAGAGGTTGGGAATCAGCAGTTAGCGAAATGGCTATGTCACTGGACTCCCACGTAGTCGACCGCGGTTCACGTCCCGGACCCGGTGGCTTAAAACTCATGCCGGGCGCGTGTGTGTGCGTGCCCAAGATCCCGAGAGGAGAATGGAGGAGAAGGGATTGCGGCATGACCATCCCCCCTGGGGGGTGATTTCTCGCTTTCTGTCTCTATGTCTCTGTCTGTCTGGCGAGCGCTCGCGCCCTACAGTGAAAATCTCTCCAAAAAAAAAAAACAAAAACAAAAACAACAAAAAACAAAAAATGGAAGAGGCATGCTGTCCTACACTTGTTCTAGTTTGTGTGGTTCGTCTTGATTAGTCCTCCACAGAATCTTTGAAAAAATGAGAAATGAGCAAAGTTTTATGCAACCTGTGACTTTAACTTTTTATTAGCAATAGAAGAAATACATAAAACTATCTATTATTACTCTTTGCTTCTGTGTGCTTCCTATTTCCAGATGCTTTAAATAGGGGAGAAGAAAAATGGCAAAGTAACAAATAAATTTTCTCTACTACATTGAGGGCTGACATCTCAATGTCTCATTTACAAAGAGTTAATAGAAAGAGTCATAACTATCAAAAGAAGGAAAACAGCTATTGCTTAAGTATGTTCTTAGTTCCTGATTATTTTCCTATAAAGACAAAGTAACTGTGAACCACATACTACTGTAGACAAGAGTTACTTTTTTCTTTTCATAAACTTTTTTGCTTCTTTCAAAAGCTCTTCTACATCTTCCTTCTCTTGTTCTTCCTTCCCTGGTTCCCAGTCAGAGTCCTCATCCGTTGGCTCATACTCTTCTTCTTCGTCATCTAGAAAGCTGTCATTCAGGTCATACTCACTGGGCTGTCCAACATCGTCATCTTCATCCAAAGCATCTCTCACTGAACAACAGAGAATCGGTACACAACACATCAGTCATCACTCAGACCTGGGACTACAGACATCTCACTGTAAAATGTCTGTGTATCAAGAAAGATCAATTTTATAAGTACACAGTTTACCACCAGAAATTTGTAGAAAAAGCACTAAACTACCACTTGTAGTTTATTATTCCAACTTCTCCTACCATCTTCCTCCTGAGACTAAACCGGCCCATGTGACTCATAACGCTAGTTCCTTAATAACATCACGATCACACTGCTGCCATACTGCCTTCACGTGTGGTAGACTGCATTTCTGCCCTAGTTATTACTGTCCCTCCCTACAGTACAGCTGCACTTCAAGTCCCAGACCTGGCGATTTGAAATCATGCAGATGTGTGTGCATGCATACCCAAAACCCCAGGAGGGAATGGAGGAAAGGGATTGCAGCATGGGCATCTCCCTGGGGGGTGATTTCTCACTGTCTCTCTCGTGTGAGCCTACGTTTCATGTGCAAAAACCTCAACAACAACAATAACAACAAAAAAGGGGGTGTCTCCAAAGATGAAATTTTACTAAATACAAGAATATGTTTAATAATATTTTACTTTAGTACTAAAGACTAATTTTTTTAAATGCACCAAAATACTAGGGGTCTTCATATTTTGGGAAAGCAGTGTGTATGCTATGGCCTACTTTACTATACATGAAGTTTATTTCTTTGTTAAATACTAGCATACCACGCTTTCTCTTATTTCACAGTCTCTCAGCTTTCCCTAAACTACGTAGCAGCTTACAGAATCTCACTGATGGCCCAATAACCTTCCTCATTAGTTTCTAGAATTTTCAGTTTCAACTTCTTCAGGGGATGGGAGGGTAGGTACATATAAAGGCATGAATGTATACCATTGCAGAACTACGGAAATATGAAAGTTGCTAGCAGTGCAAGGTTATCAATTTCCAGCCATGAGCAGTACCAGTTGCCTAGGATAATGCATACCACATAATATTGGGGACTGGAAAGAACGACCCCAATCATCAGATGGCAAAATGTTGATGATAATTTCTTGCAAATGCTGTGAACATGGAAGGTAGCTAGGCAAGTATAAAACAGAATTTTCCTGGCATGAGTAACCTTACATTTGCGATCTTGTGCCCAAACTGTAGCACTCCGAAAAAATGTGGAAAGTTAGTGAATTTTAAACCAATTAGTTAAAGAAGTAACTTAACGGAAGACAGAAGTCAAACCTACAAAGAACAGTTAGTACTGACTACACTGATACTTTACAGATTGTATGAACTGAAGTGTTCTAGGAGTGTTACACATCTAGAAGTTAAAGAGTAAGAGTTTAATGTAGTTATTTTAATATTGGTACTATATTGTAGTTTATGTCTTGTTACCTCTCCTCAAATTCAGTATGTTTACATTTTAACACCATAAAATGAAAACCTACCTAGGCTCCTCCAGATCTCTTACGTGTAGTGGCATCTCCATCCGCCAACGATCTGTACTTTGTGAGCTATTTCCCTTCCCTTACCTCCTCCCAGCCCCCGAACCACAGCGTGTCAGTTGGCAAGCCCCACTGACTTTCCCTTCAAAACCTCTCTTGTACCCCCTACCTTTCCACTCCCATGGAGGCCACCCTAGTTTTAGCCCCTCATCTAAGTACTTAACCAGCTCTAGAAAGTTTCTCCAGTTCTAATTCAGACACCTCTTCATCACCACCTGGATGTCAGTAAAATAATGGTTTACCACCCTTTGCTAAAGTGCTCATATCTTTGGTGTGACCTTTAAAAGTTGCCATAATCTGGCCGCACTCCACCGTTAGCATCCCTCACAGTAACTGTGGCCTGTCCACAACGTTACACTGATCCACTCAGTAATTCCAGACACATTTCTTCTCCAGTGATCTTGATCAGCCTGTTATTCACCTGGTCTGGGATGCCCTGAATTCATCCAGCACAAAGATCTTATAAGAAACAAACAAAGATGACCCAAGTCCTACTACCTTAAAGGCCAACTTAAATTGCTCACATCAAGTCTACTCAAGTAAGCTCCTTAGAAAGTGCTCCTTCACCTTCCTCTGGGATTTGAGGGCATCTCACCATAAGCAGGTACAGCCAGAACTACTTCTCATACTATATGACCTTGCTCTTGTGGAAGACATTAATAAAGAAATGAGTGTGTGAGTAAATGAACCAATACAAAAAAAGATAAAGATCTTGGGTAATAACAAGCTCCAAATAGTTGAGAGATTAGAAAAATAAATGTATTAGAATACTGTGTAAAGTGGAACTAGCAGATGGCATAAGGGTTACATTGCTGGACTCCCATGTAGTCAACCAAAAAATATAATGAGATGTCAACATTTATTAATTACTCCAAACTCTCTATTTATAGAATTTAGAGAGAGAGATTCTGACTATGCTGTTACGTATATACTCTTGAAAGTATGTGTATATATATATGTGAAGCGACAGTTACTTAAAAATATGTATACTTAAAAAAAACTTTACAATGACATAAAATATTTTTCTTAAGTAAATTATTCTAAAACATGTTTTTCTTTCTTTTTTGGGGGGAGGGAAAGGTTTTTGCAATAGGACACATGTGCTTGCCAGAAAGACAGAGAGAGAGACAGAGAGACAGAAAGCGAGAAATCACCTCCCTGGGTGACGGCCATGATGCAATCCCTTCTCCTCCACTCTCCTCTCAGGATCTTGGGCATGCACGCACACGCACCTGGTATGAGTTTAAGCTGCTGGGTCCAGGACTCGAACCATAGTCAACTACATGGGAGTCCAGCAACATAGTCATTATGCCAACTGCTGGACCCTAAAATATGTTTTTCCTTCAGAAAATACTTCAATGATAACTCCAAGAGATTTTTCAAGGAAAACTCAGATATTTAAAACCATGTGATATGATGAATAATAATAGTTTTTAAGTAAACAATTCCTAATTCTCTAAAGATACACAATGTGTCCCTTTGATGGACCAATGCCATAATTTAGCAATAAAATAGTTTCAATTAATATCATTATATTGTTGCTAGAGAGGAAGCTACTTTAGCCACCAACAAATGCTGTATCATTAAATACAGCCCCAGTGAAGAAAGTATAACACGTAACAAATCACCTCCATGCTGTATTAGCTTAGACAAAGAGAATATATTTATGTCTGACATACTAAAATACTAAAGTATGTTACAATAAGAAATTAAGTGGAGGGGCCAGCTGATATTACAGTGGGAACACAGTTTAAGCTGAGCCCACAAGAAGGTCCCAAGTTTGCATCCCTGTACATGTTGAGCATGGGTGCACACACAGTGCTTGTAATCCAGGTTTTCTGAGGATGGGGGTAGAGTATGGCACAAACACCATACTCTTGATGAGGGTAACCCTCATCAAGAAATACATAAACTTGGGACCAGCAGTTGGTGTAATGGTTATGCCACTGGACTCCCATGTAACCGACTGTGGTTCGAATCCTGGACCCGGTGGCTTCAACTCACACTGGGCACATGTATGTGCGTGCCCAAGATCCCGAGAGGAGAATAGAGGAGAAAGGATTGCAGCATGGCCATCCCCACTGGGGGTGATTTCTCGTTTTCTGTCTCTCTGTCTTTCTGGCGAGCGCACACACCCTATAGCAAAAACCTCTCCAAAAAAAAAAAAATACATAAACTTTAAAAAAAGAGAAATAGAATGAACTTGTCTTATAGTGTAATTATTTCTCTCCCTTTGTTACAAGCCAGTTGTGTGTATGCATATGTCAGTTCATGTGAGCACCGCCTTGACAGTATGCATTGTATTCTTTCACTCAGCCGGCAGAAATACCATTTGCCAAATTGGTCTTTGCAGTAATAAATAAATGCTACAAAGAAGCCAGAATTTGTTAAAGGGAAAAGGATATTAGCATTCGGAAGGGTAAACAAAAGGTAAAAATGGATCTATGTAAATTAGGATAGATAGGAATCTGATGATAGTTTCTCAGGTGTCTATCCACCCCTCCTTGCTTCCCAAAGTTACACTTCCTACTTTTATCGTAATTTCTAATTTATATCTAATAGCTGTACAAATCTGTGGGGCACACAGAGCAGTTATCCAAAACACATATACAAATTGTATCAGCAGAGGTGTAATGGTTATGGCGCTGAACTCCCACATGGTCAACTGCAGTTTGAGTCCTGGACCCAGTGACTTAAAACTTATGCCAGCCGTGTGTACGTGTGTGCCCAAAATCCCGAGAGGAAAATGGAGGAGAAGGGATTGCAGTGTGGCCATCTCCCCGGAGGGGGAGGGGAGGATTTCTCACTTTTTGTCTGTCTTTCTCTTTCTCTTTCTCTCTCTCTCTCCAGTGAACGCATGTGACCTATAATAAAAAATTCTCTCGAAAAAACACATATATACTGTATAGTGATCAAACCAGGGCAATAAGCATAGCTCTCATCTCCAACATTTATCATTACTTCGTGTTGTACACATTCAAAATTCACTCTTTAGTTATTTTGAAATATACACTGAATTATTAACAAGTATCTTTACTGTGCTATAGTAGTCTAGAACCCAGTCCTTTTGTATCTGTTAGCAAGTTCACCCCTTCCCTCAGCCCACCCCCCCAAATTGGTCATCCACTCCTAAACCCTTGATCTCTGTGCAATCAAACCATCTGGCTTCTGCTAATGAGTGAGAACGCAGTGTCTGTCGGTCTCTCAGTGCCTGGCTCATTTCACTTCAGTTATTTCCTCCAGGCTCATGCATTTTTCTGCCAATGACAGGAATTCTTCCTTTTCTTTTTTGTTCTATATGATCAGTTATTTAATTAGGTTCTTGGCAAAAAAAATTAGAACACCAATTTGTGAGGATAAACTCCATTTGTAAGGGCAAACACAGATCGCAGGTAGCGCTAAATGGCATTCCATTGTGTATACAGACCACATCCCAAAGCTTTGGTTTCTACTGGGGACATTTGTAGTTCTGAAGATGATGACTACCCTAGCTTCAAGAGTGGGACAAACTAATCAGTGACCAGTGACTGGTCCGAGAGTAAGAATATGATCTGTGCCCGTAAAAAGGGCTAGTTTCATGATTTTTCCTGGGAATCATGGCAGTGAAACTTGGTTTTTCTCTCTCTTCCTCCTCAGACGTAAACATGGTGCTTACTGCCTCAGCTGAATAAGGAGGCACAGAGCTCCTCCGCTGGGGAAGAAGCCAGCCTTCCATGGCAGCAACCCGAGACGGAGTGATAGGAAGAAACCAGGTCCTTGGAGACAATACTGATATTAATAATGAGCCAAAGCAATAAATCTCGTCTAAATCTAGCTCTATCTCTGAACTTTTCAATAACAGAGTCAATAAGTTCCCATTATTATGTAGTCCAGTTAGAGATTTTGTTTTCAGGTACCCACAAACAGAAGAATACTAAGAGATTAAGGATAATTATATATTGTTGCACAATGATTGGGGAAAACATTTGCTATGTAAATGGTTTACAATTTTTCTTACCTAAGAAAAATCACTAGAATCAGCAACTCAACAAATTCACAGAAGCAGAGATTTTTAAAAAAGCTCCTAATGACTAGAAACTGTATCTAGATTTACTAAAAGAATCATTCAAAGATTTCATTTTGACTTTCCTGAAGTAAAATCACCTACCTGGAAGTGTACTGTGTTTAAATTCTATCTTGTGCTGAGGATTCTTCCTGAAAAAATAAAAGAAAGTAAAAATAAGATCTAATTTTTCAATGACTAAAAATTTACAACTAGAATACCAAGTGACTTAGAAAATTAGGCCTCTGTAGGCCTTTTGTTAAAAAGCATTTGCTTTTTAACACTGTTTACTGAGTGCCTTTTCCATACCAGCCACATTTCTAGATCCAAAAACATAGTGGTGAACAAGGCCGAGTTCATAGCTCAGAAATGTACACTCTAGAAAGACAAGATGTGGGACCAGCAGGTGGCATAATGGTTATGTCACTGAACTCCCATGTAGTTGACTGTGGTTCGAGTCCCAGATCCAGCAACTTAAAAAATCTCATGGCAGGTGTATATACATGCATGCCCAAATTCCCAAGACGAGAGTGGAGGAGAAAGGACTGTGGCATGGCCATTCCCCCAGGGGGTGATTTCTTGTTTTCAGTCTCTGTGTCTCTCCAGCAAGTACACGTGCCCTATAGCAAAAATATCTCTTCAAAAAAGAAGAAAACAAAAGAAAAAAGGGCCAGCAGGTACCAAAGTGGTTAAGGGTGCAGCTTGCTTTCTCACTCCCCCCACCTTCTCTGTCCCCCTCTTTGGTCAAAAAGCAAGAGAAAAGAGAAAAGAAAAGGAAAGGGAAGGAAAGAAAAAAGAAAGAAAGAAAAAAGAAAGTTAAATAAAATGGTTCTTCAAAGGAAAAAAAGAAAGATGAAATACAATAAACCATATTTCTTTTTAAAAGTAATTTAATTTTATTTATTCATTCACTTATTTTTTTTAATTTGACCAGTGAGAAACACACACACATGCACACACACACACACACACACACACACACAGAGAGACAGAGAGAGAGAGAGAAGAGTAAGAAGAGAGTAAGTAAGCCACCAGGTCTGGGACTCGAATCCTGGCTGGCCATGTGGGAGTGTCCATTGGCTTAACCACCACACCACCTGCTGGTCCCAATAAACCATATTTCTAAAACACAGCATCTTGTATTTCTAAAACGTCATACATCACATCTACAAAAATATAAAATAGTACATAAGATACATGATACAAATATCAAACGTGTGTGTAAATATGTACATTAATAAAGTGTCCAGAAAGATTCTAAGGCTCTTCTTGAATCCAAATAAAAAGTCAAAGTAATGGCTCTCCAACAAACACCAATCATTTAACAGGAAAGTCAATTTTGTTGAGAAGTCCGTGTAGCATGTTTCAAACAGAAACTACTGTTTGAACATCTATTTTTGATAATATGTACTTATGATGCCTTCTATTATTTTACTAAACAGGTTTATTTTTCTTTTTTTTCCCCACATTATTATTTGTTTTTTGTATATACTTTCAATAATATTGTTTGACTTACAATGAGACCATTTCGATATGTGCACATTTTTCCCCAGACCCATTGATCAAAATATCTTTAAGTGTCCTCAATATACAACACGTTATCCGGATAATGCAATTCTCTCCTGGCAGCAAAAACCAAAGCGAAGAGGCAATCGTGCTTCGCCTGACTGGTGCCTCTCTCTCAGGGGAGCGACAAAGGAGGGCTGGGTGCACCAACAGGCATCTGCAGAGGGTATAAAGCTTCCCAGTATGCCTGTGTCCCAAGGAATTCTTTCTACATGATGAAGTTTCTTTCATTCAGCTAGTATTAACCGAATGCTTTATTACACCCTGTTTCCGTGTCGGCACTGAGGCAAAAATATTTAACAAAGTATACATCCATGCCCTTAAGGAGACAGACCCTGGTGGCAGGGGCAAGACGGACCTCAGAAAAGCATTTCCTTCACTGAAAAAAATAAGAGCATCTGTGAGGATGGGAGATAATTCCTTATGATATGTTTAGGAAACAAGTTCTAAGTCAAGCCTTAGGCCTTCTCTTTCTCAGGCTTAATAATCCTTATTCTTTTTCTTTTGTTCAACTAAGAAAATAAGGCTTTTTTTTCTTTAAGATTTTTTTTTCCTTGGCCATCTGGTGTGTGTGCTTGCCAGAAAGAGAAAGAAAGAGAGAAAGAGGAAGAGGGGAAGTGAGAAATCACCCCCCAGGTTGGATAGCCATGCCACAATCCCTTCTCTTCCATTCTCTTCTCAGGATTTTGGACACCCACATAGGTGTGCCACACGTTCCCCCTGGGTCTGGAACTCAATTGACAGAGTCAATCATGTAGGATCCAGCACCTTAACCACCATACCACCTGCTGGCCCAATAAGGCAAATTAAAAAAAAAAAAGTTATATAACTTAAACTAAATAGAGATTTTTTTTTTTAAATGTAAGTCTTCCCATTCAATATCTATTCCAATGCACAAAAATGGCCACAGTCTCAGGGAGTGGATCCCTACCCTCAAACCCAGACTATGAATCATCATAGAAAGTAAATACTAGGGATGACCTCAGAGTGGTTAGTCCACCTCCTTCAGGGGACAGATGAGCAATGTGAGCTTACAAAGATGACGTTCTTGCCAGGGTCTGTGCTTTCTGACTTGGGTAATGACCATAGTATGACAGGGGTCCAGGAAAACTTATAGCCTGGACTTTTTTTTTTAATTCTACAATAATCAGGTGATTAAATGTTTCACTTAAAAATTCCTTTATGGAACTAGAGTGAAAAATGTACCCAACTCCTTTTTTATCATTTAAAAATGTGTACTTCATGTTTCAAATGTTTTATAATAAAAATTACACTTTAAAAACTGTATTTTTCTCCTCTGTGCCTTTGACACTATTGTGATATTAGTGAACAAAGTAAAATAAATACTTTCTAATTAAACATAATCATTTGCCTTATGTCTCTCTCTTATCTTCATCACTACTTACTATTTTGCATTACCTACAAACATTATAATAACTTTTAGATAATAGAAAGCTATTATAGATAAGTAACTTTAAATTAGTTGCTGAAACTCAGAAAAATATGAGGCTAGACAGTGGCACGGTGGTAACACAATGGTCTGTGAGGCTGACCCGCATGGAAGAGTGTGTGAGAGACCTTCAGGTGCATATGATGTGACCACGATCCAGGACAGCTGAGGCTGAAGATGAATCGTGGCATGCGAGCCCTATTTGAGGTACCTGTTTCTCTGTCTCTCAATACATAAAAGAAAGAAATAACTTTAAAAAAAAAACACATAAAAAATAGAGTATTACTACTTTAGAGCTGGGGTAGTCATGGAATCTATTTTCTAAGATCAGTTTTAACTAGTGCTACTTTCAAGAGCTTCAACTGAACACTCTAGAATCTTTTTAACTGTACCCAACAGAACTTCCTGTGATGGCAGGAACCTCTTATCTGTGCTGCTCAATACAGGAGCCACTTACTGCATGTGACTGCTGAGCACTGGGAATGTGGGTGACAAACTGAGGGGATGAATTTTTAATCTTAGGTAATTTACATTAAAAGTAAATAGCTACATGTCTCTAGTGACTATTACATTGAATAACATAATATTAATTTTTTTAAAAAAGAAAGAAAATGTGAGTTCTCTTTAAAATCAATCTGCTTTCCCAAAAAAAACAAAACACTATCTTTCTTATGGACAGTCAAAACAATAAAAAAAAAAATTCTATAGGTAGAAGAGCTCTTATAAACACTATAAAGGTAGTGACTAAAATCAGATAAGGACGGTGACTAAAACAGAAAGACCCTATCAGAATCCTGGCTCAGCCACCTCCTTACACTCTAAGCTTCAGTTGCCCCATTTGTAAAAGAAGGGGAATAACAGAACCTATATTCACATGAAGCTCTTGTGAGGAGTCATGAGACAAAGCACATTAGGCCTTAGTCTAAGACTTGGTAGGTGGTAGTAATTAATAACTGACTCCCTCACTATTAGTTCAAGAAATAGTCACAGAGTAGTTACATGCCAGTCCCGGGTCAGGTGTCAGTGACATTCTTATGACTAGTACCTCTTCTTTTTTTGGTAACTTCTCCTACTCTGACAGCATTAAACTTAGTGTCAGAGTACAATAGCACAGTTAATTAGGGTCATAACTCAACAGTTTTGAGAAATGGAAAGATTTTACACAAGATTATGTGTATGTGGGGTAATTAACCCAAATTTGAACTTCTGATGAAAAAGAAACTTGAGAAAAATGAACTGGACAACACAGATGTGAAGACAGCGGCAAATGAACAAAGCTGCGGGATGATCCGTGCCAAGGCCTTTCCTTACTGAATATGCTGACACGGGTCACTGTCTTGTCAAACTCAGACTTTACTAAAGCACAATTTATGCTGGGCATCAAGGAAGAAAGAAGAGAAAAATGGGGGATAGTCATACAAAGGTATCTTTCATCTTTGATCTCTAAAAAAGATTAATAGTCATTAAGGGAATTTTTTGTTTGGGGGTTTTGTTTTTTGGATAACTTTTTATTTTGGAAAATTTTCAAACTAATAAGCAGACAAGAATAGTACACTGAAATTCCACATACTTTAATCAAGATTTTTTTTTTAAATAATTATTTCCTGGGACCAGCAGTTGGCATAATGGCTATGTCACTGGACTCCCATGTAGTTGACCACGGTTCAAGTCTCAGACCCAGTGGCTTAAACTCACCCCAGGCACGTGTGTGTGTGTGTGTGTGTGTCTGTGTCTGTGCCCAAGATCCCAAGAGGAGAATGGAGGAGAAGGGATTGTGGCATGGCCATTCCCCCTGGGGGGTGATTTCTCACTTTTTCTATCTCTGTCTCTCTCTTTCTGGCAAGTGCACGTGCCATAGAGCAAAAACCTCTCAAAAAATTATTATTTTTCTTTCTTAATTTGAGCAAACAGGGACAGAATGAGAGAGAAGGAGAGAGGGAAAGTGAAAAAGCAAGCCACCAGGTGCAGAACTCAACTTGCAGTCAGCCATGTGGGAGTCCAGAGCCCTTAACCACCATGCCACCTGCTGGCCCCAAGATTCTTTAAGTACTAATTAACACTCTACATGAATGCCTATTATTATCATAGTCATTTGAGATGTATAAGCTTTTTCTCCTTCATTTTAATGTTTGCTTCATTCCTTCCTTTTCCTACTTTGCCCTTAACAGTTGTGGAGGATTACCAAAACATTAAATATTGTCTTAATTGTTTGCTACAGGAACTTTATAAACTATAATACAGTGCAGGGACCAGCAGTTAGTGTAATGGCTATGTTGCTGAACTCCCATGTAGTCGACCGTGGTTCAAGTCCCAGACCTGGTGGCTTAAACTCACGCCGGGCGCATGTGTGTGTGTGTCCCAGATACCCATGGAGAAGGGATTGCAGTGTGGCCATCCTCCCCCCTCGGGGGGTGATTTCTCGCTTTCTGTCTCTCTGTCTCTCTTTCTGGCGAGCGCGTGCACCCTATAGCAAAAACTTCTCCTAAAAAACAAAACAAAAACAGTAATACAGTATATATTTCAGAACAGCCAGAAGAGAAGATTTTGAATGTTCCCAACACAAAGTAATAATAAATGTTTGAAGTGATGGGTATGCTAATTACCCTGATTTGATCATCGTACACTGAATCCATGTATTACAAAAATTACATTGTACCTCATAAATACACAGAACTCTGTGTCAATTAAAAATAACTTGGGGTCAGTTGGTGTTGTGGTGGGTAAGGGAGCTGGATCCCACATGGTCAGCTGCACAGTTCAAGTCCCAGACACAGCAGCTTGAAAAGGTATGTCTCTGTGTGTGCCCAAAATCCCAAAAGAGAAATGAAGGAGAAGGGACTGTGACATCATCCCCCTGGGAGCGGGGGCTGCTTTCTCCCTTTCCTTCCATCTCTCTCTGGCAGGGGCACATGTGTCCTTTTGCAAAATAAAAAAGTAAAAAAAAACAAAAAACAAAGAAATTCAGGGATCTAAGCATCAGGCTTTAAGAACAAGTACAGAAATGAGAAATGGAAGCAAGGGGATTAACAGAGACCTAAGCACAGCTTACGTACCAATACCTGTTAAAAGATTGCTAACAGCAGCTGTCAGGCTAGGAAAATTAAAAGCGCAGAGTAACTTTAAGGCAAGTGAAGATGCAGCATCAGAACATGCAGCTGGGGGTTACTGGTTCAAACCTGATGTTCCAGAAGGTGCTTCTCATGCTCAGTTACCTTGGAACACATCCACAGTGCACTTGCATAGCCCACCTATGTACTCTAACCTCACATACTGCGAGAAGGCAAGCCATTTCAGAACAAATGAATGAATCAATAAAAAAAGTTTTATATTTGCAATCTTCAAAAAGAAAGATTAGGAAATTATATGTGCATAAAAAGAAAAACATTTTCAGCTG
This sequence comes from Tupaia belangeri chinensis, assembly GCF_000334495.1. Classification (NCBI taxonomy): domain Eukaryota; kingdom Metazoa; phylum Chordata; class Mammalia; order Scandentia; family Tupaiidae; genus Tupaia; species Tupaia belangeri. The sequence goes on from NW_006159809.1 coordinate 9,602,120, forward strand.
CATATGAAATTTTTATCTGCCTTAGAAAGGAAAAAATTGTTTTTCTTTTGTTGAGGCTATGCTTATAGTTTCTACCCTTTCCTAAGAGGACATGCTATTTCCATTTAAAAAAAAAAAAAAGGTGTAAGACTACAATATAGACTAGAGATAACTAATTGAATTGGTGCTTTTTCACACTTAACTTGGATACCAAATTTCTTATTTAAAGCAAAAAATATTAACAACATCATTAATATTAATATCAATTTTGTTATTTCATTGAAACCGAAGGAAAAAATATCCTGACAGGCTCAAAAGTTTCCTATTTTGGGTATTTTCAAATATATTTTATTGGGTCCAGCAGGTGGTGTAGTGGAGTGGTTAAGGTGCTGGACTATCACATGGTTGACCAGGGTTCAAGTCCTGGACCTGGTAGCTTGAAAATTGTGCTGGGCATGCACACATGTGTGTGTGCCCAAGGTCCTGAGAGGAAAAGGGAGAAGGGATTGTAGTCTGGCCATCCCCATTAGGGAATGATTTTTCAGTTTCCCTCTCACTGTCACTGTTTCTCTCTAGTGAGCACACATGCCCTATGGCAAAAACCTTTTTTAAAAAAAGAACAACAAAAAAACCAAGAAAACAAATATGTTTTATCCTTTCTTGATGATAAACAGAACTCATAGAATAGACTAACTTTAATAAGAAAATTAGTCCAAACAGAAAGGATAGTATATTACATGCAAAAACACACACTCAAAAACAAATTTTAGACATGTTTGGTTTACATAGTAATTTAAATGCTAAACTAAATATTTGAATGCTAAATATCTTCTTCACGATCTTCCATAATCTCATCTCAATCATTATTTTCAGCTAAATTTTTCATTTCTACTCTAAGGAAATAGTCTGCCACCATACTGCCCCAACTGTGCCCCATCTTGTCTTTCTAAAGGAGTAGTTTTGGTTTCTTTTCTATTGATAGGGACTTGCTCATAGTCTTTGCCAAGAACATTCTTCTAACTCTTCCCTGCCTAAATTCAAATCATCCCTCCTTCCTGAAAGCAACTCTGATAACCACTAGAAATAGCTTCAGAATGTACTGTTTATATCTACTCATTGATACTTACCACGTAATTTCTTGCATTGTCATCTAAATTTTCAATACAAGTACAGATGCACATACACTTGCGTATGTGTTTTATGTCTACCATCTATCAAATGAACTACTAAAAAACTTGCAATGTTTCTTACATTCTTTAATATTTTTAAGAAAGATGTAGAAAGCTAACTAGAAGTATTCAGCACTTGTCTCCTTCACAAAGAAGATAAAAAAACAGTTAAATATACTTCTAGTGGAGTACCTAAGGAGAAATACACCAAGGAAATATTGGAAGCCTTTCAAAACAGAAACTTGAAAGGACAGCATAGGGAGAGAAATAAAAGACTTAGTTGACATGGACGAGTGACAGAAGAGAATCCCCATTACTGGGCAAGAGTAAGCAAGAAAAAAAAAAAGAGTAATCAAGAGATTCTCAGTAATCCCCATTACCACCACGGACAACTACAATCCTAGCTACTTAGGGGCTCAGTGCTTCTCATGGCAAGGGGCCCATGAAGAGAATTCACTGAGATCCAAGTGACTGCATAACTCCAAGGAAAGAACTCACAGAGTAACCCCAATCCTCCAAGACTCAAGGTACTACAGAGCCACTGTTAGAGTAAAGCCTGCCTTAACCACAAATGGTCTTCTCATCTCCAATCCCTGAGGCCCTATCAACATCTTATCATGCCCAAACAGGTGGCTACAGCTGCCACTTCAGCTAGACTGAGCAGCAGGGCTGTGACCCTGGGACCTAAGCCCAGGTAGTACCATATACCTGAGGATTGGACAGACCAGCACAGTAGGAAGGTTGCTCCCAAGAACAGGTGAACTGACATGAGCACCCCTCAGCATTCTCAGCTCCTGTCAAAGCAGGTACCCATCCCAGCTTCACTGCCAGGCCCTTGTGCCTTGCAGGAGTCTTCCCAGAAACTGCGGGCTAGCACTCCTGGTCTCTCTGGCTACTGGCAACCAATCAGCCCATTCAGTGATACCCAGCCCCAGCAAAGCTAAATCACTACCATAAACATTCTCATTCCAGAACACAGAGGCACCCACAGGCACCACTGACAGCGAGTTCAGCCAAAGAAATCACATAGAGACTACACTGCTATGCCCACTCCAAACAAAATCTAAAACCCCCTACCCCATCGACACTGACATTCCTCAGGAAAAAGTCTTTCACTAAGAAAGCTATTCTATAAAAATGAAGAGGCAACTAGCACACAAATGCAGAGATATCAATGTGGGAAGACAAGAAACATGAAAAAGCAAGAAAACATGATACCTCCAAAGGAACACAATACCAGAAATAGATCCCTCCAAGAAGGAAATCTCTGAAATGCCTGAAAAAGAAGTAAAAATAATGATCCTAAGGGAACTCAGTGAGATACAAGAAAATTTAGATAGACAACTCCACAAAATCAGGAAAACAGTGAATTAACAGAACGAGAAATTCAACAAAGAGGTGGAAATCATAAAAAGAACCAAACAGAAATCCTCAAACTGAAGAACTCGATAAATAAATAAAATCAAAACAGAGAGCTTCAGCAGCAGACTAGATCAAAACAAAAACAAAAATGCCTGGTGTTTTTCTTAACACCTCTAAGAGTGCCTTTCATAGGTGGTAATCAACTATATTTTTCATAGATCAATCTACCTACAAGAATTTGATTGACTTATTTTTTTTTTTTTTAAGTTTTTTGCCAAAGGATGTGTGATTGCCAGAGAGAGACAGAAAGAAACAGTGAGAAGGAAAATGAGAACTCCACTACAAGGGGGGATGGTGACACTGCAATTTCTTCTCTTCCATTCTCCTTTGGGGACTCTGGGCATACACACACACATCTAGCTTGATTTTCAAGTCACTGGGTCCCAGACTCAAACCTCAGTCAGCCATGTGGGAGTCCAGCGCTTTAACCACCATGCCACCTTCTGGCTCAATCAACTCTTTTTCTTCAAAAAAGTTATTTTAATTAAGCTTTTGCAGAAATGTCCAAAATGATGTGATACTTTACATCTTCTAATTTTATAACTGACAAAATTGTATAGTTTATGGTATACAATATGTTTTGAAATATGTACATATTATAGAATGGCTAGATTAAGGTCATCAAGCTAATAATATATGCATTACTTCACATTTTTACTGTGTGTGTGTGTGTGTGTGTGTGTGTGTGTGTGTGTGGTGAGAACACTAAAATCTACCCTCTTAGGAATTTTCCCTTAAAATACACCCTACTAATCAACATGTTATAAAATAGCTCTCTCGAACTTATCCCTCCTATCTTTCTAAAATTTTGTATCCTTTGATCAACATTACCTCAACACCTCTCTTCCTAGGCCCTGGTAACCACCCTTCTACTCTCTGCTTCTATTAAGCCAGAAATTTTAGACTCCATATATAAATAAGCTTACATGATATTTTTGTTCCTGGCTTTATTCACTTAACAGAACATTATACAGGTTCATATAGGTTGTTGTAATGACAAGATTTCCTTTTTAGAAGGGTCAGTAGTATTCTGCTTACATACTACACTATCTTCATCCATCCATCCACTGATGGATATCTAAGCTGATTCCATATCTTGGTTATTGCAAATACTGTAATGAACATGGATGTACAAATACTTCTTTGGCACATTTTTATTTCCCACTGGCTATAGAATCAGTAGAATTATTGGATCCTATGTTAGTTCTACTTTTAATTGTTTGAGGACTATACAAATTTACATTTTCACCAACAGTGTGCAAATCTTTTCTTTTCCACACATCTTTTCCAATACCAATCTACTGTCTTTTAAGTAACAGGTATGTAATAGTAGTATCCTACTGTGGTTTTAACTCTTATTTTCCTAACTCGTGATGCTGAGCATTTTTTATATGCCTGTTGGCCATTTCTTGGTCTTTTTTTTTTTTTTTTTTTGGAGAGATTTTTGCTATAGGGCGCGTGTGCTCGCCAGACAGACAGAGAGAGACAGAGAGATAGGAAGCAAGAGATCACCACCCAGGGGAGATGGCCACGCCGCAATCCCTTCTCCTCCATTCTCCTCTCAGGATCTTGAGCACACACACACACGCGCCCAGCGTGAGTTCTAAGCTACTGGGTCCGGGACTCAAACCATGGTCGACTACATGGGAGTCCAGCAACATAGCCATTATGCTAACTGCTGGTCCCTTGGTCTCCTTTTGATAAATGTCTACTCAGGTCCTTTGCCCCTGTTTTTAAATCAATATATTTGTTTTATTGTATTGAGTTGTTTGTATTCCTCATATAATTTGGATATTAATCCTTTATCAGACACATGGTTTGCAAAAATTTTCTCCCATTCTGTAAGTTATCTCTTCACTCCATTGATGTTTCCTTGGCTGTATGAAAGATTTTTAGTTTGATACAACCCAATTTGTCTATTTTTGCTTTTTTTTGGCCCATATTTTGTAGATGGGATTCAAAAACTATTGCCCAGACTAATGTCACAAAGGTTTTTCCCCTGTATTTTCTTCTAGTACTTTCACAGTTTCAGATCTAACATTTAAGTCTTTAATCTACTTTGAGTTGATTTTATTTAATATGGTGTGAGAAAGAGTCTAATTTCATTATTCTACACATAGATATTAAGTTTTCTCAGCACCATTTATTGAAGATACTGATTTTACCCATTTGTGTGTGTGTGTGTGTGTGTGTGTGTGTGTGTGTGTTTAATTTGCTATAGGGCATATGCATTCGCTGGAGAAAGACAGCAAGAAAAATGAGAAAGCACCTTCCAGGGGAGATGACTATGCCACAATCCCTTCTTCATCCTCCTGAAGTGATGAATCACCTACTAAAGTGACCAATCGCCAGGCCACTTGGCTGGCCAGCCATTGTGTGTTCTTGATATCTTTGTTGAAAAGCAGTTAGCCATACATGCAGTCATTTATATCTTGGTTCTCTATTCTGTTCCACTGGTCTCTATGTCTGTTTTTATGCCAGTACCATGCTACTTTTATTACTATAGTTTGTAGTATATTTTGAAGTCAGGTAGTGTGATGCCTCCAGTTTTGCTGATTTTTTCATGACTGCTTTAACTATTTAGGATCTTTTATGGTTCTATGTGAAATTTAGAATCATTTTTCTCCTTCTATTAAAAAAAAGTAATTGAAATTTCAGTAGAGATTGCAATGAATCAGTAGATCACTTTGGATAATCACCATTCTACCATCTATGATATTTTAGTATCTGTATAGACATTTTAATAATACAAATTCTTTTCATCCATCAACACAGGGTATCTTTCCATTCATTTATGTTTCCTCCAAGGTTTTCTTTTTTTTTAATCAATGTTTTATAGTTTTCAGTGTACAGGTCCTTCACTATCTTGGTTAAATTTAATCCTAAGTATTTCATTTTTTGGTAGATATTATAAATAATACTGTTTTCTTGATTCTTTTTTGGGAAGTTCACTGTTAAGAGTATATTAAATGTTGTTAATTTTGTATCCTGAAACTTTACTGAATTTGTCTTTTGTCCTAACAGGTTTTCTTGGTGTTTTTTGTTTTTTTTTTTTCTTTTGGTCTTTTCTGTTTATAAAATCATGTCATCTATATTTTCTATTTAATACAAAAAAAGATACTTGTTTTTGCTACCTTTACTATTTCTTAATAATGATTGCTGATAAGAACTTGAAAGAATCATTTGCAATACAAACCACATGTTTAAAATTCTTACTGTTTGGAGTACAAAAATAGTTTCTAGTAATTTCCAGACTAAAAACAAACTTTTTGAGCTAATTCTAATAATTAATTTTTTATTTGTTCATTTTAGTAAACCCTAATCCATGAATCCTGGTGTTTTTAAGACATATGCCATTTGAAAGGCATATTTTCTACTGGATATATTCCAGAGAACACCAGTTCTCATTAGTTCAAAAGACTATCGAAGTGCTAAAATTGCTTTCTATTCACACCTATTAAGTTAATAAACAAAGTGCTCATTGAATCATTTTACATAAACTAAAGATTAACTATGTTAGACTTTCCTGCCATTAACAATTCATATTACTTCCCCCAGGAAGCAATGAAAAACTGACAGTTGTATTAATCAAACTCCTTTGCCATCAGGTTCCTGAGATACAGAATGCTCAGCACTGCAAGACATTTAGCTCTAGTCAATCAATTACTCAGGTCAACTAGGAATACTAAGAGTCCGTCACAAATGCTAAAAGGAAAAATGCCACTGTGCCTTGAAACTGTTCTCACCAGGGTTTTTAAGGTGGAGAGCACTACCAATATTTCCAGGGCTCCAATTTTGATGTCAGAAGAACTGAGCCTTAATTCAAAAATCACCATTCATTGGTTTTATGACTCAGGGCAGGTCCCTTGAATCAAGTTTCTTTTCCAATCTAAAAAAGCCAGTTAAAATGAAGTTTCATGTAACCCTTCACTTATAAGGGTTAAATGAAATAGTGGATAAACATCTGTAGGCTATTAAGAATTGATGTATATCAGCTATTTTGACAAACATAAAAATCAATTTCACTTTAAGATATCCAATAATGGGTGAAAATTCTATGCATCAGTAAATACAATTGCCAATTAATATTAAATGGCTGAATTTTTCCTTTAATGATTCATACAATTCTGACTAAATATTTTTCCTATCACATTTCACACATTTAAATAGTGTTTTCTAACAACTGACTACACATATTCCATTTTCAAAAATTAGTTATTTCATAATAAAGCAAAATGTCTTTTATATATTGTTTTAATTCTAGATCAAAGCTAAGTGTCTACTCTCTATAGCTTATGGGGGGCATAAGAGCATTTGAAATAACTTTCAAAGATAATGCCAAATTCCACCCTGATATTTTTCCAAAAATGAATGAGATTACTTAATCAGAGTTCATTCATAAAAGATTTACATGAATCTTTTTCACTCACATATGGCATTTTAGGTAACTCAGCAGGTCTCAAAATCCTGTTTTTTTTTTTTTTCTAATGGCTTTTAATTATTTACAGTAATCTTTGAGTTCTAAACATAGAGGTATTCACCCATAACTGCATTACATTTAGTGAGCTGTTTTATTTTAAAGCATACATTTTCTTTTGTTTTTTGGTTTGTTTTTTGTTTTGCTTTGTTTTGTTTTTTTGAGAGGTTTTTGCTATAGGTCATGTGCGCTTGCCAGAAAGACAGACAGAAACAGAGAGATAGAAAGTGAGAAATCACCCCCCAGGGGAGATGGCCATGCTGCAATCATTTCTCCATTAGTCTCTCAGGCTCTTGGGCACACATGCACACATGCCTGGCGTGAGTTTAAGCCACCAGGTTCGGGACTCAAACAGCAGTAGGCTACATGGGAGTTCAGCAACATAGCCATTACGCCAATGGCTGAGCCCAAAGCATACATTTTCTAAAATATTCTGATGTTAATAGTACAGGTACATAACAAAAAATTTAGGTAATAGTATATTTAAATAGTCCCGTATGCTTAACAACAGGGACACTTTCTGAGAAATGTACAATTTCTTTGTTGTGTGAATATCACACAATATACTCACACAAATCTAGATGGTATAGCCTACTACACATTGAGACTACATGATATAGCCTATTGCTTGTAGGCTACAAACCTATACAGCATGTTACTGTACTAAATATTGCAGACAACTATCATCTAAAACATACATGGCACATGTCTACATATTTTTTGAAATAATGACTTGTGCCTATGGTAAAACATTGCTTTTTTTTTCTCACTATACAAGCCATGTTACAGATTCAGTATTATATGCGAGCACTTGGAGTTGATAATTAATACACCTCCTTATGTCATCTTTCTTAGAAGACATTAAATTTCAAATAAATAAATAAATAAATGAGGGAGGGCACCAGCTCCTGAAAAATATCAAGGCACCAATATTTTCATTTATATGTTACATGATTGCCCAAGGTTTGTAAATCAGAGGCAGTGGAGATGAGTTTGACTTTACGTTCTTGCACTAAGTTGGGTTGAAAATGGATTCTACTCATTTTAGTGTATTTGTATTCTAAGTTTGGTGTTTAACAGATAAGAAGAGAAATACTACACTGCATAAAATCCTATTACTCACCAGAGGAAGTGAATGAGTCAGAGACAGGACAGCAATCACTGGGTTATGCTGTGCATTAAGTATCTAATGTTCTAATTCAGGTGTCTAAAGCTAATCAAATCCATTAAACTGGATGAGTTTTCTAATAAACAGGAGCACAAAAGGAATAAATTAGTTAAATGTTTAGGCAAAATACTTAAAATGACAACACCAACAGTTCCTTCAAATTACTGAGGTGTTTTTCCAAGTTGAATTAATTTTACTGGGTTTAAAAAAAAAGTATAACAAGTCAAAGAAGATGTTAATACCTGTAGTATAAGGAAAAGAGAAATTTTTTAAAATTATAGATCCTTTTCAAAATACCAACTTTTATGTTGGATTAGCCAGAAAAGTATCATTGGAAACATGGACCAAAAAAAAGAAGGAACAAAATGATGCAGAAGAGACATGTGAGACTGGTCGATAGGTTTAATATATGTTTAACTGGAGTACAAAAGAAGAGATAAAAGGGAATAGAAACAGTATCCGATGAAATAATAAGCACTCTCCTAAATTAATGAGAGTCATCAACCCATAAAGGGTTCTGTGAAGCCCGAGTAGGATGAACACAAATGGCACATGTTAAACTGATCAGTTTAGTTGATTAGTAAAGGCAAAGAAGAAAATCTTTGAAGTGGCCAAAAAGAGAGATAGTAAGACAGAAATTGACTTTCAAGAGAAACTATAGATGCAGAGTCAAAGAAATGACAACTTAAAAGTGAGGAAAGGAAATAAAGTATGCTAAGCTTCCATTAGATACTTAATGAAAAAAGCTTTTAAAAAAATTCAAAATAAAATTTTCAAACTGAAAAAATTTCTTTTCCAGAAGATTTGTGCTACAGGAAATATTCAAAGAAGTTCTTTAGAGGGGAAAAAAAAAAAAAGATCCCAGATTAAAAAGAATAAAATTTAGGAAAAAATAATTAAAGACAACCAAAATGATAACAATATAAACATAAGAGAATGTTTATGTCTAAATTAAAATAATAACAATGTCTTATGAGTTAATGTGTAGAAGTATAAACATATAATATGATGACAACATTTTAAAAAGAGGCAGAAGATAAAGTATAGGGAGTCAAACTGATAATAAGGTTCACATACTGTTTGGGAAATGGTAGTAGCACCGTCAGTAAGATAGGGTATAGTAAATGATGGGTTACTACTGAAATCTACAGCTACTGGGAAAACAAAAGAGAGAGACAGAGAGAGAGAAAATGTAACTGGAGCCAGCAGGTGGCATGGTGGTTGAGGTGCTAGACTCCCATATGGCTGACTACAGTTCAAGTCCTGGGTCTGGCACCTTGAAAGTCATGCCAGGTGCATGTGTGTGCCTGCCTGCCTGCCCACAATACCAGGAGAAGAATGGATGGAGGAGAAGATTGAAGCATGGCCATCCCCCTGGGGGATGATGTCTCACCTTCCCTCTCACTGTCTCTGTCTCTCCAGTGAGTGCACATGTTCTATGGCAAAAACCTTAAAAAAAATAATAAAAAGAATAACTAAAAACTTAACAGAAAAAAATGAAACACACTTAACTCAAAAAAATCAGGAAAAGAAGATAAAGAAACAAAAAATATGTGGGAAAACTAAAAAACAAATAACAAAATTAAACTCAAATATATAAGTAATTGTATTAAATATAACCTGACTAAGCACTCCACCTAAAAGGGAGACTATCAGATTGGATTAAAAACAACAGCCAGTGAATCAACAATATCCTGTTTATAAGTGACATGCTTTAAATATAAGGACACAGGTTACAAATACAAGGATGAGAAAAAAAAAAAGTCACACAAATACTAACCAAATTGCACCAAACAAAACAGGAGTTTTGCTTTTAGTAAAAATAGTAAATTATATCAGAAAAACAATCTCGAAGGTAGCAATTATACTCTGGATAAAATATAAAACACAGTAACTGGAAGGCACTGGCCAGCTAGCAAGAGGGAGATAGAAACTGGAGAATTAACATATGGAAGGAAACAGCAGTTTCTTCATTGAAGAAAAACTCCAACTGACGTTAAGAAAAAGTAACAAAATTAAGGGTGGAAATAGAGAAAACTATGGTCATTGTGGAGAGTTTAATCATCCCTCCCTCTCTTGTTAACTAATGGAACAACTTCAGGAAAAAAAAAATCAATAAGAATATAAAAAATTTGAACAATACTATATCTACCTGACCAAACTATCATTTATAGATCCTATTTCCAGTAATTAGAGAATGTACATTTAAGTCAGATAGTATGTTCTACAAAAGTAGGCCATAGGAGAGTAAAACAAATTTCAATGAATTTTCAAATATTTAAATCCTAAAGAGTATTTTACATGGCCACATACACACTACTGTCAGTTACGTGAGTTGCAAGTATTCTTTTCTCCACCCTGTGGTTTCTTTTCTCTCTTTTAATGTGTACTGATAGATCTTAAAATCTTCCTTTTAATGTAGCCAAATAAGTAAATCTTTATTCACTTTAATTATTGCTTTTGGTGCCTAGTTTTTGTTTTTGTTTTTTAAGAGAGATTTTTGTTATAGGGCACACATGCTTGCCAGAAAAACAGAGAGTTATAAAACAAGAAATCACCCCAGGGGAATGGCCATGCCCCAATTCCTTCTCCTCCATTCACCTCTCCAGATTTTGGGTACGCATGCACACGCGGCTAGTGTGAGTTTTAAGCCACCAGGTCTAGGACTCGAATTGGACAACTATGACTCAACTGGACGACTATGACTAAACTGGATGACTTACAGTGGACTACATGTAAGTCCAGCAACGTAACCATTATGCCAACTACTGGCCCTGGTGCCTAGTTTTAAAAACAATCCCTGCTCTGGGATCATGGAACCATTCCCTCGTATTTATCTTTAAAGCTTTATTATATTGTTTTTCATATTTATTTCTATGAGTCACCTAGAATTCTTTCTTTTTTTTTTTTTTTTTTGGAGAGGTTTTTGCTATAGTGCATGTGTGCTTGACAGAAAGACAGAGAGAGACAGAGAGACGGAAAGAGAGAAATCACCCCCTAGGGGGAATGGCCATGCAGCAATCCCTTCTCCTCCATTCTTCTCTCGGGATCTTGAGCACGCATGCACATGCGCCCGGTGTGAGTTTGAGCTACTGAGTCCGGGACTCGAACCATGGTCAACTATATGGGAGTCCAGTGACAGCCATTACACCAACTGCTGGTCCTAAGAATTCATTTTTTTACTATGGGGTGATAAGAGATTCTAATTTCATTTTTTACTCAGATGAATATCCAATTATTCCACTGTAATTAATTTTAAAAATCCATTTTTCTCAATGTCTGCAAAGTCCCTTTTCATAAATATGTCACCTGTACATGTATAGATCTGTTTCTGGCCTCTATTCTGTTCCAGTCTTATACCTTCATCCTCGTGCCCACACCACACTGCTTTAATTACTATAAGGTTTAACAAGTCCTGTCACCTGTTCTTCATCAATTAATACAGATAGAGCTATTTTCAGTCCTTTGCCAATCCATATAATTTTAGACTCCCTATAAATTTCTTTTTATTTTTGAGAAGTTTTTGATATAGGATGTGTGTGCTCTCCAGGAAGAGAGAGAGAGACAGAGAGACAGAAAGCGAGAAATTACCCTTGGTGGGGGGATGGCCACGCTACAATCCCTTTTCCTCCATTCTCCTCTCAGGATCTTGGGCATGCACACTACATGCCTGGTGTGAGTTTAAGCTACTAGATCCGGGACTCGAACCATGGTTGACTATGTGAAAATCCAGTGACATAGCCATTACGCTAATGCTGGTCCTTCTCTATAAATTTCTATACAAATACTTTTGTGATTTTGAATGGGTTTGCATGCAAATCAATTTAAGGAAAACTGGCACGTTTATATTTAAACTTTCAATAATGAACTCTCCTATCTTTATAATTAAGTCTTTCTGAAAAATGCTTTCACATTAAAGTTTTATAGCTATCTTCATAAAGGTTTTCTTTTTTAAAAAGAATTATTTATTTATTTATTTATTCCATTTGTTATTATTTTTTCATTTGACCAGAGAGAGAAAGGGAAAGCGAGAAAGCAAGTCACCAGGTCCGGATCTCGAACCGTGGTCAGACATGTGAGAATCCAGCACATTTAACCACATGCCACCTGCCAGTCCCTCCATAAAGGTTTTCACACCTTTTATTATATTTATTCCTCAGAATCTGATTTTTTTATGTTGTTATAATCCTTAAAAATGTTTTATTTTCTGTTTGGCATTGGAATATAGAATTATTATTGATTTTATATATTGATTTTTATATCCAACAACCTTGCTAAGCACTTATTAATATTTATAATTTATCCATAGGCTATTTTACATTTCCTACATATACAGTAATCCTATCTATAAACTCTGTAAGTTTTATTTCTTCTTTTCTACATTTCCATTTTCCTTTTCTTGTCTTTCTAGGCTATAGGTCTGGTCTTAATTTTTTTATTCTTGCATTATTCTTGCTGGGTTATGCTGGCCTCATAAAATGAGTTGGAAAATATTCCTTTGATTGTCTTTGGAATAGTTTGTGCAAAAATTGAGTATTTCTTCTTTAAATGTTCGATAAAACTTTCCACTAAAGCCAAATAAATCTATAATTTCTTTGATAGACAGTTTTTAATTACATATTCAAATTTTCTATGGTATAGGATTATTCTATTTCTCCTTATATCTATGTCTTAAAGCTGGATTTCTAGGAACTGTTCATTTCTCCCAAACTTTTTAAGGTCATTGGTAAAGTTGCTCTAATTCTGTTATTATCTGAAGGATGTTACACTGGAATGGAACAGTAACTTTTTTTTTTCTTTTTTTGGAGAGGTTTTTAGCTACAGGGCACGTGCGCTCGCCAGAAAGACAGAGAAAGACAGAGAGACAGAAAGCAAGAAATCACCCCCCAGGGGGAATGGCCACACCGCAATCCCTTCTCCTCCATTCCCCTCAATATCTCGGGCATGCACGCACACGGGCCCAGCATGAGTTTAAGCCACCGGGTCTGGGACACAAACTGCGGTCGACTACATAGGAGTCCAGCGACATAGCCATTACGCTAACTGCTGGTCCCTAGAACAGTAACTTTTCACATAAAACATAAGTCTTGATTTTCCTTTCAGTCTCAGAAGCTTATTTTGCTTTCTTATTTAAAACCACTGTCATAGAAATAAAATGACTTCAAAGTTGCTAGTAAGACCATTCATCTGTGTTCAAAAGTATCTAAGAATGATGGCTAACTGGAATTAAAGTTCTCTAAAGCTAGAATCACTACTTTGGTAGTCTGATTCAAGTTCAATCCTTCATTAAACAGAGTTACAAGATGTAAGGATGAGAGACTTTGCTGTCAAGATACTTGCTGCCTGCCTACTCCAGCTGCAGGGACAAAGTAGCAGGGTGTCACCGTGCAATGTGGAGCCATACTGGAGGCCTGGGTTCAGTTCCAGATTGCCTGGAACACGTGGGGCATGAACTTGGGCATGTCAGTGATATGGGCTGGCTAGAAGGCTAGGGCACGTAAGAGGTGTAGCGAGGTCTTGTTAGAGGTCTGTCTCTCTCTCTCACACACATGCAGACGAATGAAGAAAGGAAAAAGAGAGAGATAGAAAGAGAAGGAGAGAAGGAAGGAACAAACAAACGAATGAACTGAAACAAATACTTCCTGGAGGGAAAGACATTATGGTAAAAACCACATTCTCACGAAATATGTTCTATTCTGTGCATGATACAGCTGAGGATAAGATGCTGTACAAGGAGAAAGGAGAGGTACTCTTACTCTTTTAAGACTGAATTTTGCATGTTGGCAAAAATGGTAAAGTAGGAGGAATGAGGAAGCAGAGAGAGGCTAGATAAGATCACATCTGACTTACATGTCATACCTCGGAGTCTGTCTTCAGTGTATGTTGAAATAGTATCAGTTGCTTTTACATGATCTCATTCGCATTTTGGAAATCAAAAATTTCAGGTACTTACAAGATTAATAACTTCAATAATTTAGAATCATCTCAAATGTTTAACAAGATAAAAATCTATCATCTATAGAAATTTAGAAATTAAAGGTTAAAGACATGAAGCTGCCTATGGTTTCTCCTGCGTGACTGACAGAGATCAGGAGAAAAAGAGTTTAGCCAAACATCTGAATTTACACACCTGTAACAAGATGCTCCATAGGGACATTCAGGTCGGTCATCAGTGTCTTCTTGATTCATGACTGGCGAACCTCCGTAATCACTATCGCCAGGATGGCTGAAGTGTTGAAAATGGACAGGATTCTTCCTATGAGGGTGACAAATACACTGTCAGAAAAATAAGTTAATAGGGTATCTGGATGTTTAAGGAATACAACAGGAAACCAAGCACACCCATCTGATTATTCCAGAACATTGGCCACTGTCCCATATATCATTAAAAAAAGTTGATGATGTTTTATCAACACAGGCCTCTTGTGGTTAACAAAATAAATTTCTAGTGTCACATAGTGGCTCCCAAATATCAATAATTAATTTGCAAATGTTGATTTACATAGAATACATGTGCACATGATAAAAATATAATATAAATATCAAAAGCATGCATAACTTTTAAAGACTTCATGTGAATACATTACCCCTTGCTAAGATTAAAAAAAAAAAAAAAAACAAAAAAAAAACAGAACATTACCAACATTCTAGAAAGTCCTTAAATGTCCCCTTCCAATCATTAAACCTATTTTACTATCCAAAGGTAACTTAGTCAATTTTCACTCCCATTAGCAGGTTATTAGAGTTCCAGTTTTTCAACAACCTCACCAACATTTGGTGTCATCAGTTTTTTGTTTGTTGTTTATGTAGCATTTATAGGAAAGTTTAGCAAGCTCAGGACAGTATGCCAAATCTGGCCCACTGCATTTTTTTTTTTCTTTTGTGGTTTAAAAAAATAACATAAAGAGGACAAGCAGGTGAAGTAGTGATGAAGGCACTGGATCCCCCCGTGGCTGACCACAGTTCAAGTCCTGGACTGGGCTCTTGAGAATCATGCCGTGTGCACGTGTATCTGTCCAGAATCCCAAGAGGAGAATGGAAGAGAAGGGACTGCAGCATGGCCATCCCCACAGGGACAGGATTTCTCACTTTCCCTTTCTCTGTCTCCCTCCTATGGAAGAAAAAAAAAGTCTACTATCTTTTTTTTTTTTTTTTAAAGAGAAGTTTTTGCTATAAGGCATACATGCTTGCTGGAGAGACAGGGACAGAAAGCAAGAAATCACCTCGCTCCCCGCAGGGGGGATGGCCATGTCACAGTCCCTTCTCCTCCATTCTTCTCTTTGGATTTTGGGCACACACGCGCATGCACCTGGTGTGAGTTTTAAGCCATTGGGTTCAGGACTCGAACCACCGTTAACTATGTGGAAGTCCAGCAGCTTAATCATTACACCATCTACTGGTCCCAAGATTTACCATCTTAATCATTTCCAAGAGTACGGTTCAGTAGTGTTAACCATAGTCACATGCTATATAACCAACCCCCAGAATTTTTTCACCTTGTAAAATTAAAATTCTATATCCACGAAACAATTACTCTTCATTTACCCCTTCTCCCAGTTGCTGGTAATTGTCATTCTAATTTCTGTTTCTATGAATTTGATTATTCTTTACCCCATATAAGGAAAATCATACAGTATTTGTCTTTTTTGACTATTTCTTTGACTTAGCATAATGCTGTCAAGGTTCACTGATGCTGGAGCATGTGTCAGAATTTCTTTCCATTTTAAGGCTGAATAATTCCAGTCCTTAGCAAATTTTGCTTATCCACTCATCCATGACAGACATCTGGGTTGGTTTGTACTCTCGGCTATTATGAATAGTGTTGTTATAAATGGGTGTGCAGGTAAACCTTTGAGAATCATTTTGCATATAAACTCAGAAGAGAAATTGTAAATTAAATGCATATGATCATTTCAGTTTTCTGAGGAACACCCATACTGTTTTCCACAGTGGCTGCACCATTTTACATTCTATGAACAGTATACGAGGGCTCTTATTTCTCCACTTTCTCACAAACACTTATTATTTTCTGTTTCGCTTTAATAGTACCCCTAACAGGTATGAGGTAATATCTTACTGTGATTTCTCTCCTATTAGTCATGGTGACCTTCACAAGCATTTTCAAATGCGTTTTGGTCATTTGTGTATTTTCTTTAGAGAAAAGTCTGTTCAACTCCTTTCTACGTTTTTGAATTATGTTGTTTTCTAATTGCTGGAATCACAGGTGTTCTTTATATAGACCAAATAGTAACACTTTATCAGATATGATTTGCAAATATTTCTTCCTATCCCATAGGTTGCCTTTTTCTGTTTATCTTACCAATTGGTACACAGAAGTATCTAATTTTTAAGCATTTCAATTTGTCTATTTTCACTTTTGTTGCCTGAACTTTGATATTATATCCAAGGAAATTTTGTAAAATCCAATATCATAAACCTTTTCCCCTATGTTTTCTTCTGAGGGTTTTATAGTTTCAGTCCTATGTTTACGTCTTTGGTCCATTTTAAGTTAACTTTCAGCATACGGTAAGCATCATGCTATTGCTTAGATGTGGTTTGTCCCCCCAAAGATTCACGTGCTAGAAGCTTATTCCCAATAAATGTCACTGGGAGGTGGTGAGACCTTTAATATGTGAGTTCTATTAAGTGAGGTGTTGTTTGGCTCATGTAAGCATCACTCTCATGAATAAATTCATGCTGCCTCGAAGAGGGAATGAGTTCCCCCAAGCGTGGGCTATTATAAAAGAACCACCCCAAAAATTTCTCTGTTTTTCCACATGCACACTAACCTTCCAGCTTGTGTCCACCATGTTGTGACATAGGACCAGATGCCAGCTAGATGCTGGCCCATGTTCTAGAACTTTCCAGCCACTATGAGCCAAATAAACCTCTGTTCTTTATTAATCACCCAGTCTCAGGTATTTGTATTTAGCAACATAGTCTTTCATCTTTTCTCACACATGTATTTAAGGCTATCACTTTTCCTCTAACTCTGCTTTAGTTACAGTACACAAGTTTTGGTATTTCACATTTGTAGTATAAATTAGTTAACATATTTGATAATGTCATTGAGGTTTCTTTTCATTCATAGGTTATATTTAGAAGCAAACTGTTTAATTTCACAACAGTTAGGGATGTTTTTCATTCTACTTTGTTAATTTTTAGCTTAATTTCACTGTGCTCAGAAATACTCTCATTTTTGTATGATTTCAATCCTTATAAACTATGTTGAGATTTTAATTTTAATGGCTCACAGTAAGGTTTATCTGGGAAAGTTGCCTTAGTCATTTTTTCCCACTATAGTATAATACTTGACTGGGTAATTTATAAAGCCAAGAAGTTCATTTGAATCCAGTTGTGCATGCTGTAGTCCCAGCTACTCAGGAGGCTAAGGCAGAAGGATCTAGAGTTCAATGCCAGCCTGTGTAGTACAGTGAGAGCCTGACTCTTGAAGGAAAAGTAAACCTTTATTTGGTTCACAATTCTGGAGTCTGTGAAATTCAAGACTAAGGCCACAGCATCTGACAAAGGTCATCTCATAACAGAAGGGGAAATAAGCATGCAAGATAGAGACAGGATCAAGGTGAAATCATCTTTTGGAGTTCACTCCCAAGATAACCAATCCAGTCCGTGATTAATAGCATTTACCATTTATGAAGATTGAGGATACAAGTTTCTAATACATGAACTGACTCATTGGGGAGAACACTCCAGTCACAGCAGAACTCTTTCAAAGATACTTTTTAAAAATGTACTGGTCAGTTGTTCAGTATAGTATACTACACTAAATACTTGAATTAAGTCAAATTTGTGCATTGTTTTGTCCACACTTTCCACAACCTTACTAATTTTTAAATTTAGCCTATGACTTACAGTAAGAATATATTAAAATCTCCTGACACTATTTTAGATTTATTCACCTTTTAATTCTTGCTTTGTATGTTTTCATGTTGTACTATTAGGTGCATACAAATTTAGAATTTGCATATCATGATTATCTTATCATAATGAATGGCCCCTCTTTATCATTAGTAATGTTTCTAGTCTTAAACTTTGCCTGATATTAGCAGGCATATATCAAGCTCTTTTTTGATTATAGGTTTTTTAAGAGTTTATCTTTCATTTGTAAAATTTCAATTTTTATATGTCCTTATATTTAGGTGAGTCTTATAAGCATATTATAGATTTTTTTTAAATTCCTTTTCACACAGTGTGATAATATCTATTAATTGGAGGTACCTGATCTCTTTAAAGACAGTGCAACTATTGCTGCTCCTGGGTTTAACTCTACTATCTTACTATATTGTTTTCTTCCATTTATCCAACATGTTCTGTTTTTCCTTTTTTGTCTTTCTTGCCTTATTTTGAGTTGATTATAGTTTTTAAATTATTACATTTCTCCACTTCCATTAGTTTGCTAATTATACAATTACTCTTTTGCTTATTTCTGGGGGTTAGAAAATGTATCTTTATTAAAATCTGATACAAATTAGTGCTCTTGCAATTTCCCAGATATTGCAAAGCTTTAAACATTTTAATCACCGACCACTTTTGTGCTACTTTCATATATTTTAATTTCACATGCATTTTATATACTATAAAATTATAACCACTTTATGTAGTTAGTATTTATTTATATTTATACTCATATTTTCCCTCCTGAAAGTCTATGTTTCTAAACAGGGCCCCTCATGCTTGGCAAAGAATGAACTCCATTTTCATTGTCCAAGCCTCATGAGACTGCTGAAAACTCTTCATGGCCTCTTAGCCCTCAGTTTGAAACAGTAAAAATTCAGCCAATGCCACAAGGGAAAAAAGAAGTCTCAAACTCCTCCCTACTGCTGATGTTTTCAAAAGTGTATGTTAAGCTTTCACAGTGGTTCTCAGTGGGAAGTTTGATCTTGGACAAGTTTCTTCACCAGAGGTAAAAACTTGATCTTCCATACTACTGATTTTAAATAATTTATATGACTTTTTATAAATAAAAGCTACAAATTATAATTAAGGCATAAATTTCCTATGTGTTAATAAGAAACAATTCAACATATGCAGATTTTTAAAAACAGTTTACTAAGAGGCCAGCAGGTGGTATAGTGGTTAAGGCACTGAACGTCTACGTGGTTAACTATGGTTTGAGTCCTGGACCTGGTGGCTTGCTTTCTCATTTTCCCGTCCTCTCTCTCTCTCTCTCTCTCTCTCTCTTTCTCTCACTCTTTCTCTCCGTCTCTCTCTGGTGAGTGTGTATGCCCTGTAGCAAAGTAAAAAGAAATAATAATAATAAATAATATTAAATAATTATTTGGGGGGTAAAAATGTTTACTAATGGAACATGTGCTATTAAGCAAAAAAATTACATGACCCCCAAAGAGAAAAATCTTCAAAAAGTTTTTGTTCCTATAAACAAAGTTAAATGTTATTTTGTTGTTATTGTTTTTCACAAAGGATTGAAATAAGATGTAATTGCTTTAGAAATGTTGACTTTGAAGTACATGTGGATATAAGTGGTGAGTATTTAAATTTAAATTCAATGCAGAGGTCTCTGTTAGAGATACAGATGCTGTCAACAGCACGATATCAAGAAATTGAATAGAGTACTTCCAAGGAATAATATTTTACTGAGATAGAACATATAAATCATTATAAATCCCATATTTGATATTAAATATTATATCTAGGGAACCAGCAGTTAGCGTAATGGCTATGTCGCTGGATTCCCATGTAGTCGACCACGGTTCGTGTCCCGGACCCGGTGGCTTAAAAACTCACGCCGGGCGCGTGTGCGTGCGTGCCCAAGATCCTGAGAGTGCCCAAGATCCCAAGAGGAGAATGGAGGAGAAGGGATTGCGGCGTGACCATCCCCCCTGGGGGGTGATTTCTCGCTCTCTGTCTGTCTGGCGAGCACACGCGCCCTACAGTGAAAATCTCTCCAAAAAAAAAAATATATATATATTATATCTAATATCAAATTTTAAAATAGTATGAGGCTAAAAAAGGGATACAGAATAAGGGATAAGCAATTTAGGGGAGAATAGGCATATCTGAAACAAACTTCAACAGAAATTAGATGTGAGCATGATTTTAAGGCAGGGCAGGAGAAGACAAAGAGAACAGAAATCCCAAAGGGAATCAAACAGCAGTTGACCCAAAAAATTATAGCTCAGGGCCTTCTGGCCAGGCTAAGAAATCTGGACTTTAGTTGCTGAAAGATTCTGTACAAGAGAGTAATGTCAGTATTTTTTTCTCTCTCTTTTCTTCTTTCTCATTTCTGTTTTTATTTTCTTAGCCAATTCAATTAGGCAATGATGAGGAATGTAAACTTGGGGAAAAATGTGGGGATTCAGGAGATTAATCACTTGTCCCAGAGAAAGACAATGGTATAAACTATTGCATTAGCAATAGCATTGATGCTGGAGAAAAACTAAATCCTCGCAAGGTACATAAAAAACAAGAACTCAGCACATTATTTTCTCCCCTTTGTTACAAACATTTTCTTTTCAAGATTTCAGTGCTAGACATTTCTCAGGTATTAATTATGTATTCCAAAATTAGTAAAAATTAATTATTTATAAGCTAGGACTGATGAAAATGATCATATATCATGATCAAATATAAATAAATTCATTATGATCTTGATAAAGTATTCAATCACCTTTAACAAAGACAATAACAGTGCTGAACACTGTAATGGACTGAATTCTGTCCCCTCAACATTCATGTTGAAGCCTTACTCCACAATGTGACTGGATTTGAAGATAGGACCTTAAAGAGATGCTTGAGGTTAAATTAGGTCTTTAAGAGTGGGGCCCTAATACAATATGACTAGTGTCCTTATAGGATAAGGAAGAGACACCAAGGAGGTACACACAAAGAAAAGGCTCTGTGAGGACACAGCAAGAAAGTAGCCATTTGCTAACCAAAGAGTGAGGTCTCAGGAGAAGCCAAATTTACCAAGACCTTGATCTTGAACTTCCAACCTCCAAAACTGAAAGAAAATTAATTTCTGTTGGTTAAACCATCCAGTCTGTGGTATTTCACATGGCAGCCTTAGCAAACTAATACGAATTGCAAACAGGACTTTTCAGAATCCAAAATAATAGGAGGTTTATACACTTCGACTCATATTTATATTATATTCTAGATGTGGCACTAAAGCCACTACAAACAGTTAAAATTATAAATAAATGTAAAAATTAGAACTGTTAAAATTGAAAAATATGATTATTCAAGTTCTAAAATGGCAATGCATCTTAAAAGAAATAATATGTGCTAAAGTTTGAATATATCCTCTGAGAATTCATGTGCTGAGTCACTGAATGGGATTAAGAAGGTTAAAAACTTGATCCAGGGACCAGCAGGTGGTGTGGTGGTTAAGGGCGCTGGACTCCTGCATGGCCAAATGAGGTTCGAGTCCAGGACCTGGAGGCTTGCTTCCTCACTTTCCCTGTCTCTCTTGCTCTCTCTCTCTCTCTCTCTCTCTCTCCTTCTCTCTCATTCTGTCCCTCTCTGGTCAAATTAAAAAAAAAATTATCTAATTATTGTGATGAAGAGAGACAATTAGTGATTGGGAACAAATTAGTGATAGGGTGGTTAGGGCACGGCCCACATGATCAAGTCCTGGCAGGTTCATTAAGAGAGGAAATGAGGCAGGCAGAGAGCCACAGGGAACACACACCACACTCTCCTGCCCTCTGCCATGTTGTGACACAGACAGAAGAACCACACCAAAGAGGGTGCTGGATCCTGGACCTCTGCATTATAAGCTGAATAAACTTCTATTTTTAGAAATTGTCTAGTTTCAGATATTTCCCGTTATTAGTAATGGATCAAACTAGAATGATGTGAATGTGAAATTAACAGATTATGTGCTGTAATACACTGTTACATAGAAGACAATGAACTCTACTGGAATGCATTGGTAAAACAGTTGCTTTAACAAGCTGGAATGGCAAAGAAGTACTTCTAAAACAGGGCTGCATAATCATAAGCATGGTACTACAGTATAAAATCACAGATAAAACCAAGGATTGTAATTTGAATTCAGAAAATAGGAAATCAGGAAATACAGTACAATGTATTCAAACGAAATATGTATAGCAGCAACCAATCAATCCAGGAACTATATACTCATGTTTTCTTTGTTTTAAAGTTTTTGCTGTAAGAGCACATGTGCTCACCAAAGGGAGACAGAGAGAGACAGAGAGAAAGAGAGAGAAAGTAAGACATGAATCCCCCAAGGTGGATGGCCATACTGTAGTCCCTTGTCCATTCTCTTCTTGGGATTTTGGGGCATGCATGCACACATTCCCAGCATGTTTCTCAAGCTGCTAAGTCCAGGGCTTGAACCACAGAGTCAGATATGTGGGATCCAGCCTCCTTAACCACCAAGCCACCTGCTGGCTCCATACTCAACTGTTTTAAAAGATATCATAGTGATTCAAAGCACCTTTAGAAAAATATTAAGGGAAATGCACAAGTATAAGATACCTAAACACAACCTAAAATTTTCTTAACAGTTACACTGTATACAACAACTATTTATGAAGTCATCTTTCTTAATACGTAATAAAATATTACATAAGCAGGTATTTAGATCTGAGTAATTTAATTTTCAAGTCTGGGTTCTCCAGAAATCAGACACATGCATGAATCAGCATGTCTACATATAAAACATTCAATTTCCCACTGTATCTTAAAAGCCTCTTACAGAATTTGTTACGATGCACACTGAGAAAGTGCAAACCAGTAGAAACATGATAGTTTGTAATGTTCAGTCCCATGGATTTTCTTAGGCTTTAACCTACCATGGTATATATCTATCAATATATAGGTCGGGTCATCAGAAAAGTACATCATGACTTTCCCACAACCCAACACATGCCACTGAAATAGTGGAATTACATGCTACCTATAATTTTATTTTACCTATAGCAATTTGCTCCATACATGCAGGATGTCCTCTTGACCTTGTTGTCTTCAGGACCTTCTGGAACTGAATCAGTGGCCTTCGCATGCAAAGTCTCAAGATTGGAGGAATCAGAGCTAGACTCAGGATGAGATCCTTGAGACTCATCATTGGATGACTTGCCTTGGGCACTTGAAAAACTCTGAGAACCACTCATTGCCTCTTCTTTATCAGGTGCTCCTTTAGTGATGTTATTATGCTCAGAAACTTCACCAACTTTCTTTATTGAAATTTTGCTTCTTTTTGTTTTAGTCTTCGTATTCCCTTCTGGGTTACTTAATGTGTTTGGAGGTAATGACTGTGGCATTTCCTAAAAAGTAAATCAGATATAAACAAATCAGCTTTTAAAATATATAAATTTAAGCATAAAAGCATAAAATGATAAGATCCATGCAGTATGTATATTTTTAAAACTTCAAGATTTGTATTTTAAAGTTACTAAAAATACCACATAGGCCAGCAGGTAGTATGGTGGTTAAGGAGGCTGGATCCCACATGGCTGACTGTATAGTTTGAGTTATAGATTCTTGAAAAATATGCTGGGAGCAAGTGCATATCTGCCAAAATCCCAGAAAGAGAACTGAAGGAGGAGGGACAGTAGTGTGCCCCATGGCAGATGTTTTCTCATTTTCCCTCTCTCTCACTCTGTCTATGGTGAGTGCACACACCTGCTAACAAATTGAAAAACAAAAACAAAAAAATGCTATTTTCTATCTCTAGCTTAATAACTTTAGTTCGTAGTTATTAGAAAATAAATTTATAGTTATACTAAGTCTTCACAATTATGTCAAGCATTCAGTAAAAAAGTCAGAAAAAATATAAATCAAACATTAGAGAAAACATTTACTTTTAATATAATCTCTCCCCAAAAACAACTCTTGAATGTCATCATTACTCGACAATGTATCATGCTGTTGACATGCACTGTCCTTTTAATTTCTTATAAGTTACCGCAATACTTTATTTCTACTCTCTAAATACAATTGCGATTTTTCTACAACTGAATCATAAAACTATTCTGTCCTCAGAAAAAATTGCATGAAGTGATGTTATGACCAATTTAGAAAAAAAAATAAAGATTCCTTTGAAATGTTCTGAATACAAGTTTCAGTATAAATAAAGATATTTTGAACCAAGTGGTTACTCTCGTTAGCACTGCAGAATCCTTTAAATTTATTCTTAACAACAGCTTAAAGAGTAAGCCTAGTCTTATCCTGTTAAAAATGACCTCTTACTTACACTTTCTGTGGAGTAGAGACCTTGCTGAGATTAAACCCCTGTCCTCCAATAAGCATTTCTAGGATGTGATAACAACATACCAGATTCGCATGAACATTCACCTCCATTTATACCCTCAAGACTCATGGATGCTGGCTGCCATCTGGAAAAAGCTGCTTTTGATCTTACTTTCAATATCTAATACTTTGAATTTCTTAAGAATTGAATTACTTTGAATTTCTTTTGGACTAATTACTTCAGTGTTTTGATATTTTTTCTTTTTTTTAAAACACACAGTATTTAACATCACAATGCTATCCATACTGACTACAGACTTTGCAAGAAGAATCTACATCTTACAGCTCTCATGTAGCAGCAGATAACCTACGGAGAGAACAGTCATTTGGCTCTCTCCTATAGCTGAGCCTTGGTGGTGGCATTCATGCCACATTCCTCTAAAAACATACTTTATTTGCTTGTGTAAATCCAAATGAAAAAGCGTTAAAATCATATAAGCCTAAATCCTAATAAGGCAGTGGAACTGAAGGATGAAGCGAATCAAGGTCTTCACTCTTTACTCCACATACTTACGAATATTCCATATTTTTATAATAAGTATATATCATTTTACCATTTAAAAGTGAAAAACAAATCAAAGAAAATGTAAGAAATGAAATGTATAATATTGTATTTCAACTCCTCCCTCTACTTCCATAAAATATAAAGATTTGATTTATTTAAAAATTCTTTAAATCCTCACGAAGAGTACATTTAACATGTTAATTTAAAAGAGAGATGTTTAAGTCACAGATATCAATACTATGGATCAAGGGTTCTCAAATACACTTTAAGAGGTACAAAAGCTGGAATTCATAATGTTGTTTATGGAACTCCATGCAATATTGATATACAGTAGACCCTTGGCATTCAAGAATTTAACATTCATGGTTTTAATTATTTATAAATGATCCCAAAAATCCATTACATTCAGTAATTTGTAAGTTTGCTGAGACATAAATTTGTTCTGTGCCAATTACAAAGTTCAGAAGCTACAAGTCACCGAACTGGCAAGGGAAGAAATAGGAAAGATGGAGGTGCTCTGCATTTGGAAGAAGAATAAAGAGAGGGCGCTCTTATTCCCTAGGTAGCCCACACTGCTTATTTCTTAGATTAGATAAAATGTAAAGGATTAAATGTGAAAGGCTAGAGAGCCTTGATAGAGAGGTCAAATCTGACACAATGGTAAATACATGTTAGAGACCTCAGATCCCACACAGTGGTAAATACATGTTAGAGACCTCGGGGACAGAGGAACAGACTAGAAGGTGACCTTGATATTGGCAGGGGCTGAAGTATACTATTGGGACTACTGAAATAGTCATTAACTTGCCCAAGAAGTCCTCCTTATCCCCTCAGCTGCCAATGGAAATAACTAAGCTCTGTAGAAATAATAATTAATGCAGTTAATTCTAAGCATGAGATTGAGTGATCTGGTCCAAAGAAAGACCAAAGTGTTTCTCGGGATGCTCATATACAGTAGTTCTTTTTTATTTGGTTGTTTGGTTGGTTGTTTTAATGAGAGAGATTTTTGCTATAGGGCACATGCACTTGCTGGAGAGACAGAGACCGAGAGAGACAGGAAGTGTGAAATCACCCTTTGGGAGGATGGCCACCCCACAATCCCTTCTCTTACATTCTCTTCTCAGGATTTTGGGCATGTACATACATGTGCCTGGCATGACTTTCAAGGCACCAGGTCCAGGACTCGAACTGCAGTCAGCCATGTGGGAGTCCGGCCCCTTAGTCACTACGTCACCTGCTGACCCCCTTTTATTTGGTTTTTAAGAGAGAGAGCTGTCAATCAGTATAAGGAATCTAAGGAGCCTTTTACATTGGCCTGGCCCAAAAAAGTGGAACCTCAGGAAGAAGGGGTAGGTTACAGGTGACTGAAATTGTTAGGTCAGTGTTTGGAAAGGAAAACACAAGTCTCTGTTCCAGAAAATCAGCAAAAGAATGTCTGTGTTTTATTTTAACAGAGATAGAAGGCTTACTATGCATCACAAAGGTACTGTGCCCAGGCAGGATGTAGGGAATATCCAATTATCCCAGACCAACAAATGTGGTCTTAGTCTGTAGGCATGACTGTCCCCAGGTCTTAGAAAAGAATTCTGGAATAGGAAAAAAACTTTTGTCCTCACAACAATTAGAGCTGCTTTTGCTTTCACTATTTTGTTTATTAATGAGAGAGAAGAAGGTGGGTAAGGGAATCTAAAAGAAAGGGGAAGATGAGGAAGAGAGAGAGAGGTATTTTTGATAATGTCTCATGGTGTTTTGCAATCTTTCTGTCCTAGGCTCCCTGGTAGCTAGGATCATAGGCTTGCCCTACCACACCCAGCCTGTTTAGGCTGGGCTTGGAATCAACCCCCCGGGGCCTATCATGTGGCCTCAGGACCATGCAGCAGTACCCTCCCACTGCAGCTGAGTCTCAAATTTTAATGTACTGCAAAGGACAGAATTTAACTTTACCTAATACAAATCTGATGAGGCAATTTGTAGCTATTGTTTCCAAGGTGCCTTTGGGAGGAATGTCAGGGCTAAGCTACCTTGTAAATTCTGCATTAATTCCACTAGCACTCATATGCTAAGGACTAAACAATCCTAACCTCCAGCTCCAACTTCACTCTTGAGCTTCAAACACATATATTCAAGCACTAACTAGAAATTTCTACTTCAATATTTGTTTTAGTCTACTTGTGTTGCTATAACAGAATACCTGAAACTGAGCAATTTATAAAGAAAAGAGATTTGGCTTAAAATTCTGTTGACTGGAAAATCCAAAAGCCTGGTGCTGGCATTTGCCCAGTTCTGCTGAGGACCAGATACTGCTTCGTCTCACGGTAGAAAAGTGGAAAGGACAGCAGTTACATGCAAAGGGAAAAGGATGCAAGCAGGCCGGGCTTGCTTTGTAACAACTTGGTATCAAAGCTGCTAGTTAGTGAGCATGCGCTCCCCCACCCCACAACAAGGTATTAATCTGTTCATAAGGGATCCAGCCCCTCATCCCAAAGCACCTCCCAATGGGCCTCGCCTTCCAACCCTGCTGCACTAGGTGTCCAGTTCCACAATACGTTTCAGTGGGGACACTCAAACGATAGTGATAGCTTCTCTGTACCTCAAATGCAAAATGTCAAAACTGAAATCCTGCCTGTATACTCTAAATGTTGATTTCTGCCAACACGTTCATCCTAGCCAGAAAATTTGGAAGTCTGTATTTCACTCCTTTCATTCACTCCTCCCGATCAAGTTCTGCAGTTCTATTTCTCAAAAGTTTTTCTGATCCAATGCATGCTCGCCATCCTTAAAGTCACCACCCTACCTCAGATTCTCTTTATCTACTGACTGTATTAATGCCATAATCTCCTTTCTAATCTCTACTCTTAGCTTGTTCTCTTCCAATCTCTCCTCTACAGAGTTGCCAGGATTAGCCATGTGGCTCAAACATTTTGAGGTCTTCTCTGTATGAACTGGCCCCCACTTTCGGCTTCACCCTAACACTACTTTGCACCACCAACTGCAAGAACAATAGATCCCAGCGCATGATGTGTATCTCCTTTGCTCTCACACCTGCTGTTCCATCAACGTGGGACCCGGTAACTTTCTCTGACCAGGAGAATGTAATAGAAATGACACTGTGCCGGTCCTAGTCCTAGGCCTTAAAAAACCTCACAGCTTCTACTTTTTACTCTTGGGATTCAGCTGTCAGGTAAAGATCTGAGTCTAGACTATTTCATGGTAAGTGGAGGAAGCAGGCCCAGCCGCCTCCAGCCATTCTATCAGCTCTTGCTGAGGCACCATTCATGTGAGTGAAGCCAGGGAGCTCCAGCCTCAGCTAAGCTCCTAACTGAAACAGTTATCTTAAGCCATTTCTCTGCAGAGAGGAAGCATGCCTGAAGTTTCTTACCTGAAGCCATTTTCTCTCTTTTTTAAAATGCCCCCAATAAATAGGCCTCATTTTCATAAGTGTCCAGTGTGCAATGCATTTAAACCATTTTAGCAAGTTAGCAAAAACTGAAAGAGGGAAGAGAGCTATAAATGCTACAAATTAGTCCAGATATGAACTTGCGCAGGCTTTTAAGAACTACCCCAATCGAAGCCAACAGGTGGCATGGTGGTTAAGGCGCTGATTCCCACGTGGCCAACAGTGATTAGAGTCCGAGACCCAGTGAAAAGTCACAATAAATAAAGAGATAAATAAATTGGAGCTGGTAGGTGGCACAGGTTAAAACACTGGGCTCCCACATGGCCGACCGCAATTTGAGTCCCAGACCTTGTGACTTGCTTTCTCACTTTCTCGCTCTCTCTCTTTCTGATCAAATTGAGAAGTAATAATAATAAATTAAATATTTCTTTCTTAAAAAGAGACATAAGTAAGTAAATGTTAAGAAAAAAAAAAACCTACTTCATCATTTGTTCTCTTTATACTTGACAAGAAAAAGATGGTTTTCACCTGTAGTCTAAGAACGACCAATGGACTAAAAGAAGCCAGTTTCAGAGGTACCAAATTATGACCGGAGCAAGTGGTCTCCACTTTTTTTTTTTTCCAAATCTGAAAATTTATAAATTTAACAACATTGCTTTGCACATTGGCAATACTATATTAAAGATTAGTTTCAATAAGAAAAGAGAGAGAGAGAGAGAGAGAGAGAGAGAAAGAAAGAAAGAAAGAAAGAAAGAAAGAAAGAAAGGAAGGAAGAAAAAACTAGGATAGCTTTTAATCTTCATAAACTCAGTAATAAAAAGCAGGTTTGATTCCTCCTTGCTGCATACAGATCATTAATTCCTATACAGAATATCTGACAAATAAAGGAAATGATCAAATAATAAATTTTTTGAAATCACCTTGGAGGAAATGATAGACTCTTCCTGATCAGAATTTTTGTACTTTTTTCCTGTGTCTTGTTTTGCCAATGTACTTTTTGAACTTCCTGATAAAACTGATCTCTTTCTTCCTTGCTGTGATATGTTTTCTGAGGTTTTATCTTTCCAGAGTCCTTTTTTTCCACTTCCCTGAATTACATTACCTTAAACATACACAAACAAAAATATAAAGAAAAAAAGAAAATTATTTTGTTTCTTCAAATGTAAATAATACATATTAAAAGATAAAAGAGCAAGCAAAATTAAAGTTCCATTTTTAGTAACACCAACTTGAAAACCCTTATATGTACATTTCAAGAATTTTTAAGCAGCATGATAGCCAAGAGCATCAGTCTTTGAGGCTGCTGGGCTAAGATGCCAACGCAGATTCCACTCATTAACTGTGTTACCTCCCCTCTCTGAACTATGGTTTTGTTATCTGGAAAATGGGAAATATAGTAACACATGGAGTTATTAAGAGAAGGAAGGAGGAAAAATATGTAAATTTTCTAACAGAGTACCTTATACACATTAGCTATAAATTTATTTTTTTAATGTAGCATTGAACTTCTCTAACAAAAACCTGACACATAGATATTTAATGAACTGTACTTACTGACTACCAAACATTCACAGTGAGTTCAACTTACATAAACTTTTTTAAAATTTATTCATTTTACATTCATTCACTGTGTATCACTGCAGCATAAAAAATGAGTTTTCCCATCCAGAATACACTGCATATTGGCTCAATCAAAGATATTACCATACATACTATCTTCAACAAATAATTTTCCATTTCTTGTTTCTTATATATTTTATCCCCCCCCCTTGATTCCCTCCCTTTCACCCTCCACCACTTCCCACCAAGTATAGATAAGAACCTAAAATAATCCAAAAGGGACAGTCTACAAACTTTGTTGGTGAAAAAAAATAAGTCTTAATAACAATGGACATTGTATCTCATACTGTATTTAACCAAAGTTCAATACAGTTGGCAATTCTAGATCAGTATCATACTCTATTAACAAATTCATGTTTGAATTTTCAGGTAACATTGTCTGCATAGAAAATCCAAAAGTATCTACAGGAAAAGCTACCAGGGGGCTAACGATGCTGAACTTCCACATGGCCGACCATGGTTTGAGTCGTGGGCCCAGTGGCGTGAAAATCACATCAGGTGTACATGCATGTGCGCCTCAAATCCCAAGAGGAGAATGGAGGAAAAGGGAATGTGGTGTGGCCATCACCCTGCCCAGGGGCTGATTTCTCATTTTCTCTCTCTATGTCTCTCTCCAGAGAGTATATATGCCCTATGGGAAAAACCTTAAAAAAAAAAAAAAGAAAACAAAGCTACCAGAATACACACAGATTTAACAATTTAACAAAGGCATAGTAGACAACATAAATATACCAAAAAAAAAAAGGTATGTCTATATGCTGGTAACAAACAATAAAAAAAACTGAGATTTAAAAAATAATTCCATTTACAAATAGTACCAAAACATGAAATATTTAGGAATAAAGTTAGCAAAAGACATGTAGAATTTGTCAACTGAAAACTACAACACTGAAGAGAAAAATTAAAGACCTAAATAAAAACAGAATTACACACTTAAAAAGAATATTTCAGCCCAGTCAGTGGCATGGCAGTCAGGACAGCAGGATCCCACATGGCCAACTGTGCAGTTGGAGCCTGGGACCTGGAGGCTTGAAAAACACACTGGGCATGTGTGCACACATGCCCCAAATCCTACAAGGATGGAAGAACAGTGGAGAAAGGCCTGTAGTATGACCATCCCCTAGACTTTCTCTATCACCCTACCCCATTCTCTCCAGCAAACACATGCGCCCTCTGGCAACATTTTAAAAGTATACCTCAAAAATGAAGACTTTAAGAAATATGCAATAAGGCATCACTGCACACTATGGGAATAGCTAACATTTAAAAAACCTGCAATACCACATATTGGTGAAGATAAGTGGGAACTAGAACTCGTACATATTTCTAGGGCCTATATAAATGGTACAACTGCATTGGAAAAAAATTTGGCAGCATCTCAGAAAGTTAACAGTTCTGCTGTTTGATACTCATTCAAGAGACAGAGAAGCACAGGTCTACGATGTACTTGAGTAAGGGTGTTTAACATTTTTCACAATAGCAAAAACTAGAAACAATCCGAATATCCATCAACCAAGGTAGTGAATAAAATATATATTCAAACTACAGAATATTCATCAGCAATTAAAAGAAATAGTGTACATGTAAATCATAAAATTATCTCATATATTTTGCTGAGAAAAACAAGCACACAAGAGTATATACTGTAAAAATAATAAATGAGGGGTCAGCAGGTGGTGTAGTGGCTAAGGTACTGGACTTACACATGGCTGACAGTGGTTCGAGTCCCATATCAGGTGGCTTGAAAATAATGCTGGGATTATGTGCATGCATACCCCAAATCCCAGGAGGAGAATGGAGGAGAAGAGTGGCCATCCCCCATAGGGGGTGATTTCTCATTTCTCTCTCACTATCTCTCTCTGATAAGCAAACAGATCCTATGACAAAAACCTTAGAAATAAATAAATAAATAAATAAATAACTGACTTTAAAAAATAAACAAGAATGGCAGAATATTGTTAAATTGTTGAAGCTGTGAAATGAGTACATTCATTACATGTATTAATAATATCTGTATATGTTTATCATATGTAATATTCCTATTTGTTTTTGAGATTTCTCACATGTATAATTAAAAAAACAATGTTTAAATTTTGGAAATTATCCTATTTAGTCAGTTTTTATAGTATAATATTTCCTATACTTGGTCTTGGAGAACCATCCTGACTAACTTCACAAATTCCCTTCACATTAAACTACCCTGAGTAAATTTCTGCTACTTTCCAAAAAAGAAAATGTTTCCTGCAGGCGGCAGATAGTCTGACAGTTAAGGAGCTGGACTCTCACATGGCTGACCGTGGTTCGGCCTGGTGGCTTGCTTTCTCACTTTCCTGCTCTCTCTCTGTCTCTCTTTGGTCAAATTTTTAAAAAATAATAATAAGAAGAAATAAAATTAAATAAATAACTCTTAAAAACTAAAATGTGTCCTAAATAAGACAATGGCTAAACATCTTAAAATTCTTGAAGCAATGTGAATACCCAGCACACATCGTTCACCACTGTGACCTCTACTGCAACAGTGAACTACAACAGAACAGAAATCCATATTTGAATCCCCAGCATGCATGGCACTTTTGGGTTGGCCTTTTATCTTAGATATGACACTGACAGACTAATTTGAAAAATCTATATTGTCCTAAGTCTAACACATAAAATAATAGTGCTTTTAAATGGAAAAAAAAGTAATTAGCAAGATGGTAATTTTTGATAAATGGCATAAAATAACTCATGTTTTAAATTAGACTTCATGTATACATATAAAAAATTTTAGGCTAAGCCACATATTTATACAACCACTACTCTTATCTCCATAGAGTTTATAGTTTTTGTTCAGAAAAACTTTCAAATTCTGCTTAATTTTTTCTTAAAAGTCAGCAATAGCAAAAGCAAAAACCTACCTCCACTAATGATAGATATGGAAAGGTCTTGATCACTTAAATTTTCTAACATCCATGCTGGAAGAATTCTTTTCCTCTGGGCAAGGTTTGGCTGTTGCTTACTACATTCACCTGGAAAAGACTAAAAAAGCATCTATGTTTCAACTACTAAAGACAATCATGCATCCTTAATGAATTGCAAAATTATTTACTTTGCAGAAAATAGTCATTGAAATATCAATCTGCAATTGCAGCTTGAGTTAATCAAATTTTTTAACCAAAGAAAATTATCTCTATCAGTAAAAGTATTAGACCAGGGTGATGGTCTCTAAAGCTTAACTTAAAAACAGCAAAAGCATGTCAATGCAGGCAAGATTGTCATGATAAGCTTTAAGTCTAATCTGAAAGCCTTTTTCAGTTGTCTAACTCGAAAGCCATTTCATAAATAAATGAGATCTTAGATTTCTTACCATGCTATCTGTGTTAGTCGTCTGGGTCTTGGTTATTTCTGTGCTTCTTTCCAGCTGCGTGGCACCAGTTGTCTCATCAGATAAATTAATTGCAGGAGATTTTGGTGTTTCATTCAACAGATTATCTTCACTTGGCATTTGACTGTTTCTATAAAATAAAACAGAAATTTGTTTTTAATCACTTATATTTAAAACACTTCTGCTGGGACCAGCAGTTAGCATAATGGCTATGTTGCTGAACTCCCATGTAGTCAACCGCGGTTCGAGTCCTGGACCTGGTGGCTTAAACTCACGCCAGGCATATGTGCTTGTGTGCCCAAGATCCCGAGAAGAGGATGGAGGAGAAGGGATTGCGGTGTGGCCATCCCCCCTGGGGGGTGATTTGTCGCTTTCTATCTCTGTCTTTCTGGAGAGCACACGCGCCCTATAGCACTATAGCAAAAACCTCTCAAAAAAAAAAAAAAAAACACTTCTGCTATCAACCATGCATTCTAAACAGGATTTTTCTGAGTACATTTGATTAGTGAGTCATACTCCTTTTCTCAGATATAGCGAAAACAAACAAACAAACAAAAAACCACATTACAGCATACTAAAATGAACTGTATAGACACAATATGTTCTTTATCTTCTGCTTATGATATTCCTGTGAAACACATCAATCTTTTCAAGTCATGGGCCTAGAAACACAGCTAATTTTAAAAAGTAGGGCAACCATCTTTCTTGAGACTTGAGAGCTATTTACTTATTTAATATTATTCCAGATTGTCCCTAAAAGTTAAAATCACCACCCGGCATCCAAGGAGAAAATATAAACTGCAAGCTCATCGGCTGAGCTAGTTAGGCTCTTAGAGAAAAAACAAATAAAACCCTGAGCTCAAGTTTACACAGAGCTGCTACCAGAGTTGTAGCTGGCACAGCCACTGTGAAATCTCAGAAACTTGTGAGAGACTGGAAATTAAGTGTTGGTGCAGGAGCATCCTCGTCACCTGTGAACACACCAGCAGAGCCAATTACATCCTGTTCTGCAAAGTGCAGAAAGAGCATCCGAAGTTGTTGAGTCGTTATTGATTAAGAATGCATAGAGATGATCCAACATATTCATCTTTCTGTTAACTTGAAAATATAGATGAAACACTACTCAAAATGAAGAGATGAACTACTTACAGGTGCAACAACATAGATGAGTCTCTCAAGGCATTTAGCTAAGAGAAAGAAGCCAGACACCAAGAGTATACTGTATGATTCCACTTTTATAACGTCCTAAGAAGGTAAAACTACAGGGACAGAAATCAGATCACTGGTTGCCAAGGGTTGCGGACAGAGTGAAGGGAATGACTAAAAAGAGTTGTGAAGAAACATTTTAGGGAAATGGAATTGTTCTATATCTTATTGTGAGGCACTTAACAAATACATATTTGTCAAAGTGCACTGAGTTATATGTTTAAAAGTAGTGAATTCCATTATATTTAAATTATTCCCCCATTAAATATGAATTTTAAAAAACTGAAGACATGGGATCAGTAGATGGTATAATGGTTTTGTCGCTGGACTCCTGTGTAGTTTACCATGGTTCAAGTCCTGGATTTAAAACTCATGCCAGGCACGTGTGTATGTGTCCAAATTTCCAAGAGGAGAATGAAGGAGAAGGGACTGCAGCATGGCTATCCTCCCTGGGGGCTGATCTCTTGCTTTCTGTCTGTCTCTGGCAGTGCATGAGCCCTGTAGCAAAAATCTCTTAAAAAAAAAAAAAAAAAAAGACATAGATTTTTAAAATGCTTTTACCTCAGAAAAATCTAATTATGGCTTGCTTTATTTAGTATTTCTTACAAAAGGAATAATCGCCTTCAAAGGCAGACTTAAATTTCAAAGGCAGGAATCTGCCAAAAAAGGACAACTAACTTAGACAAGGTTATTACTATTTAGCACGTTAACATAAGTAAAATGAAAACATAAAGAAATGCAAATTAGAGCCGGCAGGTGGCATGGTGGTTGTGGTACTGGACTCCCACATGGCCCACTGCAGTTTGAGTCCCGAACCTGGTAGTTTGCTTTCTCACTATCCCTCTCTTTTTCTCTCTGGTCAAATTAAAAAATAATAATAATGATAATAAATAAAATTAAATAATTCTTTAAAAAGAAAAAGAAATGGGGACCAGCAGATGGCATAATGGTTACATTGCTAGACTGCCACATAGTCAACCAGTTCACATCCTAGACCTGGCAACTTAAAATTTACGCCAGGCATGTGTGCATGTATGCCCAAGATCCCGAGAGGAGACTGGAGGAGAAGAGTTTGCAGTGGGGCCATTCCTTCTGAGGGGTGATTTCTCACTTTCTCTCTTTCTGTCTCTCCAGCAAGTGCATGCAACCTACAGCAAAAATATCTCTTAAAAAAAAATAAAAAGAAGGACCCGCAGATGGCATAATCGTTACATCGCTAGGTATGTGTGCATGTATGCCCAAGATCCCGAGAGGAGACTGGAGGAGAAGAGTTTGCAGTGGGGCCATTCCTTCTGAGGGGTGATTTCTCACTTTCTCTCTTTCTGTCTCTCCAGCAAGTGCATGCAACCTACAGCAAAAATATCTCTTAAAAAAAAATAAAAAGAAGGACCCGCAGATGGCATAATCGTTACATCGCTAGGTTCCCATGTAGTCAGTTTACCATGGTTCAAGTCACAGACCTGGCAACTTAAAACTCACTCCAGGGGTGTGTACATATGTGCCCAAGATCCTGAAAGAAGAATGAAAAGGGATTGCAATGTAGCCATCTCCCCAGGGAATGATTTCTCAATTTCTGTCTTTCAGTCTCTGTCTGTCTCTCTGGAGAGTGTATGTGTCCTATAGCAAAAATCTCTCTAAAAAAAAAAAAATACAAACTTTATTACTTTGTTTTGTCATTCAAATCTTTTAAATTCACAACAGGTTAGAAGAAGCAAAACAGCATGACATAAGGGTCCCAACAACTGCCACAAAATACACAGACATTCTTTTCTATTCTTTTATAAATTTTACAATATTTTTAATATACAGATATGTACAGAGATTACAATATGTACATTTTAGCTATCTACCTATCTATGAATTTGAAAATTTGTGTATCCACTATCCAAAAGAAATAATTTGCCATATTTGCTCCAGATTAATTATAAGTATAATCAAAGCCCTCTCGATGCCCAGCCTCAGCCTCAATCTTACTCCTCTCCCTCCTACTCTTTCGGCAAAGGTAAGCACTAGCCTAAATATGATGTCTAGTATTTCCATGTCTGTCAATATGCAACTATTAAGGACAGGGTTTTTTTTTTTTTTTTGTCGTTTCAGTGTTTTTGGTTTTGTTTTTTGTTATACGCTTTTGTATATACTCTCCAGAGACAGACAGAGCGGGAAAAGGGGAAAGTGAGAAGGCATACCCCCCGCCAGAGGGGTAACCATGCTGCAATCCTTTCTCCTCCATTCTCTTCTTAGGAATTTAGGCACACACACATGTCCAGCTGTTTTTCAAGCTACCAGGTCTGGGACTTGAACTGTGCAACTGACTATGTGAGATCCAGTCACCTTAACCACAATGACACCTGGCTGGCCCAGGACAAGATCTTAATAGGAAGGAAGTCTCCATCTTTTCCTAGTTTTCTCATTTGGGGAGGGTTGTTATGGTTTTTCTTTTTAATCTAATCAGCTGTTGAATTTTGTCAAGATTATTTCTGAGATTCTATCGAAGTAATAGTTCTTTAATCTCTTATGGTAGACTGCATTGATTGACTTTTAAGTGATAAACTAACTTTGTATCCCATGGACAAGTCTCATTTGGTTACAATGTATTATCCTTTTTACATATTGCTGAATTTGATTTGTAACTATCTTGTTATTAGAAATATTCACCTGTGTTTTTTTTTTTTTTTCTCCTTACCTCTTTCCTAGTTTTGATATAAGGTTTACGGATGTTTCATAAAATGAATTCTAAAATATATCCTCTTCTATTTTGGGGTGAAAAAAAGGTGTAACATTGAACATTGGCATTATTCCTTCTTCACAAATTTAATAGAATTCACTAGTTAGGTTCCTTGTGGGAAACTCTTAAATTATGAGTTCAATTTTATAACATACGTAGGATCCATTCGATTTTGAATTTTTCCTTTATCAATTTTGGCAAGTTGTGTTTTTCAAGAAATGCATCCATTCATTTAAACTGTCATATTTATTGGCATAAACTTTAAATAATTCTTCATTATTCTTTTGAAGTCAGCAATGACAGCCCCTCTTCCTTTCCTGATATTGATTGTTTATGTTTTCTCTTTATCTCTCTCTCTCTCTCTCTCTCTCTCTCTCTCTTTTTAACCATGGTAAGCCTTACTAAGGTTTTATCAATTATGCTAATCTTTTAAAAAAAAAACAACCTACGCCTTTGATGATTTTTCTTTTTGTCTATTTTCTACTTCATTGTTTTTCCAGTCTTTATTATTATTATTATTTCTCTCCTTTTACTTTGAGATTAATCTGTTCCTTTTTCTCTATCAATTTAAAGTGTAAGCATAAATCACTGATTTTATAGCTTTCTTCTCTTCTAATATAGACATTCAACTATATATTTCCCTCTAAGGACTAATTTAGCTCCATCTCACAAATTTTCAATATCACTCTGGTTAAAATGTTTTCTAAATTTCCCTTGTGAATTCTCTTTGACCCAGGGATTATTTAGAAGTACATTACTTTATTTCAAAATATTTGAAGATTTTTATGGGTACAATTTCTAGTGATTTCTGATTTACTATCATTGCAGTTATTCAAGAATATACTCTATAACTTTGTCCATCTCCTTCTATGGGTCTTATTTAAGTATTCTATAATTTAATAGCTGAAACAAAGCCAAATAATTTTCTAAAGACTGGTTTTAAGAACTAGTGATGAATTTTAACTTTATACCAGATATGAGTATATTTGTTCTAATACTTTGTTTCCTAAGTATCTCTATTTTATGTTTTCTGTTACTTTCGTAAGACTGAGGAGTCATATAAGTGTAATCTAAGTCAGAGGTTGATACTTTTATAACACTGTGAAAGTTAAATAATGAATGAGGACACTGGAGCCAATTTCAAATTCACTACTTTGGTTACTACTAGATGAAAAATACATTTTGAATACAATGATTAATGACACCACATATGAGAACAATCACTATTGAAATATAAGTCTCCAAAGTCAAATGTTTTCTAGAAACATGTGCATTCCCATGTGCACAGCTGTGTGTGTACACCCCCCCCCATGTAGTTAATACATCTCCAATACAACCCAGTCTTAGAATGGTTTCTACCAAGAACACGATATCATTACCTACTCTCATTTCATCAGGCAAACTTACCTCAAGGTACATTCCAATTCTGTCTCAGAGCATGTGGAAAAAACACGGAAAATATATTTGTCAACTAACAAAGAAAACCTATCTCCAGGATTCAAACAGTGCCATAAATTTGTCTTCAATGGTAAGAGTCGGCTCTTCTCGGAAGACTGATAAAAACATGGGTTTGTGTGTATCTAACAACAACAAAAAAAACATGGTGATTTAGAACTTGAAATTATGACCAAAATACAATTAAATATGAACTTATCCAGAATTTTGGTATCAAAATAATTTAAGTACACACTTAGACTTAAAAGTTTAATAAACTTAGCACTAATAAGTATTATCATTTATACACAGAAGAAAAACTATCTCTCATTTCTCTAGAAATCAAAAAGAAAAAGAAAAATTATCAGTTAACCAACTCCCAGAATGGAAATTTACAGCATGTTATACACCATTACATTTCTTGTATTTACATTTATCCATTGTTATCTGTAACATAAATTTAGCTAGTTCAGTGTTACTCTTACCCCTATGATTTTTCAAGAATAGTTCTGAGCACCTTTTCCTTTCACATGACATTTATGACCATTTGTGTTTTTACTGTAACATTGACTGGTGTTAACTCAGACATGTGACATATACTGATAGATTAAAAGAAGCTAAAAAACAGACAAAACAAAACAAAACAAAAAGGGACCAGCAGTTAGCGTAATGGCTATGTTGCTGGACGCCCATGTAGTTGACCGTGGTTCGAGTCCCGGACCCGGTGGCTTAAACTCACGCCGAGTGCATGTGTGTCCTGCACAAAATCCCGAGAGGAGAATGGAGAAGGGGTTGCGGCATGGTCCCCCCCCCTAGGGAGTGATTTCTCGCTTTCTGTGTCTCTGTCTCTCTCTCTCTGTCTTTCTGGCAAGTGCACATGCCCTATAGCAAAATCCTCTCCAAAAAAAAAAAAAGGAAAAAAAAAAAAGCTACAACATATTTCCTTTAAGCTATACTTTTAAGAAAACAATCTAAACATCTGTATTATCTTAACAGATAACATTATTAGAAGTTTTCCCATTTAACCTGTTACATTGTGTTCCTTGAGCAAACCTTTCCATCTCTTAAGATTTTTTGCTTGATACTCTGGTCCCTGTTGCATTCTTGTTACATTGTCTAAATCAAGTGGCTTAAGTTTCCTCTTCTAAGCAAACAGGCTTATTTATGACCTTATTTGTTATAACAGTTACAGACAGCCTTACTTACAGAACTTATAAGCACCAGTTAACCTTTAAAATATATGAAAGAGGAATAAAGCAAAAAACAGGGTTAAAAATTGCTTTTTCCTGTTATACCCTCATCATCCTTCCCTCTATTTCATTAGTTTAACTGAGACTTTTTCTGGAAACATTAACAACCTCTCCAGCACACCCAAGGTAATTACCACCTTGGAATTGTACATATACTAAACAACAACAACAAAAAACTCATTTCTGAAGCTAGAATAAACAATCTAACTAGTTCAGACAATTTAATTTCATGAGAATCTGGCCATTAGTCATTTCTTAGATATTTGCTACAGGAAACATTTCTATCCTTTAAATATGTTATAAGAAAGCAATAAAATAACACATGGTGATGAAGCATAGAAGTACAAATTAAAAACAGAAGTTATACAAATTTGATAGGCCATAATTTTATTGGTCAGAGTCATTTTTCAATCTATGTAGGACTGCATGAGAATGGAAATTCAGTATAATTTATGTCACAACAGACTCCTAAAAAGAAGTCATGAGTGTTCTTTCCTTGAGTATGCCTTGGTCATCATAGTCATGAATGATGGGTTCACAGGAGAGACCAGAGTCGAATAGGAATATACTGAATATGTGGCTTTTGTCTGAACATCCTTCTGCTTCGATTGCCAGAGAGTACGTACACTCTAAGGGTTGGCGAGGAGATAGAAAGCACTTCCCAGCAGGGTGTGGTTTCTGCAGTCCTCTCTTAGACGTTCTGCCTTTCCAGCAGAACTTGGGAGATAGGTGCCTAGCATGCTCGTCAAGCTACCAGGACCAAGATTCAGACCACCCTTGGCCATGTGGGATCTGGCTCCCTCAACCACTGTGCTATGGAGCCAGTCCCCTGAATATTCTTTTTTTTTGGAGAGGTTTTTCCTATAGGGCACGTGCGCTCGCCAGACAGACAGAGAGAGACAGAGAGACAGAAAGTGAGAAATCACCCCCCAGGGGGGACGGCCACGCTGCAATCCCTTCTCCTCCATTCTCCTCTCGGGATCTTGGGCACACACGCACACATGCCCGGCGTGAGTTTTTTAAGCCACCGGGTCCGGGACGCGAACCGCAGTCGACTACGTGGGAATCCAATGACATAGCCATTACACTAACTGCTGGTCTCCCCTGAATATTCTTTAAAGGAGATTTGCTTTTTGTTACAAACTAAGCTAAGATCATGCGTTTATGTATAAGCATTTTAAAAATTCAGATGAGTCTCTAAACAACATTAAATACTGATATAATCCTGAGCTTACAAAAACTAGAATGTTAAATTAAAAGGCATGATACTGAAAGAAAAGGTAATTTATTTTCTTTACAAAGGAATCACAAACTTAAAGATCAAGAAACATTTCATTAGAGTATGTTTTCCTCAGCTAAAATTACTTAATATTTAAGTTATAGTTGGTTTAATAGAAGGTAGCATATCTAGCCATAAAGAAAATGAACCAATGTGTATAGTCTATAATCATCTTTTCCTTTTTAAAAACTGTTCATACAGTATATTCCAGAATTAAGAGCAAAAATGACATTCCTAGAAATTCTAATGTTTGATCCTTTAACTTAAACACATTGAATAAGTTTAAAAATTTCTATGTCAAACTTTATAAATACACTCCAACTAAAACACCACATGTATATAAACCCCAAAAAGTAGTTTTTAAAAAGTTATGAAACATACAAAAATGTAGCAATATTAGTAAGCAAAAAGAGAAAGACATACATGCAAAAAACTTAGGGAAAAAATGATAAATAAAATAAGGCTTTTGAAAAATAATAGCACACTACAAGTATTTCATACCAATATATTTGTAAATATTGCCCAAATCAACAATTATATGAAAGAATATACACTAAACTGGCTTTAAGAAAATATATTTATGTGTATGTATGTGTGGCTTGTTTAAAAGTAATTATACAAAAAAAAATTATCGAATTGGATGTCATAATATTTTAGAAATACAATCAATAATTAAAAATCCTTCCAAACTCTCCCGAAACCAGATACAAGTATATTAAAAGATAAGTCTGAATATTCAAACTCTTCCTGACACTTAGTAAGATGGAAGAATTCCTAATTTCTTCAATGAGATAAGTTTAACTTTGATTCAAAAAGCAGATAACAGCAGACAAAATATTGGCAAACCCAAACCCACAGTGAATAAAAGATGTACATTGCCCATATGAGAGACATATCATTGGTGTTGCCTTTTAACATATCAAAGGATTATAAATGCAAACGTAAATCTATTTGCTATAACT
This sequence comes from Tupaia belangeri chinensis, assembly GCF_000334495.1. Taxonomy (NCBI): domain Eukaryota; kingdom Metazoa; phylum Chordata; class Mammalia; order Scandentia; family Tupaiidae; genus Tupaia; species Tupaia belangeri. The sequence continues at coordinate 9,644,334 of NW_006159809.1, forward strand.
TCTGAAGTGGTGCAAAGGATGCATTATCCCTGAAGAAACAGAACTAAAATGCAAATCAATTTTCTATAGCTTTCTCTTGGTGTTATCATTAAATATTAAAGAATGATTGATGTGTACCCAAAAAAGAGGCTCTTTTTATTTTCAGTATTTTTTAAATTTAAAAACCACGTTTCCTTTTCTTTTTTATTTTATTTTTTGTAAAATGAGGAAAGGCTATGACAGTAGTCTACAAATACTTTACATATATTTTACAAGTAATTTTATAGGAAGAAAAAACTCAGGGATTTAGTGCAATTGAAAAAAAACACACAATCATTTCAAGATGTATGTTTTGAAGATCAATATACCAAACTCTTCTCTTTTTTTTTTTTTGCAATTTATACGTATTTATAAAACTACAGCCTTAATCATCCAAGAGCCAAAATGAGTAAGATTTTAATAAAATGAAATAAAAGCACTGACAGCTATGAATATACCCTGAGGACATAACCAACCACTGATGACACAGTCAGTTTCAGAGAACATTATCAGTTTGCCTTTATAATGCATTTTCTCCTGCTGACACTAGACTGTAGATTAAATTTAAATGATACATTAAAAAGCTAACATCATCTCCCTCCTCGTGAGCTAACATCATCTCATGCACTATTTCCAAGAACTACTGGAGAGCTAGACCATTTCTGAAAGGAGAAATGTTAGAGGGGAAAAAAGGTAGAAATTCATCCAATTTAAAAAGATGCAATCAGCAAATGCCCTAGTAGTATTCAACTATCACCGTCTGAGGTATTTTTTAATTGTGTAGTAGGTTTGGATTTCCAGGTGGAAGGAAAGCAGAAAACATTTAGTCATTTAAATATACTTCGGTGTATACCACATACAAAAGGATCATCATAACAAAACATTTGCTGTATTTATTTACATTCTCTTACAAAGTTTTTTTTTTCTTAATCAAAATTTGCTTCTGAACATTTTATTACAACTATATATATATATATATATTTATCTTGCTTTAGGAGATAAAAAAAAAAAGTATGACTGCTTAAGAAACAAACAATAAATGATATTTTATATACAATAACATAAAATTAATGAAGTAGAAATCAGCTATCTGATTCTCATTATTTTCAAGATCTTAAAACTTTCAACAGCTAAAGTCAGTTTTAGAATTTCTCTAAATTACACTTTGTAGATGCAGTAGCTAAATACATAAATTAATCTATTTCAAGGGGATAGTGTTTTATTTTAAAACTCTCTTAACATAAACAAGAAATCGAGTATTACATACGGCAAAGGACCTAAATACTGGGTTGTCAGAAAAGTTGTGATGTATACTTGCTATGGTTTTCTATGCAGAAACGAGTCATGACCTTTTCTGGCAACCCAATACATACATCATCAAGTCTAAGATACGGTTTTCTTTCAAATAGTATCATGTCAATATAATTCTTGAAATAAAATTCAAACTTTAGTTAAATATTTCTCTAAAAAAGCAATCAAATTCTAGTACTAGAGTTATATATTTCCTTAAAAATAAAAACAACTTACATCTTTGGATGTTTGGTAATTTAGCATTACCGAAGTAACTACAGCTTATTGTACCATCCTTTATACTTTCTCTGTCATAAATGTTCCATACTTTTATTTTTAGATTTTGCCATAGGGTACAAGCACTCACCAGAGACAGAGACAGAGACAGAGACAGAAAAAGAGAAGTGGGAAAGTGAGAAATCGAGCCCCAGAGGGAATGGCCATGCCACAATCCCCTCCATTCTCCTCTCAGGATTGTTTTTTAAGAGATTTTTGCTATATGGTGCATGCGATCACTGGAGAGACAGAGATGAAGAGACAGAAAGCAAGAAATCATCCCCCTGTGGGGATGGCCACACCACAATCCTTTCTCCTCTATTCTCCTCTCAGGATTTTAGGCATGCATGCACATGTGCTGGGCATGAATTTCAAGCCACAGGTCTGGCCTCGATTTATGGAGTCAGCCATGTGGAATCCAGTAGCCTAACCACCATGCCACCTGCTGGCCTCATAAAAAACTTTTAAAGACATAACACATGTAAGGTATTATGTGTAGACCCACCAACCAATTTAGGAACAAGAACACTGCCATTACCTTTGAAGTCCCCTGTGAATCTTTCCCTGTCCTATTCTCAATTTTCTCAGAGCTAATTATTATCTTGCTTTTATCATTTCCTTGCTTTTCACTATACTTTTACCACCTATGTTTATGATTGAATATACTACTTATTTTGTAGGATTTTTAAATTTTATATATAAATGGAGCTATACTATCTATATATGTTCTTCAGTGATGGTTTTATCATTCAAATTATGCTACTGATTTTACTCCATGTTTCCTCCTGCTTTCACTGTAATTTATTTATCTTCACTGCTGCAGTATCTTTCAAGGATATCACCATATATTTACCAGTTCTACTGTTGATGGAAATTTGATGTGAAATGTTATCACATTTTTACTTGTATCTCTCTGCTTGATAAGGAGGTTGACATCTTTCCATGTTTGTTAGATTTCTACTTCTGTAATGTGCAACCTAAGTCTTCAGTCCACACATCAATACTTTTTTTACTTTATTCACTTCTTCCATGAGCAAGAGGGATTGAACGAGAGAAAGAGCACAGCCCCAACAGGGTCCTTGACACAACCCATCCCCAGCCTTCAGTCAGCCCCAGATCATGGAAAAGAACGTGGCTGGCACGCTCAGAGAGGTCTTGCACTGTGAACCACCCCACAGGGGACTGCCTCACACAGCATTACATTTTACTCCCATTTCACTGTCGAGCCCAAACCTGTATTTCTAGGATCATTTATCTTGCTGATTTGGGATATAGTTTGTAGTATGGGTCTTACACCTAGACATTCCTAAAATCCCACACAGAAATTTGACCTGCTATGTACTGGACAAAGTTTAACTTGAGGAAAGCATTTTCTATTAATAAAATTACCTTTAATTTACGCATACTTACTGTTCATTGTTAGTACTTTTAGAATTAGCCACAGCAGTGCAAAATATATCTGAATAGCTTTCACCCGGGTATTGACACAACTAAGCACCTTTATTAAGCCAACTTGATAAGCATTCTAATTTTTTAAGTATAAATATCCTTGATTAACACTAAAAAATGTAAATAAGCTTAAAATATTCATGTATTAATAAATATGATGGGTTCCTAATTACTTCTTTTTGATATATAAAAACTTAATGCCATGTAAATTTTGATATAAAATGGATTTCTTCTTAGCACTGAGTAAATAAAGAGAGTAAAAGAAAACCTGGGGGGAAAAGAAGGAAAACCTGGTCTGTACTCAGTTCTTCACAACGCAATTGATTAACCTGCTCACACATAAATGTTCTTCTTCTTCTTCTTCTTCTTCTTCTTCTTCTTTTTTTTTTTTTGAGAGGTTTTCGCTATAGGGCACGTGCACTCGCCAGACAGACAGAGAGAGACATAGAGACATGAAGCGAGAAATCATCCCCCAGGGGGGATGGTCATGTCGCAATCCCTTCTCCTCCATTCTCCTCTCGGGATCTCGGGCACGCACGCACACGTGCCCAGCATGAGTTCTAAGCCACCGGGTCCAGGACTCAAACCACGATCGACCACGTGGGAGTCCAGTGACATAGCCATTACGCCAACTGCTGGTTCCCACACATAAATGTTCTGAGTACTAGAAGTAGATCATATCACTATTTACAAGTGTGATGTGATTATAAATATTTTGGACTCCATGTGGAGAAAAAAACAGAGTTGCATAAACAATAGGAGCTACAGGTATTAATTAAGAGCTTGTCTTTATAAAATAAAAGTACTTTTACTTTATTATTTATTTCTGTGACATCTGCATAGTTATCAGGATTTTAATATTATTAATACAAATCTAGAAAAGTTTGTGAATCTACATATGCTGACATTCTCTGCTTTGCTATAAAAAAATAAGGAGGAATTCAATCATCAAGAACTATTTATTTAAACAATCTACTTATCAAAAAAATTAAGGCTCACTGTAAATCCCTCCTTTTGTTAACATGAATTCGAGAGGAGAGAATCTGAATCATGTGGAAAATCAGCGTGAAGTCATGGATCTTTCACTTCAGGAGTCAGGTATGTTATTAGCCATAATTGCTATTTCTAATAAAGTAAATCTAAGCTAATAGTATGTTCTATCAGAAAAGGTAGAGTAAGAATTTTAAGATTCCTATATCTTTGTATTATTGTGCTCAGTCATAAAGATTTTTGTTCCGACTGTGGTCATCAATGAGAAGGATGTTGGAAATTGGATACAAGAAACTAACATACTTTTAAAACCCTATAATATCCTCACTCCTAGAAATACCACCTCTACTACTCACTGCAACATTTATTCATGCATTCAGCAAATATAATTAAGTGCCTACTATGTGCAAGGCATTATGCTAAAAAGTAGGGAGATGAAGTTAAGTCAGACTTGTTATACTCAAAGAGCTTATGATTCAGTAAGTCTCACCCAAGAAGAATATGACAGTTGGAAAGAATCCAGAGATGAACAACAGACTATGTTAATCTTCTGGTTTATACAGACACAGAGGTTTATTCAAGCCATAGTGTGGAGAACTGAGCTCCAGAGGCCAACTTCTAGTGAGGCTAAAATATGGTAAAGGGCAGGCTCATGAGTACAGTGCTGTCTATTAAGTTTCTGCCTGTTCTGACCTCCTTTCCGCCTTTATATGCCTATTAGAACTCAGTCATGTGACCATCACACTCAAAGATCCTACCCCGGGACACCATGAATGAACTAAGTTTTCTCTTGACACATTTACAATATAACCAAGTCCTTACACATGAATCTTTGGAGCATGACCAAACCATAGCACTGATGGTAAAGGGGCTCCCACGGGTGAGCTGACCACAGAATTAACAATTTTTTAAGACATTAAGACAATGCAGAATGAGCATGAAATATAATCTTTTTAAAAATTATTTAAGATTCTGATGGGGTGAATTCAACTTCATTAAAAAATATTCCAAATACATACCTTGGAGATATCATGGGTTTACTTCTAGATCACCGTAATAAAGCAAATACCTCAATAAAGCCAGTCACATGAGTTTCTTGATTTCCCAGTGCATGTAAGTTATGTTTAAACTATAATGTAGTCTACTAACAGGGGGCTAGACAGTGGCAATAGTAAGGCGTGATGCTTTATGAGACAATCCTACATGGACTGTCTATGTGGGGAAGTTCCTGGTCCACTTCTGAAGACTTCCCTTAGGACTCCAGGTACATAGCCATGATCCAACGCTGGTTGATGGCTGGGGGGCATATCATGGTATGTTGAAGGCAATCTCTCCTGTCTCTCTTGCTCACTCATACAAAAAATAAACTTTTTTTTAATGCTAACAATCATCTGAACCTTTAGTACCTAGCATCATTTTGGTAGTGAAGGGCCTTGCCCCAATATTAATGGCTGCTGTCTGATCTAGGAGGCAATTGTTGAAAGTTGGGGTGACTGTGGCAATTTCTTAAAACAAGACAATAATAAAGTCTGCAGAACCAATTGACTCTTCCTTTCAAGAAATATTTCTCTACAGCATGCAATGCTGTTTGATAGCATTTTACTCACAACAGAACGTCTTTCAAAATTAGTCAATGCAAATCCTTTTTCAGCTAAGTTTATGTAATATTCAAAACCACTTGTCATTTCAACAACATTCACAGCACCTTCACCAGGAGTAGCAAAAAAACCCTTTCTTGGCTCATCCAATAAAAAAACAATTCCTCATCTGTTAACAGTTTTATCATGAGGTAGTAGCAATTCAGTCACATCTTCAGGATCCACATCTAATTCTAGTTCTTTTGCTATTTCTACCACTTTTACAGTTACATACTACACTGAAATCTTGAACCTCTCAAAGTCACCCATGAGAGCTGGATTTGACTTCTTCCAAACTCCTGCTAATATAGATATTTTGATTCCTCTCTATGAATCACTATCGTTGTTAATGACATCTAGAATGGAGAATCCTTTCTGGAAGGTTTTCAGTTGACTTTTCCCAGATCTATCAGAGAAACCACTGTCTAAGGCAGTTATAGCCATATGAAAAAAAATTTTTTAAAGGCTTTTGCCATAGGACATGTGTGCTCACCAGAGAAGAGACAGAGAAGGAAAGTGAGAAAACAAGTTTCTAGCTGCCCCCCAGGAAAATAGCCGTGCTGCAATCCCTTCTCCTCCACTCTCCTCCTGAGATTTTAGGCATGGATGCACATGTGCCTGGCATGATTTTTTAAGCTGCCATGTATGGACCTGGAACTGTTTTTGGCCATGTGGGATTCAGCACCTTAACAATTATGCCACCTGCTGGACCCAAATATATTTCTTAAGTATAATCAAAATGGCAATTCTACACAAATTAATCTACATATTTAATGCAATCCCAGTCAAAGTACCAGGAACATTCTTCAAAGATCTAAAAACAAAAATCATAGAATTTGTCTGGAAAAATAAAAGACTTCATATTGCCAAAGCAATTCTGTGCAAGAACAGTGGAGTGGGTGACATCACACTCCCTGATCCCAAAATACACTATAAAGCTGAGATAATCAAAACGGCATGGTATTGGCACATAAACAGACATGTAGACCAATGGAAAGAACAGAGATCCCAGAAATAAACCCCAAAACATACAAACAACTGATTTTTGACAAAGGATACCAGTCAATCTAATGGGAAAAGGAAAACGTCTTTAGCAAATGGTGCTGAAAGAAACTGGATATCTACCTGCAAAAAGATGAATCTGAACCCCTACCTCTCACCATTGACAAAAATCAACTCAAAGTGAATCAAAGATCTAAATCTAAGACCTCAAACTATGAAACTACTGCTGGAAAATAGTGGGGAATCTGGGTGGATACCAGTCAATCTAATGGGAAAAGGAAAACGTCTTTAGCAAATGGTGCTGAAAGAAACTGGATATCTACCTGCAAAAAGATGAATCTGAACCCCTACCTCTCACCATTGACAAAAATCAACTCAAAGTGAATCAAAGATCTAAATCTAAGACCTCAAACTATGAAACTACTGCTGGAAAATAGTGGGGAATCTGGGTGACATTGGGGTAGACAAAGACTTCTTAAATAAGACCCCCAATGCACAGTCAATAATCTTAAAAATAGACAAGTGGGATTACTCAGATTAAGAAGTTTCTGCATGGCAAAGGACACAGTAATTAGTGTGAATCAACAGCCCTTGGAATGAGAAAATATTTTTGTAAACTATGCTTCAGATAAGGCACTGATAACCAGAGTACATAGGGAACTCAAGTGGCTTACCCTCCAAAAAATGATCAATCCAATCTAAAGATGCTCAACATCCCTCATGATAAGGGAGATACAGATCAAAACCACAATGAGATACCACCTAACCCCAGTCAGCATGAGTTAGATTTTTTTTAAAAAATGATAAGTGCTGGCAGGGATGTGGTGGAAGGGGAACTCTCTACACTACTGGTGGGAATATAAATTGGTCCAGCCACTGTGGAGAACAATATGGAGATTCCTCAAAGATCTACAAATAGAACTGCTATATGATGCAACAATCCCACTCCTTGGTATCTACCCAAAAGACAGAATAATGCTGTTGGAAAAGTGCTTGCACATCTATATTTATTGCGGCATTATTCACAATCAGTAAGACACGAACCAACCCAAATGTCCATGAACAGAAGAATAGATTGAAAAAGTGTGGCACATATACGCTATGAAATACTACTCAGCCATAGAAAACAAGACCCTGGCTTTTGACAGAAAGTAGATGAATACGGGAGATTTACTGCTGAGTGAAGCAAGCCAGGCTATGAAGGAGAGACACTGTATGTCTCCACTTAATATATACCAAGTGCCCACACTCTATGGCCAAAACTGAAATACTGAAAGATATAGAAACATAGAAAATGGTTATAGATACCAGATACAGTGTGGGATGAGGGTGGGAGAAGGAGGAGAGTCTAAGAAAAGACATTAAGAAGAAAAATAGAGAGGCAAGAGATTTATGGGACAAAGAAACGGGTTATTATCTGTTGATGATAATGTGTATAGTATCCTGAACTGGACTGGTGAGAAATGTATTCATGTTGCTAAGTGATGTATATAATTGAATGTATAAAATAAATTAAAATAAAATATATTTTAAAATAATAATAATAATAAATGTATTCACAACTTAAAACCCAGAAATGTCACTCCAATATACATAGACTTGTGCAGAAATGCTCATAGTAGCACCACTCACAATAACCCAAACTAATAACCAAAATGCCATAGCATTCAAATGAATAAATAAACTGTGGCTTATTCACACAAGAAAAAAAAAGTAAATAATACAACTTGAAAATTAAAATTACTCCTTGTTCTATGGGCTAAAGAATAGATGTTGTATTAGTAAGCACAAAGAACATTAATCTCCTTATACATCTTCATCAGAGCCCTTGGGTGACCAGGTGCATTGTTATTAACCAGTACTATTTTGAAAGGAATCTCTTTTTTCTAAGAAGTAGGTCTCAATAGTGGGCTTTAAATGTTCAGTAAATCTTGTGATCAACAGATGTGCTATCATTCATGCTTTGTCATTCCAGTTATAAAGCAAAGTAGATTTGGCATAATTCTTAAGGATCCTAGGATTTTTGTAGCAAATGAACATTAACTTTAACTTAGCAGCAGCTGCATTAACTTCTAACAAGAGAGTCAGCCTGTCCTTTGAAGTTTTTGAAGCCACTCATTGACTTCTCTATATATGAAAGTCCAAGATGGCATCTTCTTCCAATATAAAACAATAATGTTTACATAGAAAATCTGCTGGTTAGTGGAGTTACCCTCATTGGTTGTCTTAGATAGACCTAGATAATGCGCTGTAGGATCTACATCACCAACTGCTGCTTCACCGTGCACTTCCATGTTGCAAAGAGGGTTCTTTCCTTAAACCTCATGAACCAACCTTTGTAACTCTGAACATTTCCTCTGCAGCTTCCTCATCTCTCTCAGCCTTCACAGAACTGAAAAGAGAGGACCCTGTTCTACATTAGACTTCAGTGGCTTCCTCATCTCTTTCAGCTTTCACAGAATTGAAAAGTGAGCACACGTGCTGTTGGAAAACATGAGGCAAACAGATTTGCTCAAAGCAGGATTGCTGCAAACCTTCAATTTGTAAAACAAAATAAAAAAACTTTTTAAACACACAATATCTGCAAAGTGCAATATATGCCTGCATTTCATTCTCCGACATGACAGATTTTGCAAATGAAAGAGAATAATCACATGATATATTCTCAGAAACTGCAAATCACCAAGGCTTAAAAACAAGCAATTAAAATTCTAACCCTCAACATGAACTTCTGAGTTTAAATTATATTTAAAATTCTAAATTTGGAAAGAAAGAAGGAGTAACAGGGAGACCCTGCAATCCCAGAGATAGAAGGACCAAAAGACAGTCCCAAGCAGACACTCAGCTTGAGCTCATCAGCAAAGACCCCTGTCCAGCCTGCTGTGGGAGAGGAGGGGCCCTCCAGGCCATGCAGTGCCCTTGTCTACCACTTTACATTCTACCTGTCATTTCAACCTCCATCCACATTTGAAGCAGTAAGGTTTGGGTATACAAGAATTAAACACCTGAAAATCGGAGATTCTGGAGGAATTATTTCTCCATAACTCCTTTGACAGTAGAAAGAGAGAAATTTCCCTCTGAATACCTAAGTCCCAAGGTCCTACAGTAGATTCCACATTCCCACACACACAGTAGGAGGGAAATCAGATCTTACGTATATCATAGGAGCACACAGTTACCGAAACATATTCCACAGAAGTAGGAAGAAGTGAGTATATCACCAGATGACTAAAAATCAAAGCAGAGCCCAAAGAAATGGTGGAAAATATCAGGAAATACCTCCCTCTCAAAGAAACATCACTTCTCACCAACTATAGATAAAACTATATCTATATAAGATTCTTATAGGATCTTATTAGGATATATTAGGAATATCCAGTTATGAACAAAGGCATGATGTATACATAAACTGACAGTCATATTTAATTAAAATTCTAATTATGTCATTCTAATTATACTTTTTATATTTATATAATTAGATAATTATAGAATTCTATAATTATCTAATTATATAAATGTAGCACTGTTCTATAAAAAACACATAGTTTAATAATACTTTAGATACTTTTTATTCTTTTTTTTTCTTTTATAATTTATTTTTATTCAATTGTACATCTTTGTGGGACACAACATGGATTTTCAAAGCAATGCATGAAAAGTGTGATAATCAAAACAAAGATACCATACTTATCATTTTCAACAAAAAAAAAAATCACATTTGAGATGTATATATATAGCCAATGTCTTTTTCTCCACTCAGTTGTGGTATACCATTCCACACCCTATCTGTCCCATCTACCTGCATTTCTGTGAAAGTTTTTTTTCCTCAGGACCAGCAGTTAGCGTAATGGCTATGTCGCTGGACTCTCATGTAGCCGACTGCAGTTCGAGTCCTGGACCCGGTGGCTTAAACTCACGCCAGGCGCGTGTGCGTGCATGCGTGCCCAAGATCCCAAGAGGAGAATGGAGGAGAAGGGATTGCGGCGTGACCATCCTCCCTGGAGAGTAATTTCTTGCTTTCTCTCTCTCTCTCTCTGTCTTTCAGGAAAGCTTTTTTTTTTTTTTTCCTAATCCCTGCCTATCTTCCCACCTTCCGGCCCCCTACGCAGTCTCTGGAGGTACAGGTCTGTACTTCCTAATTATCTTCTGGCAATGAGAGGGATACATTCTGACATTAACTTCTATTCTTATAACCTTACAAAATAGCCACCTATAATCAGGAACTTAAAAGGTGAGCGGCAAAGTTAAAATGAATCATTAATAACATATTTACCGGTTTGATTCGAAGCTGACCACCCATCACCTCAAGAATGGCATGTCTTCTGGATACTCTCTTGTCTGTTATCTACAGGAGAAAAAAATTAAAATTTCAAACAACTATGTATTTAAAAGGAAAAAAAGGGGGGGGGCAAACACAACCCTCAGCAGTGTTTCTGAAATCAGTAGGGTAGGTATCATTCATTCAACAACTATATACTACAAACTCTGTCCTCACTTAGCAGATAAGGAAACAACTCAGAGATTAAGAGACATGCTCAAAGTCATGGAAAAGTAAAGGAAATGATGGAGCCAAGAGTCACACTTAGAATCGAACAGATCTCAAAGCTTACATGATAGTTTCCATTCATAACAGATGTCTAGTAGGGATTACGACCAATAACATTTATAACATGAGGGAGAAGTCTATATAACATATACTTATTAGGAAACATTCCAAATTTAAGAAATATATAATATAGCATAATACAAAGGTTTTAAAAAGAGGTAGTTTGGGGTCTAGCTGTAGTAGTATATACTGAATGCTGTTGTTTGTCAGGCCGAGGCCTCAAGGCACTGGTTCAATTCCCAGACCATCCTAAAAAGCTGGGCAGAGTGGCATGCACTTACAGTGTCAGCTGAGGTAGAAAGATCAAGTGCTCAGGACCAGCAGGTGGTGCAGTGGTTAAGATGCTGGTCATTCCCACATGGCTGACCATGGTTCAAGTCCTGGACCTGGCTCACTTTCTCCCTCTCGCTCTCTGTGTGTATGTGTGTGTGTATGTATGTGTGTGTGTGTGTGTCTGGTCAAATTAAAATAAAATGAATAATAAAATTAAGTAAAAATAATTCTTTAAAAAAATACATAAAACAATAGAAGGACTCAAGGCTGGCCTAGGCAATACAGCAAGACCCCAACTGAAAGAGCCACGCATACCAGAAGGTACCAGGGAAAGGATCTGGGCTTTCATGTCAGACAGACCCAAATCAGGCAGACGTGCATGTAAGTATTGGGAGAATCAGTGGTAGTTAAGAGAACACAAATGCAGGAGGAAGAATCACAAAAACCAAATGTTTACAGTAAAGACGAGACTAACATATGTTTAAATATTTTGTTGTTTTTGGTTTAGTTTGGTTTTTAGTTTTTTGCTATAGAGCATGTGCACTCACCAAGAGACAGGCAGAAAGAGAGAGAGAGAAGGAAAGTGAGAAATTACCACCACCACCATCCCCTGTACCCAAGGGCATTACCTTGTCACAATCCACTCTCCATTTTTCTCTTGGGATTTTGGGAGCACACACACACACGCCCAGCTTGTTTTTTAAGCTGCCAGGTCCAGAACTCAAACTACACTGTCAGCCATGTTGGATCCAGCTGCCCTTACCACGCCAACTAGCTAGCCCAACATATATTTTCTTCCTGTTTTGAGCCAACAAGTATTCTACTTATGTTCACAATCATTTCAGCACACCGAAGTTCAAAAGTTGTTTGCACTTTAAATGCTGAAAAATGCTAATCAAGCCTTCCTCCCCTTTGCTCTAAACACAATAGTTAAGATTACTATTTTATTTGTGGCTGATAGAAAATGAAACATTTTAAGCTCCAACTTCACTTAACAAAATAATTATCTGACCCACCTGTTGGTTACATTGTTATCTACCACTTGAACCCTGGCATTATCCAGATCAGGACCACTAATATCAGTGAAAGCAGACTATAATTCAATTAAACCCTTTAGCTCTGCAAAATATTACAAAAAATGTGAAACTGCCCAGAATCAGTACTTATTTTTTGTAACCAGATAGCAGTTCCACTCTTAAGGCTCTAACCATAAACAAATAGTGGCAATGAACATCACAGCAGATTGAATATCATACAAATGAATTTTCCACAAAACCAATTAATATTTAGAACATTTCCCCAAATAAAACATCTTAAAGATAATTTGTTAAAAATGTATTATTAGTGGGACCAGCAGTTGGCGTAATGGCTATGTTGCTGGACTTCCATGTAGTCGACCGTGGTTCGAGTCCCAGACGCGGTGGCTTAAATTCATGCCAGGTGTATGTGCATGCATGCGTGACATCCCGAGAGGAGAATGGAGGAGAAGGGATTACAGCATGGCCATCCCCCCTGGGGGGGGGGATGATTTCTCTCTTTCTGTCTCTCTGCCTCTCTCTTTCTGGTGAGTGCACATGCCCTATAGCAAAAAACTCTCAGAAAAAAAAATATTATTAGCCACAAATGACTATTTCAGAAAAATAAATATATGTTAATAATATTCTATCCAAAAAAAGGGGATAGAAATTTAAAGATTTAGGATCCAGCAGGTGACACAGTGTTAAGGCACTGAATTCCTACATGGCCAACCACAGTTTGAGTCCTGAACCTGGCAGATTGAAAATCACAACAAATAAGTAGATAGATAAAGAGATGTTTTTAAAATTTTTTAACTTATTCCTTTATTTTTCACAGAATGTACCTAAGTACAAGACAACAGCAGTTATCTGATAACTCACTTTATCACTTGCACAGAACTTTCACTTAAATGCTGAGAATCACCCTAACACAGCCATAGCTGTTATTCATATCTTACACATTTAGAAATTAAAAGTCTAGAAAATTTAGGCAACTTTGGCACGTCACCCTCTGAAAAAGCAGTACTCCAAATCCACACTCAGATTAATAAAAATAAATAATGTATGTGAGAAAAATATACATATGTGACTACACTGACATGTAATGACTCAAAAGTAATTTCAATAAATGCAAATTATTCTGTCTTTGAGATTAAGAAAGTTCTATTTCTAATCTGGGTACTAAAATCTCATTGTTATTTCAATAATGCAAATCCATTTTTTAACCACAAATAATAAAGTGTCAAATATGAAACTATGACATACAGTGATGGTTCCTGCAACAAAACATCTTAGGTTCTTTTCATTTTTAAACTGTTTTTGCATGAAGCAATAATGGACTTTTCCTATCACAGTCTTTATTTGAAGCAGGCTTCATGGACATTGTGAAGAAAAAGAAATTTTAAATAATATGAAAGTACAATGTGACCTCTAGTGGACACATGATTCCACAGCAGTGTAATTGCATTACAAATTGTGCATCTCTAACAGAGTAACAGAAAGTGTTTTTAAAAAAGACTCTTTCAAATTAATATCATCCAGATATTGATGAAGTCCTTTTATACTAAATCTTCAAACAGTGAGTAAGCTACAAAATAACTATTTATGCATTCTCAATGAGAAGCTCAATAGCTCAGTTCATTACCATTATAACATTTTAATTTCAGGATTGGGTTGTGAAGGGAGATGAGAGTGCGTGGATGACATACAGATTATCCTAATGGAAATTAGGATATCCTAAAGACCTAATGGCCTGGTTTATATAACAGCCTGTCACTGCTTTATGCAGAGTGAATATCTAATACATTTTTATTAATGAAATATCGACTGTAATAACAATTGTTCATCAAGACTAAGGCATGTTCTATACTTACCAGTTATCTTTTTTACTCTTTACATACCCCGTGGGGAAGATATTTCTATCTTTATTTTATAGGTAAGAAAATGGAATGAACTCCTGTTATACAATCAATAAACTGTGGGACCAAGACTTGAACCCAAGGAATCCAATTCCAGAGACACCTTTGCTCACCATACTCTATGTTATATGATATTGCCTCCCTCAATATCATTAAATAAAACCTAAAGTAAAACCTCATTTCTTTTTCCTTCTTTTTTTGGAGAGGTTTTTGCTATAGGGCGCGTGCGCCCGCCAGAGAGAGACATAGAGACGGAAAGCGAGAAATCACCCCCCGGGGGGATGGTCATGCCGCAATCCCTTCTCTTCCATTCTCCTCTCGGGATCTTGGGCACGCACGCACACGCGCCCAGGTCTGGGACGTGAACCACGGTCGACTACGTGGGAGTCCAGCGACATAGCCATTATGCTAACTGCTGGTTCCCAAATCTCATTTCTTCAGATACTTATCCAGTTTGGGGCAACACTATACCACAGTGTTGTTAAGCACTTTGCATCGGCAGCCAGATCCCACGTGGCCAACATGGTTTGAATGCAGGTCCCAGTGGACTGAAAAACGTACCAGGTACATGTGCGTGCGTGCCCAAAATCCCAAGAGGAGAACGAAGGAGAAGGGATTATGGCATGGCCATCCCCCCTGGGGGGTTATTTCTTGTTTTCTGTCTCTTTGTCTCTGTCTGTCTCTCTAGCGAGCACAAACGCCCTATAGCAAAAAAAAAAAAAAACCTCCCAAATAAATAAATAAATAAAATCTAATACTGCAACACAAACCTCAATTGAGTAAAAGCAGAAGTTACTGGATCCTGAAGTAGAACTGAAGCATACCTTTTATTTCATTTTTGCCTATGTATAATACTTACTGATAAAACAACACATTAATTTTTCTTAAAATGTTTTCCTAGAGAACTTTCTGAACATCATAGACAGGTATAATACATGTCATGAACTCAATGTTCCTATTTAGCCTGGTTATTACAAACATAAGAACAGAGACTAGGCAAGATCTATTTGTTCTTTTAGTATAAACTACATCACACACCAAAGCCTAAGATAAAAATTATGTAACTTTACAGCGTTCTCTCACAACATTATCTGGCTTGCTCTATCAATAACAGACCAAAAAAAGAAAAAAGGCAATTCTAATTTTCTTAGTAGAGAAAAGCTGAAATCATCTAGCATGGGATTTGAGCTAGTATTGTGGGGAAAATGCATAAACCTAAAGAATCTATTTTAGGTATAATTTGCCTAAGTTCCCTCCTCACATTTTGGGGTTTTGGGCTATTCTTTTAGGTTTACTTGTGTATTTCATGAAAAAGAAACACAGATAGTACCCTCTTTAGGTCTGTTCACACAGCAATCCCCCTTCCAGCCTCCTAGCCAGCCAGCCAACCAGCCAGTCTCACGGGCACATACAGGTGCACTCAGCATGGCCAGGCTGACCCAAGATTTGAGAGCTATCCAGCGTCAGGTCCAGCATGCACTCCACTCAGTCACCACACTGACACTGTACCGTAACATTGGATGAGAAGTCAGTCTTATTCCCTGCCACGGTTTGAATATGTCCCCCAGAGTTCATGGGTTATAATCTCCAGTGCAGTAGTTGAGAGATGGGACCTTTAAGAGGCAACTGGGTCATGAAGACTCTGCCCTTACGGATTAATGCCATTACTACAGGAGAGGGTTAGTCATCATGGAAGTAGGTTTCTGATAAAAGGGTAACATTGGCTCTCTTCTCTCTCTCATGTGTGTTCATTGATCTTCTGCTTACTCTTCTACCATGGGACAACATAGCAAGAAGAGAAAGGAGCTCATAGAGAAGTATAGAAGCATTTGAGAAGAAAGCATATTCAGGGTAATATTGGGTTGTCAGAAAAGTCAACCAAAAGTCAGAATGATGCATTTTTATACAGAAAAACAAACAAACAAGCAAAATACATCATGACTTTTCTGACAGCTCAATAATAAATAGGTAGTGGGAATTTGGGGGGTTTCATAAGTAATTCATTATAGATCCATTAGGATGGCCAAAATCCAAAACACTGACACCACCACCAAATGATGGCAAAAATGACAAGCAACAGGAACTGTCATTCATTGTAGTAGAAATACAAATAGTACAGTCAAGGTGGAAGACAGTTTAGCAATTTCATTCAAAACAAAACATACTCTTAATATATGATCCAGCAATCATGCTCCTGGGAATTCACCCAAATTAGTTGAAAACTGATGTCTACACAAAAACCTGCACAAGGATGTTTATGGCAACATTATCTATACTTGCCCAAACTTGGAAGCAATCAAGATGCCTTTCAGTAAGTGAATGGATACACTATGGTACATCCAGATAAGGGAATGTTACTAAAAAGAAATGAGCTATCAACCTATGAAAAGACTCAGGGAGACCTCAAAGGCCATTATTAAGTGAAGTCTGAAAAGGTTATGTACTGTATGATTCTAATTATATAACATTCTGGAAAAGGTGATATTATGAAGACTGTAAAAATGTTCAGACACTGCCAGGAGTTCAAGGGAGGGAGGGATAAGTAGGCGGAGCGCAGAGGGTTTTTACTGGAGTGAAACTATTCTGGGTGATTTTGCAATGGTGGACACATATCAAGATACATTTACCAAAACCCAGGGAATGTATAATACCACAAGTGAACCCTAATGTGAACCATGAACTGTGGAGGAAGGTTTGTCATGTCCAGTCATCAACTGTTTACAAATGTATCACTCTGGTATAAGATGCTGATAGCAGGGGTAGCTGTATATAAGTGGAAGCAGGGGACATATGGAAACTCTCTGCACTTTCCATTCAGTTTTGCCATGGATCTGAAATTGTTTAATAAAGTAAGATATTTTTAAAACCCAACTATATGTATGTATGTGTGTGTGTGTGTATATATATATAGACACGTATAATCCCTAATACATATATACATATATATGTTTGAAGAATTGAAGAATTATTTAACTTTATTTTATGTATTTATTTTAATTTGACCAGAGAGGGACAGATATATATATAGAGAGAAACTGAGAAAGCAAGTTGCTGGGTCCGGGACTCAAACGGTGGTCAGCCATGTGAGAGTCCAGTGCACTTAACTGCCACGCCACCTGCTGGCCTCCTAATATATATTTTTTAAAAGCACCGTTATAAAAGTTAAACAGGAGACTAGCAGGTGGCATGGTAGTTAACTCACTCAGTTCTCACATGGCCAATTGTGCAGTTAAAGTGCCAAACCTCCCAGTTTGAAAATCATGCCGGGTACATATGTGTGCATGCCCAAAATCCAACAAGAATAAAAGAGAAGGGACTGTGGCATGGCCACCCTCCCACGGGGTGATTTCTCTTTTTCCTTCTGTCTCTCTCTGTGAGCTCATGCACCCTATGGCAAAAAAATTCACAAACAAAAGTTAAACAGGAAAAAACAAAAACCAAATAGGCTCATCTCATATTAGCAAGCCTTTAACACAAAGAACAAACTAAAAAACTTTAAAGATCTACCATCTATTGCCATGTTTATAAAACAGAGACCTAAAATCCATCCATCTTTTAACAAGATCCACAGGACTCTGTACTGGTGGCATGATATCCTAAGGCAATCAACACTTATTAGTAATAAGACCTAATTACTAGATGCATATTATTAAGTTTCTAAACTAGATATTTAAAAGAAAACAAAAACCTCCAGGCAGTTCTTCAAATGTCTATACAGAATGATAAAATATGGAGAAAAGTAACACCATGTTATTAAAACATTTAAATAATCACTTGACCAGGGCCAGCCAGTGACACTGAGGTTAAGGCAGCTGGATTCCTCAGGACCAAATGCATAGGCCAACTCCCTGACCCAATGTCTTGAAAAACACACCAGGCACATGTGCATGTGTGCCTGTCTCTCACTGTCTCAGTTTCTCTCTGTCACTCTGTGAGCACACACCCCCATAACAATTTTAAACTCCCACAAAACTAATTCCTCAAGAAAAAAAAATAGTATTTGAGCTTCTACTTTCTCAAGAATCAATAACCTTACTATATATACATTACGTGTACACACACACATACCTCTTACTATACATGTGTACAGACACACATTACTATGTTACATGTTCATATACACACATACATTACTATACATAGACATGTTCACACACATACTCCTTTAAGACCCACTTCCATAAGGCAACCTTAAACTCCCACTCCTTTTCCTGCTCTCAGAAGGGCCCTAACTAATAACAATGGATCCATTAAGATACCAGAAGTTAACTAGAATTAACAGCCCACATTCTCTACTCCTAGTGTTAGTTTACTGACACAGGTCAGTCTCACCAGACCAAGAGGAAAATCCCTACAGGGCAGGGACCCATCCCTATTCATGCATGCTCCACAGTGCTAGGGTCTGCAAAATGTTCTGCACAAGTGGGCACTAAGTAAGAAATACTGTTACTGGAGGAAAAAAAAAAGGAGGTACTTAGGAAGAGATACACTATGAGGCTACAATATGCAAACTTTCTAACTCCTAAAACTCTCAATGGCAGTGGATAACATACTGATTAATGGCATTACACATCCAAAAGTTTACCCATGACTTTTAAGGGCTCAATTTTCTCCTTTGAACAATGTGGAGATGAGCACATAGCTCACAGGGTTTTTCGTTTTTTTGAGAAGTTTTTGCTACCTGGCACGTGTGCTCGCCAGAAAGACAGAGACGTCCTCTCGGGATCTTGGGCACGCACGCACACACGCCAGGTGTGCGTTTAAGCCACTGGTCTGGGACCCAAACCACAGTCGACTATGTGGGAGTCCAGCGACATAGCCATTATGCCAACTGCTGCCCCCCCCCTTTGCAGGGTTTTAAAAGGGGTAAAGAAATTAGCAAATGTAAAACCTCCTTTAATTAATGACTGGAACACTATACATACTACTTCAGGGTTAGCTACTGATATTAGTGAAAAAATTTACATAATCAAAGGAAGGCTCCACCAGTATCTCTGCAAAGGAGGCCAGAGCCTAAAAGAAATTTGCCTAGAAAAGGTCACAGGTTGGCAAACTTTCTAAATATAAAGGGCCATATACGACTGTAAATTATTTTAGGTTTTGCAGGTAAAAACACAATATCCTCAACTCCAGGAGCAACTATTCTCCCTAAAAAAACTAATTTGTTTTTCTTGCTTCTTTGCATTTACCACTTTATCAGAACCATTCGGGACCGCTCCAAAACAAGTTGAATTTGGCCCCCTGGTCCTCGTTTGTTGAGCGCTGGGTAAGATAGTACGGTCAGTGATTTTTTTTTTAAGGCAACATAAGGAAATGTTTTGAGAGCTGGTTAAAGTTGATTTAAAAATGCTCTGCCCCAAACTCCTAAAATCCAGACAGGCGGGACTGGCACGGTGTGGAAGCCGGCCAGGACGAGGAGTAGGGCCTCAGAAGCCGGCGAGACCTCGGCCGCCGAGCCGCCTCCACACTTACTCCCAGCTGTGGCCCGCGGCCGATCCCCGTCTCCCCCGGCGCC